>NC_056739.1:254123991-254188991 GCF_019279795.1 Protopterus annectens
TATGTTATATACTCAGCTCATACCTTTCAACTGTCCAGAGTTTTGCAGACTGACCACATGTTAGCCTCATATTGTAGTCAATGTCTCATACAGTTGTGTCTTGTCTGGCAAATCACTAGCAAATCAGTAAAGACTGAAGTTATAACATAATAGCATACATTTGAATGTCAGATATCATATCCTTCAGAGTATTCCTGTGAATGCAAAACCTACTTTGCTAGCAACTATGTGTTACAGCTAGATTTATAAAATGTCACTATTTTCTGCCCTCTGCCTCCTCATTGATGTGTGCCTTTGTCCAGATGTCTGCTGTGGTTAGCTGAGGGCAAATAGGATGCAGGGAGCTCCAATGTGCTTACACCAAGCATGACACACCCCCTTCTCATGTCAGCTCCTTTTTCTGCTTACACCATGGCATTATACCTCTTACATGGTTAGGTACCCACGGATACAATCTCCCATTTTGCTATTCAATAAATTTTGCTCATATGCATACCCCACTGCCTTTGGCTCTGGTGTAGTGGTGTAACTAGGGACTATGCATTAGCTACCACAGTACTGTTATCAGTCTGCCTGCTGCCCTTATAATGGCAAAATTCATCTTTCACATTAAATTATCTTTTTACATTTTTTTTATTTTCTGCACAATTGCATTTGCACGCTGCTGCACTCTGCTTAAACATCAGAAATCGACCAAAAAAAAAGATTTTTATAATTTTAAAACACTTTTCCATGCCAGTGGCCATAGTTTTGGCCATTGGTATGCCTAATACTCATAATACATGCCTTACTTTGAACTGTCATGCCCCATTTTGATTTTTGCAGAAATATATACAGTTAGTAACTGAATACATTTCTGCTGCAGACACGGCTCCAACACAGATACTTGTCTGCATGCTGAATTGCTAATTCACCAGCAAATGACGTGATTAGCATTTTTCTATGGTGTCCATATTAGAATAGTGCTGGGAGGCTCGTGCATGCCCCCAGCCTTGTTTGCTGGATCGCAGAGGCTCCAAACTCTGTGTTCAAGCCATGCCACTATTCTTACACAGAGTTTAGCTCCATGTAAGCTTTATTGAATCCTGGGATAAGTGTTTTGCAGCTATGATGTGTCCTTGCCCAGTTATCAAGTCCATAAAAGCTGGTCTTATTGAGTGGGCGAAGTGTTTCAAATACCTGAGCTTTCTGCTGGATAAGGCTGTGTTATTCAATGTTCAGATCTCCTCTGTGGGAGGACTATTATACCAACTCAAAGGCTCCCTCAGCTTTGACTCTAAAACTACAATTGCCAATTCAGTTCTTCTCCCCTTGGCCCTATACGATAGTTGCATACTACCCAGTATCAGCCAGAGAAACACTGATGTACTCATCAGTATCTATCTATCTATATATATATATATATATATATATATATATATATATATATGTATATATATAGACAGATATGTATATAAATATATCTGTGTGTGTACACATATGCATATGGTTTAATATCATAATCTCGAGTTGAGATGCACGCAGATGGAAAATTCAAAATACAGATGTCCAAATTTTTATCTGGCTGAATACATCAATATTCGAAATTTTATATTAGGGAATGCACTATGCATTCACTAATATAAACTTGAAGAACTGTTCAGAGATCATGGTACAGTGCAGTTTGGGAAATTCATCCCATTCCTTACTGTAGTGCGATCTCAGAGTTGGTATATATAGTTAGCAGGGGGCATGGGGGGTGTAGTGATGTTAGGTATAGGAGTTTACTTTACATGAGCTCCTATACGGACATCATGTGATGTTTTCAGAAACAATGTTGAATCTGCTGAATTCGTTCAGCTGATTTGATATTGTGAATCATACCTCTCAAGTGTACCTCATTATGAGGAACATACCTCACCTGGGGTCTTAAAAAGTTCATGTTCCTCAAAGTTCCACATTGAAAGGCTTTGTCACACATTATAAATGAATCATATTAATTCACTAAAAGATCTTCTTTATAAGTAAAACCAGCTTGTTTTAGCCATTCTATGGCCTTCCTAGTTGAAGTTGTTAGTAAGCCATTAGTATGTGTTCCACATTTTGCCCATTTGTTCCACATTATGAGGGCTAGTGTTCCTCATTTTGGACATGGAAGGTTGAGAGCTATGTTGTGATTTGTTCTTTATTTTGACTTTCAACATTTGTTTTTGATATGTCGAACAGAAATTATTTTGCCATTCGACATATTGATAGTAAACCAAGTAAAAGCCAGCAAAGATACAAAAGCAAACTATAAACTCCAAACAAGTACCCTTGACAGGAAATACAGCAGTCAATTGTTCTTTGTTGCAAAAATCGAAGTTTATTTCACAGAAGCAGCTTCGAAGGTTTAAAATCAAAGCATATAAAGGCACATAAATGCCCTTCACCAACTCAGCATTTTCGTCTAGTTAAAACAGACTTCATCAGATGCAGACTCATACCAAACTACACATATTTATACCAGTTAATATTTAAATTATCCAATCAGCAACCCTGAATAAATAAATGTATTTAAAAAAGCTTAAAACTCATGCCTTGTCATTTTTAAAATAAAACGTTAAAAACACACTTCAAAGACTTGAACATTTTCATTCCAAATATTAATAAAGTTGCGTATCAATGAATAATGAATAAATACAACTAAATATTCAGCATCACACAATACAATTTTAAAAGGCATATGAAATTTAAAAGTTTGCATTTAAAATGTTATGTGAACTTTTTAGTATTTCTTTGTCAAAGGCTCTCTCTAGTGACCTTTAGTGAAAATGCACACAGATAAAAAACTTCCTTTTGCTATTCACAATTTAGCTGATCTCATTTAAGTAGTGGGACAATGGAAATCTTATCATTTAAACAAGGGGGCATCCCAGCATCTAAAGTGATTTGCCATCACAATTCCTTATATTCAATTTTTTCTTCCCACAATCTGCCCCTTGCTTCCTTTTTTATTTGCTCCACCACAAAAAATAAGAAATTCGTTCTATCACATACCTTGGTGTGCTTGTATAAAGCATTTGTTTTTTTTTTTGTTTTGTATATCATATTTATGATAGTTGATCCTTCTCCTTAACTTATGCTCAGTTTTTCCTATGTAGAAGGATCGACATTCCACACAGGTAGCCAGGTACACTATTCCAGATGATTCGCAGTTGAAGTAGTCTTTGCCCTCAATCAGTCTATCCCTACTTTCTATAAATACCTGATCAGTATTTGCTATATTTCCACATTGAGAGCAGCGACCACATTTATAGGTCCCTCTTCTTCTCCTGTTCCCTTCCTTTCTTTTCCAGTCATTTTCTAAAATAGTCTTTAAGTGAAGCGAGTTTTTATATACAATTTTGAGGGGTTCCCTAGACACTCCTTCCAGGTCAGTAAAATTAACGATCTTGTAGTGTTCGAAGTTTTATGCTTTCAACACTATAATAGGTACCCATTCATTTTACACATACTTTAAAAGCAGTATGAAAATAAAATAATTATTTCAAACCTTAGCAGCTTTTTGTAGAGACAGCTTTGTTCCACAGATAAATAGCTGGCGTTAACACTGAACTGACAACTTTCATGCCTTAGGAAGGGTATAGGAGAAGGATATTAGCAAGAAAATTAATGTTTATGGACCGGTGGGAGGTTGGCATAATGGTTAAGGTGTTTACCTTATAGACACAATGTGCAGGGTTTGATTCTCACATGGAGTAATTGGCTAGGATTAAAACAGTCCACAAGGGCAGTTAGCCTAATACTAATCTTTGAACCTATGAACAGTGAAACAAAAAATGAACTGAAGCAAAGTGACATTTGTGCAGTCATATCATATGAAAAGTCTGTAAGTAGTATAGTGCTGTAGGACACTTTGTTAAAAAGTGCTGCTTGGCATGTTTGTGTCACTTGATATATAAGCAGGACAGCATGAACAACCTACAGGCTGATATGACACAGATGCTGATTCTGTGCTAAATGTTGATGGTGATGATGTCCAAAGAGTGTATTGATGACATGAATGGGCAGTTGTTACCTGAGCTTTATTACTGTAAGCTTTGTTATTATATGTATATGTGTGTGTGTGTGTGTGTGTGTGTGTGTGTGTGTGTGTGTGTGTGTGTGTGTGTCAGTGAGAAAGCATCCATGGAAATAGTAGTTTGTGTGGGCAGGGTGCAAAAGAGGTAAAAGACTACAATTGTTCTTAAGTTCAGCCATGTTGTGTTAAATGAAAGAATAGTAATGACAGCTAAAAGAATGCTAGGAGATGAAGTTCAAGGTATAGATTCCACAAATGCTGATAGTCAGCTTTTCTTTCTTTGGGTTATGTTGTATACCATATTAATAATGATACATGTTGTGGTCTGACGAAGTCACGGACAATAAACAGATTGGGGTTCTGTAGTCAGAAAAGTAAAAGTGCCATTATTGACTGATATAGCAGGAACTGAGAACTGTGGTATGTCGACAGACACAGCAGTATGATATACACACAGCTGTATCAGAAATGACAAAAGGAATGTAATGTGCATGCATGAACCTATTCCTGAAGAAGGGGATGGAATGGAGCTGTGGGTGGGTAATGACTGGAAGTAAGCACGGATGGCAGAGGAATAGCTTAAGACAAACCTGTAGAAATAATACTTCAGGGATATGGAGATGAGGCAGAGACAGCGGCATCACCTAAGGTATGTGTATAATACTAGTCAGCAGATGTGATTGAGAGATGCCTTGATAGAACTGGAAGGACATAGAACAAAAGTATTAGACTTGCAGATGCTTGGCAGGCAGCAAACTCTTCTGAGACCCCAGTAGATCACACATCTTATTCTGTAGCCATGCTAAAGTGTGTGTTCGATTCATATATAATTTATAATAGTTGAAGAGCACTTGCAAACCATATAGATGGTATATACAAACTACTGCAGTCAATGTTTTTGAAGTTGCCCTTTCATTTTCTGCCCAAAGTCAATAAAACATGACCAGGCAACTCACTTATATGATGACTTAATTGTGTCAAACACTGCTCATTCTGGGTGCTGATTCAGCAAAGGAATCAAGTGTCTGATGATTCTCAAAACCGCAGTGGTCTGGGTGCTGTTTGTTTTATTTCAGGGATACACGCAGTGACAGCACACCTCAGAGAGACAGGAGAGTACATTAAAATATTCACTGTGCATGACATGCACGTTTCTTCTTTGATCATGTCCTAAAACAACCACTACCATCCAAAGTATTACAAATGCAGTGCTAGCTAGCATTCATCACAGAAAAATTTTTCTTTGGTTGTTTAATAAGCTTCTCATATGGCTGCAATGCTAATAAATTTCAGAACAGTGCCAGATTGCTACTTGAAATATTTAACAGACAAAGGGTTTCCATCACTAAGCTGTCTTGCAACATAATGAAGCATGAGAGAGACAATTTATTTTTATTCATTTATTGCATTTGTTTACCGGGAAAGTCCACTGGGCCTGAGATGAGCCCATTTTTAGTGGAGGCCCGGGGAGAAAAGCTCCACATTTAATTACATACAGAGAATTTTTACACAATTCAGAGTATATAAGACAGTAGTAGCACATTAAATAAACTAATGATAACATAGAATAAGTTTGATAATAACACTGTACAAATTTGATAACAGCAGTGAAGAATTGTTTACTATCATAATTATTGACCATTCCAGACTTCTGCTTTTAGATTGTTGCTTGTGACTTATGTACAGCACTACATTACAACAAAAGTGTTCACTCTGAGTTGCAGCACTTATACCTCTAAATATAAACAGCAGCCGTTTTCTATCTTGTCAAGTCCTCTGATGCTAGTCTCTGAGGCCTGTACACCAATGTCATAGATGTATAACATTCAGTAACTGTTATCAGCTTATTTAATAGTTTGTAGCCATACTGCTGTCAATACCAACATTTACATGGACTGAAAGCATATGGATGCTTCCTCCCCAGAGAAAATGAAGTGACAGTGTTAGTATGAGTGCAAAGAGAGACAAAGAGGATAATTAGACTTCGGTACAAGGGTAAAGAAGCTGGGAATCTAAATGACAAATGGAAGAAGAGATCCATACACTATATAGAATGGACTGTAAAATATCAACATTTTAGAAGAAAGACAAGTGGAAAGAGAGTCAAAGTCTGTTAGTAAAAAAGGAACTTTCTTACTGACTAAAAAAGAACAACCTTTGTTCTGAAGTGCATTTAGCCTTTTCTGTGCATTTCTCACTGTAGTAACTGCACACACAAAATGCCATGTCTATTTAATCTCATTCGCTGTGCTTTATAGGTTCATAGGTTCATAGGTAGATACTAGGCTATCTGCCCGAAGGCATTTATAAGCCTAGCCAGAATGTGTTGGCTTTCGCCGCCCCTTAGATTAGTTCCCTGTGCCTCTGTCCAGCAGAGCCACTGAAGTGATCCCCGAGGTAAACTTTCTGTTTCCCATCCACTCATCAAGGTTTCTTTTGAAGAGTGTTAGCGAGGAGCTCTGCCTAATGTAGATTGGGATGTTGTTCCAAAGCATGGGAAGTCTCTGGGACAGGAATCTATCCCTCCAGCACGTCCTATTTATTGTTGTGGTGAGGTTTAGATCCTTAGAGCTTGTGGCTCACGGGGATAAGGTTTTCTTTAGGTGGAGCATGTCCATCAATTCTGGGTTGGACATGGCCTTGTATGTCAGGCAGAGATCACCTCTGAGTAGGCGGTATGCAACAGAGTACAGCTGTAATTTCTTCAGTCGAGCTGCATACGGCATCTGTTTGAGGCCAGTGATCCTCTTGGTGAGGTACTTCTGTGGTCTTTCCAGCTGTTGCAGGTGTCTTTTAAGGTACATCCCAAATGGGGAGTTGTATTCTATGATGGGTCTGATGAGTGATGAGTAGAGGGGTACAATGACCTCTTTTGATCTGGATGCAAACCCTTTTGTGATTAGGTGGGCCACGTAGAAGGATTTTCTAACCACTTTGGCAATGTTCATTATCAAAGTTGAGATTACTATCTACTTGGGTCCCCAGATCCCTTATTACATCTTCCATATTTAGGGGACTACCACCTATGTGGTAGTTTGTGGGTACTTTGTTTTTTCTAAAGGGGATGACTATGCAATTTTTGGCATTTAGCTTGAGGCCATGATTTTGACACCAGGTATCCGTCTCAGTGAGACCCTTTTGGAGGATGTCTGTGTCAGCCGGTGTGTCAATTATAGCCCCTAGTTTGCAGTCGTCTGTGAACTTGGTCAGCCATAGTCCTCCTGTGCTTGCTTGTACCTCTGAGAAGTATATGCCGAACAGGAGGGGTCCTAGGACTGAGCCCTGGGGAACTCCATTTGTAACTGATTTAGAGTTGGACCTAGCTCCCGCAACTCTCACAATGTGGGTTCTGTCCGTAAGCCAGTTGGCAATCCATCTTGTGATGTAGGGGTTTATGTTCAGGCTGGTGAACTTGTCTATAATACCAGAATAGGGAATGGTGTTGAAGGCCTTTGTGAGGTCTAGGTAGGCTGTGTGTACCACCTTTCCCTTATCTATAGCCTTGATAACTGTCTGAAAGAAGTCCACCAGGTTCAGGAGGCATGACCTGCCCTTAACAAAGCCGGACTGGGTAGGGTCCAGTGTTTGGTGGTTCCCAGTGTTTGGTGGTTCCCAATGTCTCTGTTAATGAGTTCCATGATGATGCGCTCCATAGCCTTGCAGACCAAGCTAGTCAGGCTTACAGGGCGATAGTTCCCAGGGTCTGTTGTGGCTCCAGCTTTGTGGAGCGGAATAACCACTGCTGTGCACCACTCTATGGGTACGTAGCCCGTGGAGAGGCTGAGTTTGAGCAGTGTGTTTAGGTGAGGGGTTAGTTTGCCTTTGAGTTAATGTAGGACGCAGCCTGGGACACCGTCCGGTCCCATTGATGCTGTGTTTTTGGCTTTGGAGAAGGCTGTTTTAACCTGAGTGTCTGTGATTTCAGGGACTCTACATTCTTCTGGTATGGTTATGGGCCCTCTTGGGGGTGAGAGGGGGGTGAAGTTTGTACTGAACCTGTCTGCCAGGATGTTGGCGATATCGGTTGGTTCAGTGTATTTTTTGCCATTCTACACTAACTCCGAGCAGATCTGAGCATTGCCACTTAGATTCTTGACATAGCTAAAGAATGCCTTGTGGTTATCTTTGGAGTCCTTGGCAATTTTTCTTTCAAAGCTCGCCTTGGATGATTTTATGAGGGATTGTAGTTTCGTGCTGATACTGATCAGGGGGATGTCTTCCCTTCTTGGGATTTTACTCTGTTCTGTACTAGTTTCCTCCTTCTATTGTATAGCTTGTTTATGGCAGGAGTCCACCAGACTGGTTTCCTTTTCTTGGAGGAGTGAGTCTTGGTTTTACTTGGGATGGCACGATCCATGCATTCTTGTAGGTGCCTGTAGAATGCATTAGTAAAGATTTTTGCAGCTTGGACAGTGTTATCCTTCAGCATGGGGGCTTTGAAACTTTCCACCTCTGTCTTAAGTAACGTGAAGTTTGCTTTTGAAAAGTTTTTCACTGTGGTTTTCTTATCCAGGGGTGGGGGTGGAATGTGGATATCCAAAGTGATCTAACCAGCGAGGGGTTGACCTCCGGTGTGGAGCACTGGTCGCCCATGTTGGTGATGACCAGGTCCAATTTGTTGTCACCTCTGGTTGGAGTGTTGACCAGTTGAACCAGGGTGTTTGAGTTTATAAATTCTAAGAAATGTCGGGCAAGGGAGTTAGTACTTGAGTAGCTCTCCCAGTTAATGTTTGGATAATTGAAATCACCCAATATTAGGGTGTTTGGTAGGACTTTTATGTTTCCCAGTGTTTCCTGGAATGTGGAATGCGGGTCCTGGGACATAATGGGTGATCTGTAGCAAGCTACAATTTGAATTGCAGTTTTGCCCATTGTTAGTTGCACGTGGATGATCTCTGAAGCATCGTGCTGTGCCACTAACCTGGAGGTGTGGGTATGCTTGATGAATATGGATACACCCCCACATTTTGTATTTTGGTTTGGGTTCTATGGCCGAAATGTATGGTATGAGTTTTAGCCTGGTAGTGCTGGGGTGCTCTCTGAAGCCTTAAACCAGGTTTCTGTTACTGCACATATATCGATTTTCTCCATACTGAGGAGTGCCTTGAGTGCATGCATTTTAAGGTTCAAACTTCTGGCATTGAGTAGCAATACCCTCAGTTTTTTGTTACTTGTGCTATTTATGGTGGTAGGTTTGTCTTTTGAGCCTTGCCTAAAAAAGGCACTATGGGGGTGGCAAGAGTCTTGGCCAGCATTCGAATGCCTAAGGGTGACAGGTGCAAGCTGTCTCTAGTGAAGCAGCGTGGCTTGTCGAGCATGTCATCCCAGGTGGACAGACACTGGATTCCCTTTGAATGATACCGGAAACTTAGCCAATTGTTGAAATTGAGAATTTTTTCTTTATAAATTGGTATCATTCTTGTTGAGGGCAGGATGTTACTCAGGGTCAGGGTCATACCGGCCTGGGCTACATGATCAGAGAGCTCTTCCATGTCTCTTTTCATGTAGTCCAGAGAGGTACGACTCAGGTCATTCACACCAACATGGACAATGACAGAGTCATACTTGTACTTTTTTCTGTAGTGACCTGAGTGCTTGTGTTATGTGGCGGATCCTGGCACCCGACAGGCAGCTAACAGTAACCTTCTCCTTATTCAGCCTAGTGAGTGGGACGTCAGTGTGCCTGACTGTAGAGTCACCTATTACTAGTATGTTGGGTATGTTATTTTGCCTTAAGGGCTGTGATTGCATGGCACACTGGTTTTGTGAAGTATGTGTTTCTTGGTTTGTGTTGGGGGGTGGAGGTTGCTTGGATGTTTGCTTTGGAGGTCTCTGTTGGTTTTGCAGATTTTTATTTAGTGCCTCAGAATATGTTTTCATGTATTTATGTATGATTTTTTCCAGTGCTGCTTTAATGGGTTTATGTGAGACTGGTGGTATGATGCAAGTATTTCCCTTCTCCTCTTGACTGTTTGATCCAGTCTTGGGTTGAGAGAGCTTAGTCTCCAGTTTGGCTGTATAATTGCATCTCTCCTATGTATTAGTGTTTGGTGGTAGGAGGAGGGGGTTGCCTCTGTACATAAGGCAGTTGTAACATTGCCTCAAAATGCCCAGATTCACCAGTTGGACTGGAGAGTATACCTGAAACTGCCCTTTGGACATGCCTGGATAGGTACAGTGAACTGTTTTACTGGATGGCTGGTAAGGTCGAATAGAGATCCTTGTCCTTCTGTACAGTACAGGAGGGTCTAGTGCTACAGTTTATAAGTGCTTGCTATAAGTTCTGAGTAAGTGCCAGGCTGAGAAATGAGTGGCTTGAGTGCTTAAGTTGAAAGTTTGTCTAGTTCCATGGGAAAAATTGAAGAGGAGACTTTGTGGAGCCGGGAATATTTTTACCATAGCTAACTGGCACTGCCCAGCGTGCAAAACTGGGCAAATACGGTATTTATAGCAGAGAAATGAAAGAGATAGAAATTAGCCCAAAATGGCCAATAAACTACTAATTTCTGGGCTGAAACCACTCCTCCAGGGACAGACAGGCTACTCAAAGCTCCCCTCTCTCACAGGTGAACAGAGAACTTCCTTCTATCCAAGTAAGGTATGGGCAAACACAGAGATTTGTAACACAGCCCTGAATTCAGCACTATCCTGAAAACTGGACTATACTAGCTTAGAAAGGCAACTGCTTGTGTAATATTCTTGCTAAAAACACTGTAAGAATATTCTAACCGCCATCAACACATTTACCTTGCAATGCGCTACGGTCCTTGTCCTTATTTAAAACAGTTTCTTAAATCTATGTCCCATTCAGCTTTCTGCACTAGCTATCCTAAAATTAATTTGTTACAGCTATTTAACTGGTACAGTAACCAGAGTAAGTCTCGTACCTTTTGCTACCACCCATTTATCCTAAGCTATGTTAAATCCATTAAGTAAAAACATAAAAATGTCAAGTTTTTGATGTCAGAATCCTTTCCTAACCATTTAACAATTAGAAATGAAATGCCATGAAAATATGACACACTTTGAGAAGCTTATTTATGACAGTGCTGCTTTTTTCTGGTCAAAAGAACTTTCACTATACAATCTCCTCCATTACTGAGTTTAGTCTAGTGGGAGTCTTTGTTCTCAAGATAAACCAACAATAAAATAAATTAAATTAAACTAAGCTGAGTAAGTAAATTCATACATAAAATATATAAACATCATCTTCAAGCAGCCACTGACTCATGACGACCTCCAGCATCTTTTTCCAACTTATGCTTCACATACATGAATGCCCAAACAATGGTACGGTACTTCACATTATAACTACATTAAAAGCCACAACCAGCCTTATCCCAATATTGACGACTAATAGGAGACCCCCACCAATCCTGTTGTGGCTGCCACTGTACAATATCACCACCACAACAGACATCCATAACAAGTCAAAAGATAACGTAGTCCAACTGTAGCCTAAGAAAATAAATGCACTGTTTATATCTTAAATCTTATTATGGAAGAATCTGTTCTCGGATGGGAAAAGAAACCTTCCCATTATAGAAGACAATTACCAAAAAATCAGACCCAACCATAACATATTCACGTCACACAGAAAAGTCATAACCAATAACATTTTAAACTAATGAAAACATCAAATAATACATAACTTAAAAAGCACCAACAGTCCTGCCCCCTAAATAACATTTCCAAAATGTTAATAATACAAAATATCTATAGAAAGAAAAACAGGATCATTGGACTTCACTACAAGGGTAAATAAACTGGGAATGGAAATGTCTGATGGAAGAAAAGGCCTATATAATATTCTCTCAGTCAGGTTTCATACCTTCAGCATTTGAATATGACCTATGTATTTCAAACTTGTCATTCTGATTTATTTCCATTTTATTTCCACTCTTAATTTACTTGAAATTAATAATTGCATTACACTGTTCAGCAGCTTTATTTTTCTTTTGACGTGCTTTTCTCAAGTCCAAGACTGCATTAATAAATCATTAATTATGTTTCAAATACCTTCCAAGTAATTAGTTAGGCAATTGCTCTTTGGAATACAAACAGTGGCTGCTGATTAAATACCAAGAAGAAATCTATAGAATCTGCATTTTCTATTGACAAATTAAATATATACAATCTGAACCATAACTAATTTGTTTTATTTGCCTAAAACCCTCAATATGATTCAGTACCAGTGGAAGTTTAACATTTTCTTTTCTTAAAGACACTTTTTTTGGCTATAATCAGACTTTAATATTCTCTTTAAATCATTCAGATCAATATAAATAGAAGCTTATTCTTGCAAAAGTGACCACGCTATTCATTAGTTCTGCTAGTTAACTCTAATTGCTTCTTAGTGGCACCTAAACTTTATTCTCTTTAGATTCTGTTCAGCTTTTACTTTTGACTACTATTAGACTGGCACTGAATCAGATTACTCCTCATATGTATGATCATGGCATCACAGTCATGCAGGATAGTATTACTTCGGTTCTGCATTGTATCTCAGTCATAAGTGTGACAGTGTTACTGATTTTGACTGTCACCCTTGTTTTTACATAGTCATTTTTTGTTTGACTTACAAACTAAACAACTCAAAATGTTAGGACAATTGCCCTTTAGTTACCAACATCAGGTATTACTGACTTAGAACACACAGCTGCATCTTGCTTGTGCACATCATGACGCTTGCATTTGCGGCAGAGAACAGGCTGTAGTACTTGGTTTAGCCAGTCATACTCCCTTGCACGTAACAGAGTACACATTTTATTCTGAGAATCCCCTGGACTCAGAAGTGTAAGGGCCAAAAGATGTCTTGTCCTACATACCCAAGTGCAAATACAGCAGAGATATACACACTGTGTACATATTGGAGTTTGGGCATATCTACGTTACATTGTACAGCTTTTAGATGATAAGATGTGACTTTCATATATATGTATGTGTGCATATTCTGAGTAATGAATGCACACTGTTAGTACATGTGAGGTTGTACTGAGGGCAGTAGTATGATCCTTAGAATATGAACCTGGCAAGTCTGACTACACAACTGTATGGAAATTCTACTGTGCCAGAACAGGAATGCTAGACACAAATCTGGGCCCTAAAGGCCCACAGTAGTACATTTTTGCTCACATAGGCACTTCTATGTACTTATATGTACATGTCCACTATAACATTTTCACCCAAGGGCTTTAAGTATAGTTCTGCATTACAGAGTGTTTAGAATCTTCATGTACTGTTCATTATTAAAATCATATTTTAACGAGACAATATGTAGCATTTTGGTCATCTCCATCTATGCCATAAAAACGTTTTACTCTGAAGTTTATTTAGTACCTGAGAAACAGGAATTAGTTTGCATGTTTTATTCTATATTCCAGCAAAATTAGCTTATTAATCTGTCATTCCTTCTTATTGATTTGACCAATTATGTCAGAAACTGCTCAAGTTTTAAGCCTTTATTGGCTTATACATCTACAAGGAAAGAGAGTCATCATGATGAACTATGGGGTGTGCTGGGAAAGGAGTTCTGATGTTCACACAGATAACTTGTCATGGTATACGTTATACGTTTTCAGACTCATGGAAGTCAGCATATGGGTTTTGGGCAAAGATACATACATTCACATGCCATGGGTCCCACACATATCTATATGAATACCGTATACATGGTTGTACATTTGCCCAGAGCTTGTGTCCTGTGAAAAAATAAAAATTCATTTCTGTTTCTCTCGCTGCAATTACTTAATGGCAGCCTACAAATTTAAAAATGTCTTTGTATGTTAGCAAAGCAACCTGATAACTTTATGATAGGCTTCAAAATAAGACTGAAATTTACATGCTGTTCTTAATCAATTGAAGCTGCTTACAGGCAGCTTATAACCTGATCAATTTATAAACCACACTTCAAAAAACAATAGTTTCAGAGAAATATAACTAGCCATCTATAAGCAGTCAGAATTAGTTCATTATAGCCCTGCATTATTACAGTTCAGTGTTTCTCAATGGGGAGTCAGGCAGGCCATTCACTCCACCTTTCCTGTAGTACTGTGTGTACCACAGTGACACACTGGATCCCTGTATGACTCATATCCATTAGTTTGTTAATCTAAAAAACAAAAAACAAAAAATAAAAAATAAGGAAAATTACTGTATTAAATGAAGCACTCATTACATCTGAGAAAGATAAGCAAATAAAAGGGCAGTCTGAGAAAATGATACAGTATAATTAGCATGACTAAATGTGTCACTTGTTTAAAGTCTAATATTCACAGATAATAAAAGCTATGTTACATTGATCAATAATAAAAGCTACATGACTGCATAAAAAAAGACTTCAGTTAACCATATTCAAGAATCATTGGGAATGAATTCAAAGGATGATAAAGGTGAAATATGTACAACTATTAATAAAGTATAGTACAATGTCATCTACAAATGAGGTGACATTGACATATGATTTACCAAATCTTATACTTTGAATTCCAGGATTACTAAGAATTTTGGTAAATAAAAGTACAAGCGAAAGTATAGAGAAATAAGGTGATAAGGGCAACTTGAGCTTCTACCAGCTTAGATTTTAATAGGAAGAAAATGTTTACAATTCTCAGACTGACATGTAGGGTATACATTGTATGATTTTAATAAGTTTGAAAGCCAAGGTTGGCATAATGGTTAACGTATTTACCTCACAAACAAAAGGTACAGTTTTTTATTTATTTTTTTGACCTCTGGTATATTGACCGGACTTGTAATAATCTGAGGACCAATAGTTTAGTATTTACCTTTGAATCTAAAAACAAATATATTAAGCTGGAAAAGCATATTTTCTACACTGGAAAAAAAGAAATATAATACAAACATGACAACAGGCTTTACTAGTGCTGAGAGAAGACAGCATGATTACTGCATATGCTAATTATGTGATATATGATTAATTCCAGCATTCTGTTATTATTTTGCATTTGTCTGGAATCCATGAATCCTGACTGAAATTTAGAGATAACTTCATAGGTTACAATCCAAAATATTTTAACCGAGATGGAAGCATATATTTTGAGAA
Organism: Protopterus annectens; assembly: GCF_019279795.1. Taxonomy (NCBI): domain Eukaryota; kingdom Metazoa; phylum Chordata; order Ceratodontiformes; family Protopteridae; genus Protopterus; species Protopterus annectens. Next base: position 254,139,099 of record NC_056739.1, read on the forward strand.
CAAGGTTACAATAAGAAAAATTATGATATGTTTTGTTAATAAGAAATCTGCACTGCATGTCAATGGGAAAGCTACCTTAGAATGAGTTAAATATCTGTCAGATGTACTGTATAATCTAATATGTTAAACAGCATACTAATGTTGGTCAAGTTAGACACTGATTTATTTTTTAATAAAAATAGTCATCTAATCTATATCAGTCCAGATACTGCATTGTATCAGCTGTTAAATGTTTGGAGCCAGCCTGAATCTGTACATTCTCATTATCTTCAGTAAATCAGCATTTGCTTTTAATACTGAATGCCTTCCAAGGTATTGTTTTTTTTTTCTTTTGCTAATATTAAAACATGAAATTCATCAGCTACACTGACAAGCTCCACATAAACATAGGTGGAAACAGTCATTTTGTGTGTGTGTGTGTGTGTGTGTGTGTGTGTGTGTGTGTGTGTGTGTGTGTGGGTGGGTGGGTTTCTATAAATTCTGTCTATAACATAAGTAGGTAAACAATTAGCCAGGCCAGCAATCTCAGTGAAGATTTCCAAGACTGCATCTTCCAAAATACTGGACTGGTTCTATTCTCATAACCATCAGATGGTTACATTGTCACTCTTGTCTCTCATCTAGTGTTGCTATTGGTTGGTGAAAGATTCTAATTATGTTTGGGCAGCATGGAAGCTTAGCAGTCTTCTAAATTTGAAATTATTCTTTCAAATGGCAAAAAACTGTGTTTCAGGATTATACACAGCATTCCTAATATCTTTATTGCCATTTAGAAAGTCACAAATAGACAAAAATAACTGTGACTTTTTTTAACAGGGTTGCTGTAACTATATATGCATGCTATATTGTTATTGAAAATAGTCCCCCTGACATGAATTACTGTTTTGTGGCATACAGGACTCCAATATCTTTAAGATAAAAAGGCTGTCATTTTATATATATATATGTATATATATATATATATATATATATATATATATATATATATACACACACACACATACATATATATAAAACTTTACTTTCTCCCTTTACATGAACAGAAATGTGGCATTCTTTGTAAAGTTATTCTGAATAAATATAATTTTGTACTGTCCATATCTATATCTATCTATCTGTATATATATATATATATATATATATATATATATATATATATATATATACATATGTATATGTATGAATATATATATGTATATATATACATATATATATATGGATCACCTTTATATCCTCGAAATCGCGTTTGCCCGACACACTAATGACCGACACCAAAAGACCGACAACAAAAACCGCCGACAACGCAAAACACCGAAAACCATTACACCAACACACTACACGTAAACAACACAGTACACTACATAACATATGCACTATCCCTAACCCAAACCCTAACCCTAAGGTCCGACACTACCGCACACTTACCCTACCTGCACCCTAACCCTAACTCACTTACCCACCCCTAAACCCACAGTCCCTCACTATCGCACACACACCCTACCTGCACCCTAACCCTAACTCACTTAACCCACCCCTAACCCACAGTCCCTCACTATCGCACACACACCCTACCTGCACCCTAACCCTAACTCACTTAACCCACCCCTACACCAACAGTCCCTCACTATCGCACACTTACCTGTCCGCTCCCTAACACTAAATCCCTCACTCGATCGCACACTTACCGAGTCCGTCGGGTTCTCACCTTGTCGGTCATCTGCGTTGTCGGTATTTTCGTCCCATCGGATTCCGTGTCGGCCAAACGCGTTGTCGGGCATCTAAAGGTGACCCATATATATATATATATATATATATATATATATATATAGAGAGAGAGAGAGAGAGAGAGAGAGAGAGAGGGACAGAGAGCAATAGATATAGATCCCTATCATTTGAACTGAGTTTTCTGAAACATGAAATTCATATAGTCCAGATCATATGATGTAGTTTTTAAAAAGCTGAAGCTTTTGAACTGAGATTGCAGTACAGCGAAGATCAGGAAGTTTACCCTTTTCTTCACTGTAGTGCAATCTCGGAGTTGGTATATGTTGGGGGTATGGGGGTGCAGGAGGTTTGCCCCCCTGCATAAACATAAAAAAAATAGAGGCTTGTGTGTTTTTTTTTGATGCTCGAGTTTTAAAAACTAGATCATATGGTCTCATCTGTACGAATTTCGAGTTTCTGAAAACTTGATCATCTAACACACACACACACACACACACACACACAATTACTCTCACCTGTGATAATCCATATAGGCCCAATAATCTTGCAACTGGCAAAGTTGTTGAAGAGAAGGATTCTCCAATTATTGCTGACATCTTCCTTTGTTTCCCACAGCTGTAGTTGGGAACTATTTGTACCTCTGACATTAAACGTAAAGCACATTCAACAGCAAGTGCCTTAGAGTAACAGGAGTCCAGAATCCTGAAGCCCAGTGTGACATTTGGCAGTAGGGAATAATCAGCATTAATTTCCATAGTGGCATAAACTATGGTTAGTATTTCCTGATATGGAATTGTGTCTAGCCTAAATTAGTGAAAAACAGTAAAATAAAATTATTAGGAATGTAAATTGCATACACATACTACGATACACATTTTTTCAACTTTTTCAAAGTTTTGAAGTAGCAAAGCACAGATTTCTGACAAGGTGTTAAGTTCATTTAAGTATGAATATCAGGAACTCAGACTAAGATATAAAGGATTTTTTTTTAATTTAGAAACAACAAAGGAGTATTAAGAAGCAATTAGCACACTATGTTATATAAAATATTGATGTGAACAATAGGGAGGGGCTGATTCAAAGATGTCTAGTGTGACCACACTCATATAGAAAACAGCATGGCATAAATCAAATGGAAGGAAATTATCACAATGACACAAAAATGAACAATAACAGGATAATGAGAGCTACAGCATATTTCAATCCTGAAAAAACATGGGAGAGTACTCCAAAAATACATAAAAGTATCACAATATGCTGCAGTCTGCAATTTTTCTGTAGACTAATATTCCTTGTTCAACAGAATTTTTAGTTGTGCAATGATTCTCACAGCGGCATCTACTTTAGCAACACAAAACATGTTAGCAGCTGCTTTGGATGCCGCTGTCTATGGGGGTCCATGTCACCAACCTCCACTTCCCAGATGAGTCCATCATTGTAGACATATTAACACCTCTCTGACCAGGACATAGTTGAAACATATATAGCAGCTGGTGTAAAGGTACTGTTGCAACAAGCGATCAAGGAGGATGCACAAAATGCCTGTTATAATGGACATAAAGGTTTATGTAGCATTAAGCAGTCTTGCAACAGGATTTTCTAGCATCCACCTGGTACAACATTAAGATGTTTGCAGACCTCATCCTTGTATATCTTTCAAAATTGCAGATATGACACTGATGTATGAGGAGGAGCAGATGTGTTTCCCATGGAGAGCAGATGAGAGAACCACCACAATGCAGGCAATCTATTTCATATGTCATTTTTTTGATGTTCCTGGGGGTCAGTGACTGCACCCATATTTGCCATCAGTACTCTACCACAGCATTCAGTATTACATAAAATGTGTCTGTGTACCATCCAAACAGTTCCCATTTACATCATTAGATTACAGTCCAGCACATTCACTGGTTGATACCTTGCGTAACTCCAATATCATGTAATAGTCTTTCCTAACGTCATCAACTGGCCTTCATGTACCTCTCCCCATCTCAATGTGTGAACACCTCTTAGGATGTACATTTCGTGAACTCTGTCTGTATTTCCATTGCCTGTCTACTATATGTTGGATGCATATGCACAGGACATCCTTCACTAAACTGTGAAGATATTGTAGTCCTCTCAGACATGAGGAAGAGGGATCTTCCCTCCACAGTTAGTGTTGCTGATAGTGACATTGTGATCTCTGACTGTGCCACATGCAGAATGCCATCACTGTCAGCTTCTGTGCAGACCTCAGGTATGTGCACAGCCATGCTGCAGGATTGTCCCCTACTGCATCCTGGGAAAGCATATGAGTAACACAACTATGTGAACGCTGGTACATGTGCAGCCACCACCCCAAACAAGAATCAGACAGACAGCTGTATGCTACAAATGTGAGCAGTATAAGAGCATTACATGTCTGTTGGTTCAGGATACAGCCACAATGAACTGAAGTCAATGGATGACAAGAATGTAGTATAGAATGTGTGAGTTACAATGACATCATATAACCCCCCCCCCCCCGACAGTCATTGTCTGTGTAACAGGTGCAGTCCTAATGTTCCTGGGAGACAATGAAGTACATGGCAAGTTTGCACACATTACATGGATTAGCTATCAATGTGCTACAGGCTTGGCTTTATCCAGTCCTCACATTGAGCATTACTGACATTCATTCTTGACCAGTCTAGCTCCCACATCTGGACCACCTCTTGGAATGTTTGCCCTGTTGTGTCATGTGTCAGTGGTACTAGGAACTGCTCTATTTCTGTAAGGAGATGATGTGCTGTGGGAGAAGCCTTGATATTAGTGATTTCCTGGGCTCGCTTCCTTGCATGAAGGATCATGTCAATCCCCTCTGATGCATCTGCAGTACCGTGTGGTTGTGAATACTTACAACATACATCTGCTGCACCATTTTCTGACACTCCCAGTCCCTGAATGCCTTATCTACCTTACCTGTGCTCAGAATACTGCTGTACATCAATAGGACCACATTCAAAACAATTGTCTCTTAAGTTGTAAACTTTTCATTGTGCTGTTGTTTCAGCATCACAACAGCTCCATGTACATGTGTGGGATCACATAAAGATGAATGTGTATATAGAGAACTGTCCACGTTGGACAGCAATGACTGACTCCATGACCCAGACACCCCTGTGGTAGGTACACTTTGCGCAATGCACTGACATAAATGTTGCAGCACTATGCTAGACTGTGTTATGGTCAACACACACATGCACTCACACAGAGTCCATTGCTATAGTGCATACAGCAAAGTCTTTGACCAGGGAACCAATGGCTAACCTGCCTGCTCTTGTGACCTTATTGTTTCAATGTGACCCCTCCTCCCACAGGTATTGCACTATTTCATGGCAGGTCTCTATGTCAAGACTGTGTGCACCACCCAGCCAATGTAGTATGGCATATCCTAGCCTACAGCATTACAGTGTTAGTACACAGTCATCAGTATGGTGTGATAGCTGTACACCATTGTTCCAGCAATATGATGTACATGAATAGTTGTCCTGTTTGCTACAGACTTCTACAAAATGTCAATCTGCTATCTGAGACCTTAATACCAAATACATCATGAGCAGTTCATAATGTATGTACACACACACTATGAAAGTTATAGTTTTAGTATGACTGATATCTTAATACACAATGCATCATGCATAGTTCATAACGTGTATACACAGACTGTGAACATTATTGTTTTTAATATGACTGAGACCTTAATACATAACACTTCATGCACAAGTGAGGCCAATAAGGCTGCAGTTATCTTCATCTTATGATTCAATGTTAGCTTCACATGTTAACCACTCAGCCTTGTTTACCTACTGTATTTTACAGCAGTTGCACTGAAATTTTGAGCAATTGCAGCGGGTGAAGTAAAAAAGGAAGAAAAAATTGCACTAAGATTCAAAACAGCAATATTTCATTGAATCCAAAGCTTTAAAATATTTTTTTGCAGGGGGGCTGTGCCCTTTCCACCTACTTGTTCAATACTATGTACCCTGTTTGTCTCAACCTATATGGGATGTCATAAAAATCTGCTGTCTTAAATCATTTGTGCTGTTTTCTTCCATTAGACCCTGTATGTAAGGCTAAGAAATGTGAAGTCAATGAAGTAAGAAACGTGTCTCAAAAATACTTTGTTATGGCATCATACTGAATTATGAACTTAGGAGCAGAGGAGATGCATGTAGAGGTATTAAATGAAGCTTAGTAAGTTAAAAATACATTCAGCATAGTAAACAATACTGAGCATGCATGTGTGTCTGTTTGTAAAAGAGCATGCATATATTTGGTTTTAAGCTACATCGCATATATTTATTTTACTTAAGTGTAACAAGGCTCAAAGGAATGATCTGGTATCTTCTTGACAGAGAAAACAGTGATTCTATAAGGAGCTAAACAAAAAAAGGACCCAGATTTACTTACTTGGCATCATGCAAGATCCCCCTCCTCTCCATTCTACACTGATCTGTAGACACTGGTGACTGAATTTAAAGCTAAATATTTCAGTCAGCGTTGATTTTTAAATGGATCTTCATGACTGAGGCTGACTCATAATGACTAAGAGTGATACATGACAAAATGCAATATAAAAGCAAACTGTGATATTAATAAAGCATGTTTCTGTAGGAGCTGTACCCCATATTTGCCCCCTGTGTGAGGTGATGTATCCTCCTGAACCTCTGTAAAATAAACATACTAACTTCAAAGCTATACTCCTTGGATATCAAGGGAGTGGAACACAAAGCTTTCCCAGTCTACTTTAAGTCCTCTCCTATCCCACACTGCATCATGGTATCCTCTTGAGATTTGAAGTAAGCTACAGAAGGCAAAGAAATGCTTTTTTCATAGCTTTAAATCTACTGATGCCAAAGGCATGAGGAAAAGGAGAGTGGACATTTTATTGAGGTGTACCAAGGAGAGTGGACATTTTATTGAGGCGGACCAAGGAGAGTGGGCATTTTATTGAGGAGGGACCTGCTCTTCCAAATGTATTGCCATAATGGCTACTTAACTTTTACAACTGGTAACAGGAATCTATCCTCAGTAAAAGCAGGAAAAGTCCTAAATTAATTATCCTGGTTGGTACGGTATAACTGCAAATAAGAATGTACTTTACACAAGTATTAGCTCAAGAGTGTATGTGACAGAAGATAAAATTGATACTGTGAGGTCTATGGTGTAAGGTGAGCTCTGCAATAGATCAATACAAATAATCATGGTCTCATTTAACTGATACATGACTATCCATCCATCCTCAACCCCTTTTTCCCATTTTGCACATGGGGTCGGGGTGTCACTACAGCAGTGACAATCATCTTGAGTCAAGGTTTACACTGCCAGGTGGCTAGCCCTGCCATGGTACTTCATCCGTGCCACTCACTTGCAGACACACTCTCACCTACAGCCAATTTAGTGTCCAGTCCACCTACTGCACGTCTTTGGAATGGGGGAAGAAACCGGAGCACCCAGAGGACACCCATGTGACCACAGGGAGGACATGCAGTCTTCACACAGAAGGCACCCCAGCTGAAAACTGAACTGGACAACCTTCTGCTGTGCGGTGACAACGCAAATGGCTTCACCACCATGGCCACCCCAACTGATACATGAATAATTGACCCAAAAAATATCTAAAAACCTGGGAGCTTATAATGCAAAAATGTAACAATCCCAAGGTTACAAAATAAACTGAACCCCCTGATGCAGAGGAAAGCCCTCACTTCTTCTCTATATACCTCACATAAACTCAGAGAAAAGAGAGTAAATTGGAGAAGACACTCTTTTCTGAACTTTACATCACACGAACCAGCTCAACAACCTTCAAGTTAAGATGTTCTGAGTCTCACTGATGAGTGACATCAAGAAAGAGTAGGGATAACTTCTGAAATATTGTTTGACTCTTACAACATAATACTGATTTATTTTCAGAAAACACCCCAAAATATCACAAGTAGCATTGCATTGTCCATTTAGCCCAGAGAGGACAGGAGAAATTAAATATGATTACCCAGTCAGAGATTTATGAGTTGGTAAAACCAGAGTTTACTTTTGTCAAACTTTGAGATAACATTTAATTTCACAGAGAAAATGCACACATTGCGTTTATATAAGAAGAAAGCTTCAGATCAGTGCTACTAAAAATCTGCAGACCTTTAGAGACCCTGCTTTATAATGCATTTACTTAAGTTTAATTACATCCAGCTAAGTAATATGATAGATAAGAATACAATACATGATAGATAATAACTGTGATGTCTTTGCATCTTTATTTGTACTGCAGGCTTCAGAAAGTCTAGTGAACTATATATAATTGAAAGCATGATAAAACATGGCATAGGTTCATCACATTATTTACAGAGTGGTCAATATACTGTATAAGTGTTCCTTCTTTTCCTTTAACCAGCTAACTACAGTTGCTATTACAGAGGCTTTAAGAAAACATAAATAAATAAAATTAAAATCTTTGAAGAATAAAAGTGTAATTCAGCAGTTATACTTAAATGCACTATAGCAACAATCTACGACAGAAATAGTACTTACCTAATACACTGCCTGTGTTCTTCAGGCTTTTCAAAACTTGCTTTAGTACTCCCTGTGGTCATATATATAGGAGCTATTGCTCCAAAAATCAAATCTCCATCCACAAAGTATGAATCCAAACTGGAAATGGCTAGTTTACAGCCAGGTACAGCGATCTTATAAGTGGTACCGGATCGCAATAATATAACAAGGAAAATGGAAAGTGCGATACCTGTTAATGCCAATACAATCACAAGATGTATAAATGTGAAGGCAAGCATTTGATCAGGATTAATACTAAAGCACAATAAAAGGATAACGGCTTACAGCAACATGCCTGAAAAGTCTATTACAGTATGATGATGTGTAAAGGCAGAGCAAAGAAGAAAAGAATGAAATTATAACGAAATAATTATGGCAAATGGTTTCACCCCTGACAGAAATGTAGCAAGAGATGAACATGTGAGCAAAACAGTCATGAATGAATACAGAAGGCAAACTAGGTATACAATACCAGAACTTAGGAAGATAGGACACCTGTATTATGGCAGGAAAAGTATGCAGTACAGACATTGACAAGATACAGCCACAGATCTGACATCAGTAGCTCATGCACCCCATGATGCATGACATAAGTAACTGTTCTGTTTTGCTCTTATGCCCAAACTGGCAGTTGTAAAGCATAGAAAATCACATAGTAATACTGTTACAGAAATTACACAAGTAACAGTGAGACAATTTGCACAAGTATATTATATAATAAAAGTCTTACAGCCTATAAAATGAGACTTTAATATCTGCTTTCATGTACATATCTTGTATGGATGCAAGATATTTACTTAGAAATGCAACACTACAGCTCTTATTACAATATGTATGGCAAGATTTATATAGGAGGACAGTTTCATAATTCATCCTATATTTGGGTATAACATTTATTATCTAGCAAAGATGCAGCCATGGATTGAAGCCTTAAATGTTGTCATAGCACATTAAAAAAATACCTTAACACTGAGTATAGGTTAAACTGTAAGAAGTCAATAAATTTTCTGATTTCTTGGGGGAGGATGTTCCATGAGGAAGGTGCTACCTTTGGAAAGGATAATACTGCAGGAATTACATGATTTAGAAAGATAAAAGGCAATGACACTAAAATATATAGTACATTATGGACATTACTTTTGTTTGTTTACAGACTAGGGTTAAGCAACCTGTCTTAATAATATACTTGATGTGTAGCTAAAACACAAGCTCCATGTAATCCTTTCTTTCCCTTCACCTGTTTCTTGCCCTCTTGAATTCTTCATAGGAGTCCATCTCATCCTATTCAGCTAAAATGACACCACGGGTATCGAAGTAAGGCTGCCATTACATTAAATTAAGGATAAACATACAAACATGTGAAGAGTTAAGCTGCCGCTGTGTTGTCCTTGTAAACATATCTCTATATAGAGTATTCCCTTTCTATTCTTAGATTATTGTATGGCACCACTAAACTAAGGCACATGTGGCTGTACTGGAAAATACACCGACTAGATTAAATGTAGATACTAGTAAACGTTACTAAACAGAATGAACATATAAAGCTTATGAAAACTAAACATAACACTAGCATGACTAGTTGAAAAACATCATCGTAAAATATATTTAAAATAACCTAACATATCAAAGAAAGTACTGGCAAATGTATAGCATAAAACACCACTGACAGCGGAGATGGTGCAAGTATCAGATATATGAGGATAACTAATATCGCAGAATGCGAGTAATGAAACCCACATTGTGTCACACACAAATGGGCCAATGAGTGTCACCATGAAGAAGAATGACCCTGATGACATTTAAAAGAAATACCTAATAAAAATAATGGAGAGAATCTTATGACAGAATTAAATCTCACATGGCAATATAAATAAAAAAAATGCAGATAGCATACATAAACATACCTCTCACCTGTCGAGATTTTCAAAGAATGTCTACATTTTTGCCCTATATTTTTGCTGCTCCTTAAAAATCTGTTTTTTTTCCCCCTGGCAAATCACTAAGGACTGAACTCACTAAATAATACCATATATTTGGAGTTTCAGACTTCATATCTGCATGCTAACACAAAACCTGTTATTCTAGCAGCTTTCTAATTGTATACTTGCAGTATTTAAAATGTGTCCCTATATTTGGGCTTTTGTACACCCATTATTTTTATCTTTGCCCAGATTTCTTGCACTAAGAATTTGAGAGATATGCAGTGTAGCATGCCAGCAGATACCTAATGTATGAAAACTATGAGGAAGACAGAAGAAACTTATCCAAATGATGAAACAGAAAGACACAGAAAGAACATTCATCACAATATCTTACAGTGAGATGTGCATAAAGCACAGACAATATAGAATAACATAAAAAATGCAACACGAGCACTTTATTGAAGTAAAAACTAAAAATAACATCACAGGGTGAAGTAAGGAAAGCGACTTAGCTTTTGGCTTAGCATATTTATTACACAATTAAACATTAGCTGAAAAAAGTAATGCTCAGAGATGAATGTTAAGTAACAGTGAAGGGTCCAGAGCTGCTAAAGAATGTATGTTTAATTCTGTGTGCCCATGTGAGAGGCAGAGTATGCCTCAACACATTCTGCCCCTTTGACAGGGAGGAACCATGACGCCTTACCATTACTCATCTTTGCTACTCACTCTCTGGTTCTTCCTGCATATATTCTTCACCTCATTATTTAGGACATTTGTTAAAACACCTGGACCAATGGCAGGAAGCACAGTTCACAGCTGAGAAACAATGTCATTTATTAGCTATGCATAGCTGCTTGTCTCTTGAGTTATCTTTGAATTTTGCAAATTATTTTAAATTTAAATTAATATTTTCATTGATTCCTAATAGGCATATCAATTGCCATAATCATTTCATAATCTCATGGGGAGCAGTACCATTATATTCTACAAGTTAATTGTTGCCAGATTTCAAAGCTGCAATTAATCTCATCTTTGCAAGATAAAATCTCAGGAGTATTCCATAATTGCTTTAGTCAATATACTCATCATAGGCATAATGTATTATTTAGTATTAGATACATATCTCAAAACCAGATAATACAATAGTGTGGTAAATACTGAACTATTCATTTCATTTCACTGCTGAAATGTTTTCACAGTCTCTTTCAGTCTAGATGGTGCTCTTCCGATCTCGGTGGACCATGTTTATAAAAAAAAATAGTTGCTGAGAAATATCAGCTATGTGGAGTGGACAATCCATTTTGGGCAAATTGACTACCGATGTGAGTGGGCATGCATGTGGGCAGTATGGAAGAACAATAACAGCAGAGTTAGTCAGCAGGCAGTGTGGAAATGTGACACACTAACCCCATATGGGCAAAAGTGGGTGATGGATGGATCAGCGATGTTTATACATATGCAGACATACGAGACTGTATTTCTTTTTTAATGCTTTTTAGTGGTCACTTTTATTGATCATCTACTGCCTTTTCTACCAAAGGTTTCCCCTAGTCAGCAAGACTATAGGTCCTCTATATCACAAAGGAATATAACACAATAAAAATAAATAGTGCAGCAGAAATTACTGCGAAAGGTAAGATTGCACAAAGCAAAAACAGGTAAAGAAATTTTAAAGAAACTACATCGAAATAAGTAGTTAAAATAAAGGTGGCACACTGGCTCAGCAGGATGAAGGGTAACCTGACAGAAACCTCTGTGCTGTGGTGTGTTCTGTACAGAGTATGCTTGTCTTCAGTACTTTAGTGTGGGTTTTCTTTGGGTGCTCTTATCTCCTCCAACATTCCAAAGACATGCAGTAGGAGGACCACATATTCCAAACTGGCCATAAAAGGGAATACGTTTCTGTATGTGTGTTATGGAAGAACTGTGGCAGGGCTAGCCACCTGGCTGTGAAATACTGTCCCTAGATTGTCACTTCGACCCCATGTGTAAAAATGGGAAAAAGGGTTATGGATGGACAAATAGGTTACAATAAGTCTGTGTGAATCTTTTCAGAGACAGATGCTTAGTTGCTCTCCTATATGGATGCTTTCCCCAACATTACCTTACATTTACTCAGTAACTCTCTATACTAACTCTGATAAAGTACAAGATGCACTTGAAAGGATGTGTAGTCTTTCACTATGATAAAGTGACCATTAATACAGCACAACTACAACTAATTCAGTGGAACTATACAGTTAGTATAAATGCACCTTCAGGTAAATGCACCATAACAACACTGCACATGGATACAGTTTTTCCTGAGATATGCATCAAGCTACTGAAAGTAAAATACAAACTGTATATTAATTTTTATAAAACTAACTTTGAAGTCTCTAACACCAAACAAGCATCTTATGGTAAAGTCCATGAAGTACAACCAGGAAGCAACATGCTGCACGTACGGCAACTGCTCGGCTGAAAAAATCGGCAATGCTGAAATTAAATAGCTAGCAGAAATGGTGGAGTACTAATTAACTTTTAATAAAGACGAAGATAGAGGATGATATGCCCTACTATCTATAACATCCAAACCGGTTTCGGCTGCAATAGCCTTCTTCAGTGTATATATATATATATATATATATATATATATATATATATATATATATATATATATATACACACACACACACACACACACACACACATATATATATATATATATATATATATGTGTGTGTGTGTGTGTGTGTGTGTGTGTGTGTGCCATAAAATTAAAAATGTAAAGGAATGAACGCAAAACATCATCAACCCACCTTTTCCCATTTTCTGCATGGGTCAGGATGTCATGTCAACTGTCACCATCTCTCTCTCTCTCTCTCACTATTTAAGGCTAGCTACTATGCTGCCTTCTTGTTTCTGCCTGTAAATGCTGATATTTTACCTTCACACCTTAACAGCCCCTAGCTCCATTATCCAATATGCAGATGAGAGTACCATAATTTCCTCCTCCAGTAACATACAACAACTCCAGGCAAGTCACCTTCATCATATGGCTGAGAGAAGCCCAGCTACAAGAGAACGAGGGTAGTCCAGAAATGTCACAGCAGCACATAGTTCAAAAATTAAATTTTTAATTTTTGAACTACGTGCTGTTGTGACATTTCTGGACTACCCTTGTTCTCTTCTGGTTGTGGTTTACCTTATGTTTGTGGTTCCTGGTTTGTCCTGATATGGAAGAAGCCTAGCTACTCTTAAATCCTAAAAAACAAAACTCCTGCTTTTCTCGACAAAACCAATCTCATCTGACTTTAAAATATTCTTATGGGATAACACAGAAATTGAAACAGTTCCCACAACTAAGCTTCTAGGTGTAACCATAGATAACAAACTAACTTTCAAACACCACATCTGCAATAGCTTTAAAAAAACACACACATCATGCTAGGAACACACTACATACAAAAAACTTCCTCCGATAGCTACACCAGAAAAAAACCTCACCAACACCTATTTGCTTCCTTCACTCTTATATGCAGCCCCCTTATACACCAATTTACAATATTTTCTTAAAAACAAGCTCCAATCCTGCAACCATAAAATTGCCAAATTTGCCATAGTTTACCCCTACCATTCCCACCACTGCCTAGCTCTGAAAGAACTAAATTGGCTCAAACTCACATAACACTTAAACTTAGTACAGCTATCTTCTGCACATAAAATGATATATACACCTGATAGCCCCCCAACCCTCAAATCTGTTCTAAAACCCTACATACCAACAACATCCCTCTGCTCCATAAACAAACAACTCCTACCTGTCCACATTCCAAACAGAACAGCTGGACAGTGTCTATTCTCTCATGCCACCCCCAAGCTCTGAAACTCTCTGCCAACAGACATTACTACCATTGAGAGCTTTAACAACTTAAAAAGCACCTTAAAAAACATTTTCTATGTCATTAGACCTGCCCCTGCTCTTTCCCTAACAGGTGAACTCCATTTACTCTCTAGGGGCTTTCCCTTCTATCCCCAAAAGAGGTATTTCGTCTGCTAATGTTCTGATCCTCACTCTCTTTAGCTTACACATTATATATATATGTGGGTTCACTGGTTCACTTTATAATCTCAAAATCATGAAATATCAAATTTCAGAATCGTGAGATCATAAAATCAAACAGAAGAAAAACAGGCTGGAAGGAAGCACTCAGGTTCACAGTTTCTTCAAGGTTTAATGGCACCAAATGATAGATGAGCAAAACACCAAAACGCTGATAACACTCCAAATACGTTTTCGTTCACAAGAACTTCATCAGAATAATAAATTACATAACAAAGGCCCATTAAATAGTTCCCCCAATCAAAAAATGACCAATAAAATAACAGAATACAATTTAAAAAAACGTTTTAAATTCCAAGTGCTGCCACCTGGTGTCAGAATACACTAATTACATCCTAAAAAATAATAGTAAAAATATAAATGTGAAAAATGTACATACAATCTCATATATAATGGCAATAAAATGTCTCAATAGTGTATTATAATAAAATTGATAAAAATACATATTTATACTAGTGAAAAGATGTACATTTGTAGAAAAAATGTAAGTAAATGTGTTTGTTTCAAAAGTTAATTATAACTTGGCAGACCTGAGTTTTAGTAGAAATTCGAAACTTTAAAATCCTGTAACACCAGAAGCGAGAATTTCAAAATTGCGGCGCCTACACTAAGCACACACCACACACATATACACACACCTTCCCCCCACACAAAAACACACTAACCTACACTACATACAAGAAGGGGGGCAAGCCCCCCTGCACCCCCCCATGTGGGGGGCTGCTCCACCCCACACATCCCTACTTAAATATACTAACTCCAAGGTCGCACTACACAGACAAACACATAAAAACACCACCATACAAGCTGCATTCCCCAGACGCACACACACACACACTAAAGCCCCTAAACAAAACCCTTAAACATAAATACTTACTTAAACTTCCAGCTGTCCATTCGCACACCGCAACATCAGAAGAGCTACTTCAACATCTCCATACTTTGGGATTTTATAATTCACGCTTCTGGGGTTTCAGGATTTTAAGATTTTGTCTTTATGATCTTGAGATTCTGAAATTCGATATTTCAAGATTTTGGGATTATAAAGTGAACCTATATATATATATATATATATATATATATATATATATATATATATATATAAATATATATATATATATATATATAAGTCTGCCATCTACCACTTTCATTACTACATATTTTATTATTGTATCTACATCTCCGTACTTTTTTTAGTATTCAGTTATTATTAATGTGTGCTTTAATACCTGTTTTTATCTTGTTCATGTAAATTGTCCTAACTTTCATGTATCATTTGGTGCTTTTCTCCCTGGGCCTTTGCTGAATGTGGGTTCCTGAACCAGATGGACGTTCCCGGTAAACAAATGTTAATAAATAAATAAATACATTTTATGGCTTTGTGTGTCTCTGTACGTAGGACACTGTAGTCACTGGATGTGTTGATTTCAATGATCAATGCTATTTTTGCATTCTTTTTATGGACCACTATATCCAGTTTTCATCTGAGGTGTTATACAGTCTATATGCAGACAACCTGAAATCAGATAAACCAATTCTGAGTGTTACAGGTAAGGCATGTCTGCAAAATAACTTGACTAAAGTGAACATTTTCTTCTACACAGGTTGTCTGATGATTCTCTAGTACTTTTTGATAACCCCAAACATTCCCAGAGGTAGTTGTCTCCAAATGCCCTATATACCTGAAAAATATCTCCTCTTAGATATCTATAAGGGCCACTGTACAAGTTCAGATATTGCTGTCTTTCATAATAACTTAAATTTTCACACCCATGGATGTCCTTGGTATATTTCCGCTGTGCTCTTTCCAGTTTACGCATGCTTGTTTTCTTATAGGGTTTCCATATTATTATTCCATACTTAAGTTTGGGTCTAATGTAACTAACAAACAGTGACTTCATCATTTTTGATTTCCTAGACTTTATAAATCTTTTTATACAACCAATAGTTCTACAACTATCATTAACCAATTGGTTGATACAATTAGAAAAACTCATAGCTGGGTCTACCCATATACCCATGTCCTTAAATGAGTCTACAGTTTCAATCACTGTGCATTATATTAAATATTCACATTTCAGTTTATGTCTTCCAAATCTCATATGCTTAATTTTTGATGTATTTATCAGCATATTATCCTCCTGTGCCAAAATGGTCAATTTAGTCACTTATTTTTCAGACGTGTCTTAGCTGTAACACATGCAATCAGTTTACAAATTTCAGGTCATCTGCATATAGACTGTAGAATAGCTCAGATAAAAATGTTAGGTATGAAAGATACAATCTAAACAAGTAAGGGCCTAGGACAGAGCCCTGTGGGACACCCTGACTGTAACCAAGGATTTCACCTGTCCAGTTGCTGTATGATACTTTCCATGTCTTATTTGTAAGCCATGCAGCTATCCATCTTATCAAGAGTACATCAATACCTAGTTGTTCTAATTTACTGATCAGTGTTTTGTGTATGAACCTGTCAAATGCTGAAGTTAAATCTATATAAATTACATCAAAGCACGAGTTTTTATTCATAGCTGTTATTATATTGTTTTAGAACATCATGTTACAGGTGGTAATAGATATATTTTCAACATATGCATGCTGATATATGGTTTCAAGTCCCAACCTATCCAATTCTGACAATAACTTATCCAGTATTACCTTCTCCATTATTTTTCCACAACTTGAAAGTAGACTTAAGGGTGTATATTTCTCATGGTTTGTCCTACTCCCCCTTCCATTAAAGACAGATTTCATAAGCACATGTCTCCAATCTTAAGGAATCTCCCCATACGTATATGACCTAGTGAATAATAGATATAATGGTACCATAAGTTCTTGCTGAAGTGTTCTCAGGTCATTGTTACTAATTCTCTCTCTCCTCCCTGTGCTTTGTTTGGTTCCAGTTTTCTTGATTTTGTCTCACGCTATGCTTAATCCATTTGTCCATTTGTTTATTGCAGTTTTCAAAGTTGTAGTTCAACCTCTCTTCCATTTCTTATATTTTTTGTCTCTCACCTTAATCAGATATCTCGTTCTTATAGAAATATATTCCCCTGATATTGTATGCCCAGATCCTGATGTTAAACATTTTTTTTATCTTTTTGTACTCAGACGTCTGTTTCAAAACTGTCCACATTCCATCTGTAGTTTTTCCACTGAACACCCTCACTCCAGTTAGTTTTACACAGTGACTGTTTTGCTTCCATATAATCTGTAATTAACCTTCTTTGCATTGGTTTAAATTTCAGTTAGGCAGAATTATCCAGCAACAAATTACTTTTTATAACCCCATGATCACTGTACATCAACAGTGGTAAAACTTGACTTGAAGTACCAGTAATTGTACACTGGGACCAGTATGCTTATTTTCCATTCACGTATAATAGACCTTTCTCTCTTTACTGCTATGAGTACCCATAGGAGCCGTTCCTCACCTAACTCAATCAACATCTTGATCTCATCTGCTGTGACTTCATCTGAGCCTGATGTTTCCCACAACTTCATTTCTTTCAGTGCTGTTCTTCCTCACTCATCATAGGCTGTGCATGGGGCTCTGCATCTGTGAGTTTGTCTTCATTCAGAAGCTGTTGGAAGTACTCCTTCCATCTTCCTTTGACTTTTCTGTGGAATGGTAAGCAGCTTGTTGCTGGGATCTCTTATGAATAGTGTCTGATAACTATCTTCTTTATCTTTCTCTCTCTTCTCTGAAACCTTATAAAGTTTCTTTATCGATTGAGTCACTTTCCAGAAATTGGTACAGTGCCTCTGAAGCCTCGTACTTTGCTGTTGCAACTGTTCTCTTTCCTCTTTGTTAGCCAACCAATATTCCTTCTTAGCCTAGTCTGCC
Source organism: Protopterus annectens (assembly GCF_019279795.1). Taxonomy (NCBI): domain Eukaryota; kingdom Metazoa; phylum Chordata; order Ceratodontiformes; family Protopteridae; genus Protopterus; species Protopterus annectens. The sequence continues at coordinate 254,157,274 of NC_056739.1, forward strand.
TTTTGTATCTATCACTTTTTCTGCACTCCTTCTTTCATTTGATGACTTCCCGGACAACGTCTGCATTTCTCTACCAGCTTTCTTTATGTACCGTATTTCCTTACTTTACTCGGCCATATGTCTGTTTTATAGTCCTCACACATGCAGTTTTGAGGCAGTGACATTCTTCAGCTCCACATATTTCTTGAGGTTCTACAGCTCTATTTCCTTGAATTCATGTGCTTTCTGTCCAGTCAACTTCCAGGTTTTTAGCCTAGTTTCTATTGATCTTAGGAGCTTCTTTGACCAGTGCTTGCAGATGATTGTGGCGACTGGTGGTTTATGTTGTGGGCCAATGGGTACAATGGGGATGACTTTCCAATCACTGATTTAACCCAGTGCCTTTTCCCTACTTGGAAGATGTCTACCTGAGTTGTATTTTGGCCACTCTTGTATGTGATCTTGTGGCTCTCTCTCTTATTTAACCATTTGTTGGCCAGCCATTTGCCAGTCAGAAGTCTAGACTGGCCTTATCTTCTTTATTCCTATTGTCCCGCCCATGTGGACCCAGGCATTCCTCAGATCCCGTTGTGTCAGTCCCAATGTGTGAATTCAGGTCACTCATTATCACCACCAAGTCATGCTGTCTAACCTTAATTACTTGGTCCAACAACTGCTACCCAAATGCTCTCTTTTCCTTGCTGTAATAACCCTGCTGTAAGGCACAGGTTGACATTATGAATACTGCCCTATCCTTACCCTAGAGTCTGACTGTCATGAGTGTATCATTAATTCTAATGACAACCCTTACTGTCTTCTGAAGCATCTCCCTCACCACATTTCCCATACCATTTATAGTCTGTCCTCTTCCTCCTGAAAATAATATGCTGAATCCCAAGCTAAGTGGCTTTGCAGTGCTTTCATCCTGTCTCCTGGATACAAAGGATGTCTAACCTCCTTCTCACCATCATGCTATCCAATGACTTGCTCTGTCCTGTCAATGAAGCTGCACTGGGTGCATCATCTCTTAGTTCATGTTTGGTAGAATGACTTGTTTTACATCCAGCTTTTGCTCAATAGAACTATCCTAGGTAACTTAAGCTGAGAAAATGGACACTGAACCAACCTTCTAAAATCATTTTTACCCCATTTCAATGCTACTTACTGTAGGAAAAGTTCTAGCATAACTGATTTGTAACCAAGTTACCTTTTACCTACAAAAATATTACTTGTTTCCAGGCTTTTATGCTGGGAGAAGCATGCTTACAGAACTGTGAATTCTAACTGACAACGTTTTAAGCAATATTGATAAGGGGAATCTGATTGCTGCTGTGTTAATTGACCTATCTTAGAGCATTTGATATAGCTGACCACTCAGTCCTACTTCACCATTTCAAACAAACCAGCATCAGCCCTGAATATACAAGTTGGTTCAGACTTTCTATCAATCAGATCTTTCAGAGTAAAAATAGGCTCTACTCTGTCTGACCTTTCCTACACTCACTCAGGAGTCCCACAAGGGTCTATTCTTTCTCCAGTTGTCTTCTAAGTCTCCATCAATAAAGTCCTCCAGCTCTACAACAGCTTCCACTAGTTCTATATTTCAACGATTTTGAAAGGATCAAAACTATAGATTACTATGAGTCCATCGAAATGCAGCTGTAAAAAGACCTACATCTATTGCATAATTGTCTCAGGTCCAACAAACTGTTACTCAGTCCAATACAAGTCTATCCGACATGCAACAATGGCTAGCCAATCCCCTCTACCACTTCACATTACAAATGGTCTTAATAATTCCACTGAATCCAGAACATTCTTTAGATAACCGAGTATATGGCTAAATCAATTTCTTAGCTTACAAGATGACACTGAAAAGCTTTGAATCAAAATCAACTACCTACTTTTTCTGGGCCAGGAAAATCTCTCAAGTTCTTGCTTTGCCTCTACCAAAAATGAAAGCACCCTTCAGATACTTTCATATAAAATTTGCCATATCATATCAAACTTCCTTAGGAATGTTCATCATTGCCTCAGTCTTTCCAAAGATAATTGATGCAAAACAAACCTCGGCCAATCTTCTTCCTGACTCCTTTCTTTTCAAAAACCTTCAGTCAAGACACACCCCACCTCAGAACTGTTTGTAACAATGCTGGCAGCTGGTGCATAAGGTTAAGGCTGTCAGCTGTATTTTTTGCAGTACGTGGTTTGATTCCCTAAGTTTTCAGTCTTCATTTACCTACTGTGAGACCTTGAGCATGTCACTTAACCACACAGTGCTTAGGGCAACTGGGAATTTCAGCTAGGCTTCTCAGTGATCCCCTGAACTGCAAGCCTAATAGCTATTTGTGAACCGACATAAAAAAAAAAAAAAAAAAAAAAAAAAACGGATAACGAGTAAACCGTAACAATATTTTAATTTGTATATCTTATTTTTTCTTATTTCCCATTCTTTTTGCCAAAACCTTAAATTCTCTGATACTTCACATGTGCCCTATTCTTCTTTAAATAATATGTCACTGCATCTGTCATATTCCTGACATTACTATACTATCATTTAACTCTACTTTTAGTCCTGGTTTCTTTTACAATTTCTATATTAATTATAGCCATATTTTAATTATTCACCTTTATTAATGCTGTATAATTTCTCAAAAAATCCTTGCATTTATTTAAAAAATTCTCACTTGATTCTTCTCAGGACAACCCTATAAACTGCATATTCTTTCTGTAACAGCCTTATATTTTATAATTATTTAATGCTACTTTCTTGTACCGCTGTCTTATTAATGTTTTTAAGCTCTGATTCTCACAGAAAAAGAAGTCATATGCTTACCATAATGTTCCATCTGTATTGTCGATTTTTCATTTCTCCTCACATATGGGTTCGGATTTGAACTGTCGGTTCTGGCTCAGCCATTACTAAGCTCGTGGCAACCAAAAAGCTCTTGGATACCTCCCCTTACCCACAATGCACCCCTCCCTGTTACCTCAGATCTTGTTTGCTAGCATCACTTCCAGAAAAGAAAGGTATAAAGAAATCTTGTATATGAGAGGATTGCAAGGAGACCATTTCTGGAGTATGGAAAAGATAAAAATTTGGTATAAATTACGCTTCGCATGCTACCACAAAAGTAAGTTTGAGGGCTTGGAGGGAGGGGTTGCATGGAGAAATTAAAAATTGACACTACAGATGGAACATTGGGGTAAGCACATAACTTATTTATCTGGTATTGTCAATTTTTCATTTTGTTCTCACATATGGGACAGAGTCCCCAGCTACCTTCTTCCCAGGCGGACTCATGGAAAAATATTCCTCAGAACCATTGAACCAAAGGAGATTCTGCCCCTGGAGACCAAGTCCAATTTGTAAAGAGTGATAAAGTTATGGTGATTTGTCCAAGTGGCCACTGCACAAATTTCATCCATAGAAGCATTACTCTGAAAAACTGCTAACGTTGCCATTGCTCTGGTTGAATGAACCTGAACTGGTTTAGGAAAAGCTACATCTTGTCTGTGGTACATAAATGTAATGCAATCAGACAACCATTTTTCCAGAGTAACCTTGGATACTGGTTGTCCCTTTCTGGGACTAGAAAAAGAAATGAACTATTGATCTGCCTTTCTAAATTCTTTCATCCTGTGTAGATTAAAACATAACTGCCTATGAACATCCGATAAATGTAGTATGTATTCTCTTTCATTAGTGAAGTTGGGGAAGAAGATGGGCAAATTTATGGTTCAATTGATATTAGTCTCTGAAACTACTATAGGTAAAAAGGAAGGGTTGGTAAGCAAGGAAACCCTGTCTTTATGAAAAATCAGGTATTGAGGCAAAAAGGGTAAGGCCTGAATTTCTTATATTCTCCTAGACAAAGTGATTGCTACTAGGAAGATGGTTTTCCAAGATAAAAATGTAATGTCACATGGTACTGCAGGTAGAAAAGGCGGTTGAACAATCAAATGTAGCACCAAATTAAGGTCCCAAGGAGGAGAAGGATCTTTGTGTGGTGGCCTTAGCAATAACATCCCCTTCAGAAAGGTTTTGCAAAGCTTGTGTGAGATTAGAGACAAATTATCATCTCTAACATGAAAAACAGACAGCTACCAACTGTACTTTGATAGTAGACGCCGCTGCCCCACTTTCAAAAAGATGAGCTAAGAATTCAAGGACAGAGTGAACAGTGGCAGTGTAAGAGTCTAAATTACACTGTTGAGACCATATTACAAATCACATCCAATTGCTTTTGTACAGCTTTTGTGTGAATTGTTTATGGGATGATATCAAAATACAACATACTGGAGAGAGGAGAGCACAGGTTGTCTGGCTATAAATGTAATTGGAGGAACCAAGCCGTCAGCCTGAGGTTGGACAGATTGGGATGAATCATTCCTGTCAAATGTGAAAGGAGGTCTGGAGTAGGTTCCATAATCCATCGTTTTTCCCAATGGTGAGGCCAAAGAAATGGGAACCAGATCTGTTGAGGCCAAAAGGGAGCAATGAGGAATACTGTTCTCTTCAACCTGTTTGCTTTCTGGGGAAATTTAGAAATCAAAGGGGTAGGGGAAAGGCATACAGGAGACCGGGAGACAAATTGTGAGTGAGAGTATCCTGCGGAGACTCCCCTGTTGGAGGGATCAGGGCAAACTAGCTGCAGCATTTGTTGTTCAGGGGGGTGCAAAGCGGTTGCAGCAGGGCTGTCCCCATTTGCAGAAAATTTCCTCAGCCTCTTCCTGGTTGAGGTACCATTTGTGAGGCATGACAACAGATCTTTTCAATGTATCCACAATTATGTTGGACTTTTTCAGGATGTGCATTGCTAAAGGAAAGTATTTGAATGAGATCACCCACTGCCACACTTTGAGCGATGCTCGACACAGGGTGTACGATCTGGTTCCTCCTTACTTGTTATGTACCAGATCATTGACATGTTGTCTGACTGAATCTCCACTGTCCCCAGAGGAAGAGCAACCTGAAAAGCCTGTAATGTTAGAAGCAGTGCTCTCATCTCTAGGACTTTTATGTGTAAATTGGCTTCATCAGAAGACCAGGTGCCTTGAACAGACTTTTCCCAGATAATGCCCCCACCCTATCTGGGAAGCATCTGTGGTCACCGTGGCCTGAGGTTGAGGGAGAAAAAAGGTTCAACCTTACGTTATCTGACTGGAACAAAGAATCCATCATGACAGAGCTGTCCTGCAGATGTCCGTAATGATTATCTGATAAGACATCGGTTGATGGATAATTGATCACTGTACTGCCAGAAGCCACTTTAGTATTCACATGTGGAATCTTGCCAGTGGTACCAAGACTATAGCAGTTGCCATTGATCATATACTTTGTAAGACATGATGGGCGTCCAGCCTCCCTTTCTGAAGCAATGTTTGTGACTGGCATCTGATCATCAGTACTCTGGATTGTGGTAGTTTTGCAATCATCTGATTTGTGCCCAAAATTGCTCCTATGAATTCCAGAGCTTGAATGGGTTCCAAATGAGATTTTTCATAATTTATTGTTATGCCTAGATCTGTACAAATTTGGATAACCGAATTACTTGCCCGAATAAGTAGATGCCTCGTAGGGATGGAAATGAGCCAGTCATCCAAGTAGGGAAACACCTGGAATCCTCAAGTGAGACACTGCCACTGCCATGCACTTGTTGAACCATCTGGGGCTGTGGTGAGACCAAAGGGTAGTGCTCTGAACTGAAAATGACTGGTTCCCAGCCAGAAGTGCAAATAACTTCTGGACTGCTTGTTCATTTTTATGTGGTAGCATGTATCCTGAAGGTCTGCGGGGCATATTCAGTCATCCTGTTCCAAGAAAGGAAGTATGGACTGTACCGTGACCATCCATTACTTGTGATGTCAAACCAACTTGTTTAATCTGCTGAGATCCAGAACTGGTCTGCAGTCCCCTGTTTTGTTTGGAAATAAAAAGAACCTTAACAAGTTCCAAATCGTCTTTGGTCTGGGGGGAACTCATGCATGACTCTTTAGTTCAGCAGCTACTGAATTTGAATAACTGCCTGATCCTTTTGACTGGGTGAAACTTCCAGGAATCATCTGCTGTGAGGGGGTGTCTTGGGAGAATGGAATTAGGTATCATCTGGATATTATCCTCTGCACCCATAAATCATTTGTTATTTTTAGCCAGGGTCTCCAGTGCTGCAATAGTCGACGCCCAATTGCCTCAAGAGGTGGCAATCGGGCCCCCATTCAGGAGTTCTGGAAGGGTCTCTCAAAGAAGCACCTTCCTGAATTGTTTCCCCCTCTGCCTCTGGGGGAGCTCTCTCCATGTGTTTCTTTGTAAGACCCCTGTGATTTTATGAACCACATTTTGCCACTCCCTCTATGACCCTTAGGGTATGGTCTGTTGTGGATGAAAAAACATATGCCCATGGCAGAAAGGGTCTTACCCTCCTTCTCAAAACTGGATAGTATGCCTTTAATCTTGGGGTTGAAAAGGGATATTCTGTCAAATGGAGCATTGGCGAAAGAAGACTTAAAAGGCCCCGCAAACTCAGAGAGGCCCATCTAGGCATGCCTTCTCATCGATATGCCAGAAACCACTGTTCTACTCATTTCTTCGGCTATATGAGTGATAAGCCTCATAGAAGAGTTAGGTATAGAATGTAGGGTCCCCATCTGGGAAGCTACTTTCTCCTGCACTCACTCAGCTATGGCTCCTTCAAGGGTATCTGTTAACTCCTTGATCATATCCCTTTGTAACCTAGTAAAGTGGAAAAGGCAAAGGTTGCTGCAGAAAAAACTCACTTCCCACATCTATCCATCATTCTGGAATCCTTATTTGGAGGATGGATAGTGAAACTTTCTTCTGATAGTTTCTTTTTTTTTTTTGTAGCTGCCACCACCATCACCATGGCATCTACTGCAACCCCTTTTCTCCAAAAAAGCTTTGTTGGCTGGAGCTGTAATAAACTTGCTTGGTCTCTAGGGAGTTGGGTCAATGGAGTCTGGGCTCTCCTATGCCCACTGAGAGATCAATTCTATGATCTCATCTGCAGGCTGAGTGACCCACGAGGTAGACAGTCAGGAACCAAAGGCCAACAGGTATACCAACTCCTCAGGAGAAGGATTACTGGACTACCAGCCTCATCTCTGTTTTAAAATCTCCAAGATGTCTCCAAAGGAGACATCTTCAGGAGGTGACCATGGGGATCCTTCTCCCTTATTGAGGTCAGTGTCTTCTATAGCTGACTCCTCAGTGGAGTCCAAAAGTTTCCTTTTACAAGTCCTCTTTTTAAGGACCTCCTCAATGGGATACTCTGAGTAGGTATCAGTAGAGGCAGGGGTGCCCCAGTGGGTATACTGTGGCCTTAGTTCCTGCTGTCCCTGTGGAACATCCTGGGGAGAAGAGGTGCACAGGGGTGGAAAATGGAACTGGGGATCTGAGGGGGGAGGTGACTTTCTAGTTGCAGAAGCAACTACAGAGTTCCCCAGAGCCCAGAAAGTGCACTGCTCCTGACTGGGAAGGGAGTTTATCTCCCAACAAGCCAGACCCTAAGACAGGCAGCCTGGGGATGAAGCTGGTGCCCAGCTCACATGAGTGAAAGCACCAAGATGTAGAGACCACTCAGAAAGTCAGGGAGTCGAATGCAGTCAAGGTCCACCAGGCTCACTACATCTCAGGGAGCTCTCTGGCTCTGAGAAGCAGAAGAGCTCCAAGAAAGTTTCTGATTCGATGAAAAAAATATATCTTCAGATCCAAAGAAGAAGTCACCAGATGAATTGGATCCAAAGGCTCCAAAATTTGAGCTGAAATCAGAGGAGGAACCAATGGGGGACTGAATGGCTTGGACAACCCTAAGACCACTGTAGTCAAGGCTGAGGGGGACTTGGTAATTCCCTGCATCCACAAAATCTTCTGTACCATCCATTCCACATTGTCTTCTATAAGACTTTTGGTAGAATAGGAAGATGAAGCCGATGGAGATCTTGGTCTGGTTAGGAAGGGAGGTAGAACTCTTGATGGCACTGGATTCACCGAAGGGGAGTACTGAGTCACTGGCAGTGAAGTTATAGGTCTGAAAGGGCAGGATATCAGATCCGAGTGCAGCGGCTCTGACCTATCCAGATCGGAGGGGCTCAGTGACAAAGGAGCTGGCTCCAACGATGAATTACTTGGAGCCAAAGGCCCTGAACAAGTTATGGTGATTGAAGCTTTAGAAGATTTTAATCTCAACTCCAAGGAGTAAGATGGAACTGAGGAAGGTTTCTTATTCCCTCTATCACCAGACTTAGAGGCAGAAGAAACTGGGTTCAATTGAGCTCACCTAGAATTTACTGCAGATTTCGGGGAACCACCAGAAATAGCCTCACTAAAAGAAGAAGGCAATAATCCCCTAAGAAAGTATAGTTGTGTAAAATCTTACCATAACCAAAGATGTCTATCTCTTCTATATGCTGCAGTATCCATTACATGAGGGAGTCCACCACCACTTGACTAGTAAGTCCGGCCATTTTATCAAAGACAAATGCCACTGTGAAGGTATGTGCATCAGCCCACAGCAACGCAACGCTCAGCATTTGTCGGCCATAAACAGACATTGGGTATAAAGTGGATGTCAGCACGCACCTGCCTCAGAACTGAATACCACCAGACACCAGCCTGGAAGGCGTGAATAATCAGGAGTCAGACAAGTACTGGGGGAAGGCAGGCTGGGAAACTATACTGCAGCATATAGAAGAGAAGGACATCTATGATTATGGTAAGATTTTACACAACTATACTACGTCCTTCTATTCATATGCTGCAGAATCTGTTACATGAGGTAAACTGCAAAAATTCATAGTACAGAAGGATTGTGAGGGGGGACTGAAACCTTTTTCACAAAGCCATGCAGAATGGCTCTGACAAATCCTGCTTTGCACCTAGAAATGGCATCCAGTTTGTAATGTTTGGTGAAAGTGTGGACAGATGACCATATAATGCCTATGGAATGACAGCTGTATCCAAACCTTTAAAGAAAGCCCTAGAAGAGGACACAGACCTAGTGAAGTGTGGCCTCCTGGAAAAGGTAGTTTTTTGCTATTTGGCTGTGTAGCAAAAGGTAATAGTTGTTCTGATCCATGAAGAAACAGTTTCCTTGGAAGCATGGGCCTCCCAGGGCTCTTGGGTCATAGGAAACAAAGAGCCTATCTGATTTATGAATGGATCTGGTTTTGGGCAAGTAGTATCTCAGTTGTCTATGCATGTCCAAGGAGTGAAGGATTCTTTCACTGGAGAATTGTGGTGAAGGGAAGAAAGTAGACAGATTGATTGCCTGGTTTAGGGAGAGCTCATTATCTACCTTGGGCATGAAGAATGGTTTAGTACACAGGCAAATCCCTGTCCTTATGGAAAACTGTGAAAAGGGGAGAAGCCATGAGAGCTTGCAGTTCAGAGACCCTTCTAGCTGAAGCAATGGCCACCAGAAGAACAGTTTTCCAAATGCAATGTTGTAGAATGGAGTCCTTAGCTGGTTCATAGGGTGGTAAGGTAAGGTTTTCCAACAACAAGTTAAGCTCCTAAGGAGGGGGAATAGGCTTCTTGGAGGTTGGATGTACAGAACTTGTAGAGTGCATTTCTGTAGTATTCAGCAGTTGTGACTGTACTGACTGTGTTATTCATCTGCAGGGGCATCACAAAGTTATCACCTCATTTTTGAGAAGCGTGAAGTTCGCTTTGAAAAGTTTTTTACTATGGTTTCCTTGTGTGGGGGTGGGGTGGGATTAGGATATCTAGGGTGATTAGTTTATGGTCTGATCTGACAAGCAAGGAGTTGATCTCGGGTGTTAAGCATTGGTAACCCATGTTGGTAATGACCAGATCCAGAATATTGTTGCCCTTGGTAGGAGCATTGACAAGTTGATGCAGGGCATTAGGGTTTATGAACTCCAGGAATCATTAAGCAAGGGGGTTAGTACAAGAGTAGTTTTCCCAGTTTATGTTGGGTAGTTGAAATTGCCCATTATTATGGTATTTGGTTGGACCCTCATTTTTTCCACTGTCCCCAGGAACGAGGAGTGAGCATCCTGGGTCATGGTGGGGGATCTATAAAAAGCTACAATTTGGAATGCGTTTTTGCCCTGGGTTAGTTGCACTTGGATGATTTCAGAGACATCGTATTTTGCAGCTAGCCTGGAGGTGTGCATGTCCTTGATGAATATGGACACATCTCTGCCCTTTGTGTTTCAGTTCGGGTTTTGTGGCCAAAATGTGTGGTATGAATTATAGCCTGGTAGTGGTGGGGTGCTCTCAGGAGCCTTGAAACAGGTCTCAGTCACTGCACAGATATTGATGTTCTCCATTTTGAGGAGTGCCTCAAGTGAGTGCATTTTGAGGTTTAGACTCCTAGCATTGAGTAACATTGCCCTCAGTTTTTTTGTTTCCTGTAGTTCTTATGGCAGTGGGTTTGTTTTTTGAGCCTTGCTTAAAAAAGGCACTATAGGGGCAGCAAGAGCCTTGGCCAATATTCTGAATCCCAGGGGTGACAGGTGCAGGCCATCTCTGGTGAAGCACTGTGGCCTGTCAAGCATGTCATCCCAGGCAGACAGATACTGGATCCCCTTTGAATGACACCAGAAGCTTAGCCAGTTGTTGAAGTTGGTCATCTTATCCTTGTACTGTGGTATCATTTTTGGTGAAGGCAGGATGATACTCAAGGCTGCGGTCATACCTGCCTGGGCTACAAGATCAGAGAGCTCTTCCATGTCTCTTTTCATGTATTTCAAGGAGGTACATCTCTGTCATAGTCCATGTCGGTGTAAATGACCTGAGTCATATTTGTACTTGCCTTGTAGTGACCTGAGTGCATGCGTTATGTGGCAGATTCTGGCACTCGACAAGCAGCTGACAGTAACCTTCTCTTTGTCTAGCCTGGTGAGTGGGATGTTGTTGTGCCTGACAATAGAGTCACCTATCACTAGTGTGTTGGATGTGTTGTTTTGTCTTATGGCCTGTGGTTATGTGGCACACTGAGCTTGTGGGCTATGTGTTGTTTAGGGTGTGTTAGTGGGAGGAGGTTGCTTGTGTGTTAGCTTTGGAGGTCTCTGTTGCCTAGGCAGATTTAGATTTTTAATCAGAGCCACTTAAACCTTGATCCCTAGAAATTAAGACCTGAACTTCAAACAAAGGGTTATGGGGGAATATTACCAATTTATTTAAATTAATTTTGCAGTTAAAAGCCAAGCAAAAGGTCTTGATTTCTTGAACACATGTTACTAATTTGGTGGTGTTAGTATGACACACTAAAATAGGGTGGCCACAGTGGTGCAGCGGTTAGTGTTGCCACCTCACAGCAAGAGGTTCTCCAGTTCAATCTTCGGCTGGGGTGCCTTCTGTGCGGAGTCTGCATGTCCTCCCTGTGGTTGCGTGGGTTTCCTCCGGGTGCTCCAGTTTCCTCCCACATCCCAAAGACATGCTGTAGGTGGATTAGGCATTCTAAATTGGCCCTAGGTGTGAGTGTGTGTGCCTTCTGTGGTAGGTTGGGCACCAGACTGGCAACTCAACACCGTAAATCTCCACTGCCTATCATGAGTGGACAGGTGATCCACTGTGTTGACCCCTAACCAGGAAAAGCCAAAAGAAGAAGAAGAAGTATGACACACTAAAATGCAATAGAATAATTATGCATAAAAAATACTGTTCATGCTTACCATATCTTGATAATTGCTGAATAAGTATTTGATGTGCACACCCTTGGTAAGTGTCAGTCACAATAGGGACAGCATTAGATGCAAGCTCATTCATTTATCACATACTGAATATATACGAATACAGATGTCTCACTGCTTGTTCAAATAGGATGAGGAAAAGTTAGCCTTTGAGGGGAATTTATACATTTTCAAATATATTGCGCATATCCAGAGCTAAAAGGATGTTAGTACTTTTGAAACATTTGAACAAAAGCAGATTAATTTTAAAAGTTAGGGAATATCCTAAACTTATGAAGCATGCAAAATTAGTCAAGCTTATAGAGTGGATCATTTTTCTTTTAGTGCTTCTGTTAAAACTGAGATTAAGGTTTCAAGGACAACACTTATTACAGGGATGAGACTGACATTCATGACCCAGTCACTGTCACTATTAGATAATAAAAATGAAATGTTTTTGGCTGGATAAGGCACAGATCTCTGAAGTCATCTGTAATTATACAATTGAGTTATTTAGTAAAAAAGTAAGTTAATTCATCCACAAAAGTTGGTAAAAGCAGATGGTTACCTAACAAGGTTTAGGATTTTTGAAAGCTTTTTTTCTAGACTGTTTACTTTTTGACAGCATTCAATGCATTATCAAGTAATAATTGCTTAAGTACGAAGCTAAACTGTTTTTCAATGAACAGTAGAATAGAAGTACATATGTTGTAGGCCTGACATCCATGTGAACATCCTGGTTGTTGTATATGTAATGAAGGAGATTTTAGAAAACGTGACTAATTTTTTTTTATACTGCCAATTATAACTGTGTCCTTATAAAGAATTAATGAAATCTATTCACTAGATTCATTATACTTTTGAAATGTTATAAAACGTTTATAGAATATTTGGTAATTATAGTGTAACAAAGCAGTAATCTGCATTGATACAAACTTAAATTTAGTGTTCTCCTCAATCTTTTCTGTATATGTTGGGATAGGTTAATTCGAATACCAAAAGGGAAACTGGCTAGCCTTAAAGTGGCCCACAAGGACAGGTAGCCTAGTACTTACCTGTGAACCTATTAAACCATATATATCTCAGTTCTCTAAACAGACTCATCTACATGGAATTTTAGAATACAAAGGAGAACTGAACAAATGTGTTCTTTTTTACTACTGTTCTTGGCATTACCACTAAGTCCTTAGCTTTGCTATTTTTTTATTCATTAAATTATTTATTTGAATTTTAGTTACTAGGGTAGTATACTATTCAAGAATAGTAACAATTTTAAGGGTGACATTTTCAATAACTTTGCACACTATGAGTAAACTTTACTTTGAGATGATTTACTACATTATAAACCAAAAAAACCCCACAAATTTAACCAGCGACAGACTAAGATTTTTTCGTATAAAATCCTTTATTCAATGCTTTTGTCTACAATAATAGACTTCTTCAGAAACAAAAACTAAAAAGTTTCCACCTTCAACACATCTTTAAATAATATTTTAAAATCAATTAACTTATAAAATCATTCAACTAATTAATGCTAATAACAGATATATATATATATATATATATATACACACACACACACACACACACACACACACACACACACACACACACACACACACACACACACACACACACACACATGTACATATAAATCTAAAAAACATCTAACAATTAATTTCTTATGGTAATCTTATCTCTCAAAAAACATTTTATATTAATGGTTTCATTTAAACCCGGAGATTTATTTGCATTTAACTATATTTGCCGCTCTGTCATTTCTTCTATATATTATTTTTATAATTACCTAGTCTTTTATCAGAGCTCACTTGTTGTAGAACAGAAAACAGAAACTTTTTGTCTTTTGTGCAATTCACACTATGGTTATACAAGACATGTTTATTATTATTCTTCTTAATGTCATACATATGCTCCCTTATTCTCTTGCCCAGGCTTCTGCTGGTCATCCCTACATAAAATGACGAACATCCTGAGCAAGTAGCTATCTAAACTAAACCTTCTGACTCACAATTAAATCTACCCATTACTTTAATGGTTTGATCTAAATGGTCTAACTTTATATAAGGTCCTTCATTAATGACGGATCTTCGAGCTCTTGTTTGTCTACCTTGGCACCTCTACAGTGCTTCTTTGGCTTTTTGTGTTGGTTTGTACTTTAGTGTATTTTTCACTTCTTATTTGTTAGTGGTTTTCATGGAGAATTCGGAGGTCCCTGACAATGGAGCTCACAGCATGAACTCTGGTATTTTGGAGATGACAAAGGATATCAGAATGCTCATTGGTGAACTTACACAACTTGTATAATTACTTTCCAGTAATTCGGCCAAACCAAGTATTAGTGCAGTTTCTTTTCAGTTGCCAGGCAACTAGGAACATTGCCAGACTGAACCTAGAAGTGAACCAGAAGTGTTTCCTGTGCAGGAAAATGGTCAGCCTTTACTGGGGATGGACAAGATGGAGAATTCCATGAATTTGTTACCAAAAACGTTTCGTTCACCTGTAGTGAATAGTGTAGATGTGCAACAATGCAGATTTGCCAAGGAGGGAGCATGACTGAAGAAGAAATGCCCTCAGACTAATAAAGGTGACTTTTATCACACTAATTACAGTAATAATGACTCTGTTTCTCATTCTAACAAGGAAATCCTACACAGTACCTGCACTGTTGACCTGGTTAACCATGAATGGTCAGCATGATAACAGAATAAACATTATTCTTTCAATTACTGCAATCAAGAGACTTATGATATTAGAACATACCACAAAAATATCAATGTGTTACATGATATGATGTTAATGTATAAATCACTGCAGGTTGATAATTGGTATTTAAGGGAATGTTTACAGGCCAAAATGGTATCCAAGAGTTTAAGGGTCTATAAATTCCACAATAATGCGGGGGAGGGTACTTCTTTCCACTTGGAACTTTTAAAGGCTTTTGATCAATTTGGATTCTCTATTATGGAGGCTATAATTAAAAACAATGAAAAGGAAATGGAGCTGATTTATGATGAAATAGTTAAGGCAAATCGCCTTATCATTAAAGATTTATTACACGGTGTAGACGAATAAAGGAACAAGTATTGTGATATTAAAAATAAAGTAGATTGTAAAATTAATTATTTAATTAGAAGAAAAAGTAAGAAATTTGACAGGGATGTGGGGGAATATAAGGAAAATACTAGCTATCCAAAATCCGAACATGTAAACACTAGACAGCACACGCAGGGAAGGGTTTACAATTATGGAGAGATTAGGAACAGATCAACAGGAGAGACAAGTGGGAATGATGGTTTTGAACCTGAGACTGTTAATTCTAGAAATAACTTTAAATCGTCATCCAATCTTAAATGACCCCTTCTCTAGAGTATCCCCTTTGAGGCAGTCGGAAGGAATAAAAAAAATTGACCCTAAATCATCCATACAGGTACAAATAAGAGATGAACTTGTTGAAAGGGTGTGTAGAGGCCATGTAGGGGGTAGAGGTGAAGAGGATTTAACAGAATGTGAAAAGTTTGTATATTCCTACAACTACCGAATTTATAATTGCAGCTATATTGCTTTAGATAAAACTTATTTCAGTTTATTCATGAAAGGGTAAAAACATGTTCCTAGCGAAAGAACTGATGTTAATAATTTAATTTTAGATTTAAAATTATTCACTAGAAAAAAAAGAATTTAGAGTAATTATTTTCTAAACAAGATACAGACAGCAATGCACATTGCCAGTTTAGAAGGAAAAGTACATACAATCCCCCACTTCACCCCAATTTAAGAACTTTGAGTCAATGATGAAAAAGAACTAAGAGAGTTTAGTGATTGTTAGGGTCCATTTTAACTTGACCAAGTAGGAAATATTAAATGACATTAAAAACAATGACAATTTAAGAGTGATGAGTCTGAACAAGGGAGGAGGGATGGTTTTGATGGACAACATCATATATATTGGAAAGATGATGGACATTTTGAGTGATATGGGGAAATATAGTAGGGTATCTATAAATGAGATAAATATTGCTTACAGCAAAATTGATGCCTGTTTATACGATATGTTTCTCGAGGACCTAATAAGCTTGGATGAATACAACTTTTTAAAAATAGACAAACCTGTGTTACCTTCCCTTTTTGGTATTCCGAAGGTGCATAAAGACACTTTGGATCCTCCTATGAGACTGACATAGTGGCAAACAGATCCAAAACACATTCTTTAGCAGTTTATAGTGACAAAACGTTAAAGAGGTTAGATGTGTTAGGCACTTGTTTTAAAAAGATTTTTGTGATTTCCTAAGGCAGGTAGAAGATAAGTTATATAAGGAGGATATGATTTCTGCCACTATAGACATTATGGATCTTTTTACTGTAATTCCACATGAGGAAGGTTGAAAATGGTTCGAAGAAGTGGTGGGGGACCTTAGTATTTTTAACTTCAAAGAATTTAGGTTCCTCTTAGAACTCATGGAAATTAATCTATATAATTATTTTATTGAATTTGAAGGTAAATTCTACAGACACCTCAATGGCGTGGCTATGGGTGCGAGTTGCACACCTGGCTATTATTTTACTGATGTTGGAAAAGAAGCATGTGTAGAATTCCCTTTATATGCATTGTTGGAATTATTATAGAATATTTCTGGATGAAATTTGTATATTTTAGACTAACACAGAACAGAAGCTGAAAGAATTTATTGAGTATATAGGGCAAACCACAGATTTTTTAAAGTTCACTTGCAATTTTGAAAAATTTAGAATTAACTATTTAGATTTCACTCTGCACATAGCTGAATGGGATAAAAGGTTTAAATTCAACATATATAGAAAGAAAACCTTTTCAAATTCCTACTTACATTTTAACATGACTCACCACTGCAAAGAAAAGTGTAGTATTGTCAAGGGGCAATTTATAAGGGCCTTGAGGATGACTTCCAAAGAGGGTGATTTTCTCAATGAATGTGAAGTTATTAAAAATATGTTTTTAGAAAGGAAATATCCCATTGGTTTAGTAGCTGATGTTATAAAAGAAGTTAATAGGGATAGAACGAGTAAATGATCCCCATTATTGGGGGAGATGGGACTAGCGTTATATTCAAAGAAAAAGAATAGTTGAGATGGTAGGGTAGTAATAGTTTCAACTTTTCAGGGCCTTTCATTACCAGTTACAATAAAGACACTTCCAATGTAACTAAGATCATTCATACGTATTGGGAACTTTTCAAGAATTTTACTGACGTGGACAACTTATTCAAGGGTTTTATTCAATTTATTTATAAAAAAGAGTATCAATATTAAGAACATTTTAGAATATCAAAACAAAAATGGGCAACCTGTATCCATCCGGGAAAAAGGCACATTTAAGTGTGGTAGGTGTACACAATGCAGTTATTTTAGTAACACCAGCTGTATATACATTCCTAGCAAGGACAAACTGATATAGGCAAAAGAGTACAATAATTGTGAGAGCAAAGGCATTATACATTTGGCTACCTGTTCAGCATATTATGCCTTTTATGTGAGTAAAATCGAATGAGCTCTGAAAAAGAGAATTTCTGAGCATTATTATAGTATAACAACATTCAATAATAATAATAATGCTCTCTTCAAGCATAGCTTGGTCTGTAAACATTTTAGGTTCATGTTTCTTGTGTTGGAAAGTATCCCATGGAGTAGTAGAGGAAATTTATGGGAAGAAAGATTGAATATTGAGAAACATATTGGCACATTTTCCTACAGGCTAATGAGCCCCCTGACCTGAGTGACAACAGTTCTATAGCACCTTTACTAAAAAATGAAAGCAGCAAGATTTTAGGTTTATGTCTTTTATGGTTGAAAGGAATTTTTACAGTTTTTTTTCAAGTGTTATATTTATGTAAGTTTTTATAATATTTTATATACTATATTTTACAGGATGTGTTTTAAATGTTTTACCTGATGGAAGTCATTCCTATTATTTGTATTTACTTGTGTTAGTATGTCAGGGTCACTACAGGGTAGCATTGCTATGTGTAGATAGTGGGTTTTGATAATTGGGTAGTTAGTGTTTTTTTATATTTGTTCATTTACAATATTTACAGAGCTTATCACCTTCTACTTTTGTTTGGTTCAAACCTAAATGACAATGTAATTTTTAGTTGAGATATTCATATCTATTTTTATTGTTAAACATTGTACATATCCACATTTTTATTTTGTCCCACTTACCACTTATTGTTTCACTAGCTAATTGACCATTTTTCAATTTTTAACGTCAGCATTTAAGGAGGGACTTTTGAACATATCAAGTTATTTCTAAAGAAGGGGTAGGGAGGCAAAAAATGGGGTGATACAGTTACACATTTAAAAGTGGATCTGTGTACTTTTGAATTCCTTTGCTCTACCAGTTCATCGTTGGATTATTTTGCTTTACAACATGAACGTTTTGGATTGCTGTGGATCTTTGAGCTTTTGTTTGTCAACCTTGGTGCCTTTACATTGCTTCTTTGGCTTTTTTTGTTGGCTGGCATTTTCTCTCCCATTCTGCCATAACTGCATTAGCATAGATTGGGACACATACAGCACCCATTGTAAAATCAGTGGTCTGATGACAATATTCTCCCTCAAAAAATATATAGTTGTTTTTCAATACAGCCTCCATTAAATAATCTAAAACTTTGATCTTCTCAACAGAAAGAGAACTGATAGCAACTAAATATTCATTTAAGCACTCTAATCCAGATTTCTTGTGCTAAGATACATGGTGTTGACTGTTCCCTGAACATAACATGCTATATATAATAGATGATGAAGTAAGAGGTTTTCTTAAACAAAGCAAACACAAATACCTAAAACACTGAATGCACTGTCTCAGCTTTAGCATTAATATAGCAATTTGCATTAGATATTCTTGTTGCAAAACTCACCACTGAGAGGATATGCTTGAAATGTATCAAGTAAAATGTAGCCTATTTGGGCTAAGTTTTTAATGAAATATAAACCAGACATCTACTGGCAAAATCTGTAAGTCTGAATGAATACTATCTTAGCAAATATAATGGCTGATTGCTTGATCCTTTTTTACTAATACCCTTTTCCTACCCTTCCTTCTGATAGTCTTACCACCAGGTTGAGATTTTGTTTCAGTCTGCTTCTCACTAAAAACAAGAAAGGTCTTCTGAAAAAGAAAGCACTGTTAAAAATTTCTCACTCATTATAATTAATCAACCATCATCATACATTCTTTTCAGAGACATTTGTTACTCACCTTTTTATCTTCCACTGTCAACTCCCTTGCAGCTGGTGCCCTTACCACATTGTTTTTGTTTCGCTTCTGCTTCTCTTATTGTACTGTGGCTACTTCATCTAACCTCACTCTTGCATACACTGCCTCTTACTCTAGTCCTTAGTATCACTTTCCTCAGTTGCCAAAGTAGTCTTTTGTGCTTTTTTCCTCTTCCTTATTCCATTGTTCATATCTCAGAATACTGTGTCTCTGACCAATTTTAATATCTTATTTACTCCATCAATTTGGTCCCAGTTCTCACCTCAGTTCTGACCTTCTCCTCCAGCTCATTATAATCCACAAAATTAAAATTCCATACCTTCCCCTTTGCTCTTATGTTCTCACTCATTCTTTAAGTACAGAGTGTTCTAACAGACCACTGCTGGCTACTGGTTTCATTATCTGCACACCCATGATTCTGTCAGCCTTGCTTGGGGTATTAGACAGAATTATGTCTTATTTGGTATTGCCCCTTTTTAATTTCTCCAAATTTTTTTGGGTTTCTAATACCATGACGGGAATGGACCCCATTTCTAAGTCAAAGTATGATTAAAGTTCATGAAATTAGTAATGTTTCAATCTTTGATGTCAGCCAAAAGTGCTCTTATCAGCACCTGCAATGTGTGAAGTAATGACTCCTTCTGCAATTTGTACAATGCAACATGGATTGGTAATATATCTAAATATGACTGTAGATTCTTTTTTTTATAAGAACCATTGCTCCTACTACTATTGGAACTGTCTGAGTATCTTTCTTCCACATTGCTCTCATTTCTGCCTGCAGATCCTGATATTTTATGACTTTGTGTATCTCTGTACACAACACAATGTAGTCACTGGGTGTGGCAATTTCAATGATCTATGCTACTTTTGCCTTCTTTTCATGGACCAGTATATCCAGTTTTCTAGCATCAGTCTTTTGAATTGTTGGTAATGGGTGATCTCATGTGATATAAACTTCTTCATTTTCTATGATGCTTTGTGGGTCATATTTCCAGTGTTTTTCAGCCACTTCAATACCAAAATATTTGCACAATCCACAGTGCAACAATCTTGCCACATTATTATGCCTTTCAGTACAGAGTCCTTTTGACATTAGTATATCACAACCAGCAACATGGTGAGCAACTGTTTCCAACTCGGTATTTAAAAACCTACATTTGCCTGTTTCTCCTACATGTTGAGTAGACTTTGTAAACCAGTGTGTATGCAGCCAACTATCTTGGGGTGCCAATTTTAACCATTCATCTCTTGACCTGAATTTGCCTCTCCTCAACCATTCGTGCATTTGTTCTTGATCAACATGAGGTTCTTCCACACGTTATCTATACTTGCAACTATATTTATGCATTTTCCACATTTCTTGCCTTCTCATCTCATCCTTCACCTTATATTCTTTCTTTTGTTTTTTGGCACATTCAGTTGACGCCTGATTTTTATTTAGTTCTGGTTGGAAATCCATTCCTAGTTGACACTGATATGAGCCAAAAACAAAAAGTAAGCTATGCCAAAGTCCAAATGTGCTCAAATAAACGACAAATCCAAAGTAAAGCAATCGGACACTGCTGAAGTAAAAGTACAAAATCCTTTATTCGTTAGCGCTTTCGGGATAAACCCTTCCTCAGACAAGGTACAAAAAGATAAAACTCACATTTAAAAGAACTAACAACCAATCATTTGCTTAGAAAAACCCGCCTTTTTTCTAAAGTGGGTTTTATTGGTAATACATCATTGAGTCCAGGTTCTCTGTGTGCCATTAAATTAACTATCCATTTGGATTCTGCTAAAGCTATCTGATGTCTGATATCACCCCCCCTGGTGTTATGTTTTATATTAACAATGCATCTAAATATGAAAGTGTGTGTGGGGTTTAAACTAATATGTCTATACAATGCATTGCTTAGGTCTTTATTCCTAATATTACCCAAATGCTGCAAAATTCTTACTTTGAGCATGTTACTGGTCATTCCAACATAAAATGATGGACAGCAGACACATTCTGCCAAATAGACCAAGTTTTGCGTCCTGCATGTTGCTCTACCTTGAAAATGGAATATTCTCTGTGTGTTAGGGTGCCTAAATGATGTCTCAGTGTTAATAAATGCACATGCCTTACATTTACCACATGCATGTGTACCTAAGCCCATATTTGGTGCCCTTTCACTAGCCTGATATGTTTCTTTGCTGAAAAGGTCTTTCAAATTTTTGTTCCTTCTATATGTAAAAAAAGGACGTGTTCCTACAATATCTTTTAAATTCAGATCACTAGTCAATATATTCCAATTATTGTGTATTATTCCACTTATATCATTCGCATTACTACCATAGGTTAATAGCAATCTCGGTTTATCCCCCAATTTTCTATCATCCTTCTGATTGAAATCAACCCCCTGCAAGTGAAAATGATTATTGATAAAGTACACAAAAAATTACAGATGATGCTAGAAGAAATGCATATAACACATGAAACTTTTGAATTTTTATGTATCAATAAACCAGTGATTCCTATTTTCAAAGCATTACCTAAAATTCACAAATCCTTAATAGATCCACCGTTAAGACCCATTGTTTCTGGTAGAAATTGGGTCACGGAAAACATTTCTATATGGTTACAAGTGACACTTAAACCATATATGGATAAGATTAGAAATATATTAATAGATACAGGACATTTTCTGGGGTTATTAGCTGAAGTGAATAAGCCTATTGAAGGACAAAATGTATTGATGGCCACTTTGGACATAAAAAGTCTATTTACTGTTATAGAGAATGGTTATGGGATAACAGCTGTTGGTGCACTTATTGAGAGCTTAGGGGCTACAATACATATGAGACAGTTAGTAGAAGAGATGTTGTTACTGGTTTTAGATAACAATGTATTCATGGGAGGTACTTCGTTGTATAGGCAAGCACGGGGGTAGCCATGGGCACCTCCTGTGCAAACACCTATGCAAATCTGGTTTTATCACAGTGGGAGACCAAGGAGATTTTGAACAACAATAGATGGAAGGATTTTGTTTTAATGTATGTCAGATTTGTAGATGACATTTTTATTTTGTGGAATGGAGATGAGGCCTCTTTTAACTATTTTGTGGAATACTTACATTCTACTACCAATTTTTTAGAATTTAGTGTTAAGACCTCTTATACCAAGCTGGAATTTCTTGATGTATACATAGAACAAACCAGTACAGGTTACACCTCCAGTTTATACAAAAAAGATTGCTGGCAGAACACATTACTATCTTTTGATAGTATGCACCCGCAGCACATCTTTCCTAATATTATAAAAGGGCAGATGAGCAGAGTTTCTAGAATTTGTTCAGAAGATGTACAATATGCTATTGAGATGCATAAGCTAGACCACTGCTTTATGGAAAGAGGTTATGATAAGGCCTTGGTTAAAAATATTACAGCTAACAACACTAACCATAGGAATAAATATCAACCATGGTTAAGAACCACACGTAATCAGGGGTGCAATCAGAAGGATGATAGAAAATTGGGGGATAAACCGAGATTGCTATTAACCTATGGTAGTAATGCAAATGATATAAGTGGAATAATACACAATAATTGGAATATATTGACTAGTGATCTGAATTTAAAAGATATTGTAGGAACACGTCCTTTTTTACATATAGAAGGAACAAAAATTTGAAAGACCTTTTCAGCAAAGAAACATATCAGGCTAGTGAAAGGGCACCAAATATGGGCTTAGGTACACATGCATGTGGTAAATGTAAGGCATGTGCATTTATTAACACTGAGACATCATTTAGGCACCCTAACACACAGAGAATATTCCATTTTCAAGGTAGAGCAACATGCAGGACGCAAAACTTGGTCTATTTGGCAGAATGTGTCTGCTGTCCATCATTTTATGTTGGAATGACCAGTAACATGTTCAAAGTAAGAATTTTGCAGCATTTGGGTAATATTAGGAATAAAGACCTAAGCAATGCATTGTATAGACATATTAGTTTAAACCCCACACACACTTTCATATTTAGATGCATTGTTAATATAAAACATAACACCAGGGGGGGTGATATCAGACATCAGATAGCTTTAGCAGAATCCAAATGGATAGTTAATTTAATGGCACACAGAGAACCTGGACTCAATGATGTATTACCAATAAAACCCACTTTAGAAAAAAGGCGGGTTTTTCTAAGCAAATGATTGGTTGTTAGTTCTTTTAAATGTGAGTTTTATATTTTTGTACCTTGTCTGAGGAAGGGTTTATCCCGAAAGCGCTAACGAATAAAGGATTTTGTACTTTTACTTCAGCAGTGTCCGATTGCTTTACTTTGGATTTGACACTGATATGCTTCTGCTAGATTAAGCAGAGAAGTCATCTTAGATTTATTCTCTTCATGTTTCAAAACTTTCCCAACGTTTGGGTCTTGTGACATCAGCAGATATGCATGGAGTTCCACGATTCTGGATCTATACATGTAATCAACTTCAAGGAGGCCTGTCCCTCCTTTGGAATGGGGTATATATAATCTTTGTATACACTGATTTTTTTATAAATCATTTGGTTAGCATGAAGGATCTTTCTTGTTTTACTATCTAATCTATCCAACATATTTTGGGGCCAGTCAATCGCTCCAAAACCGTAAGTTAGGACAGGAAGAGCAAATTGGTTTATACCTTGGATTTTGTTCCTATATGTCAACACTATTTTCAGTATTAATTTAAGTCCTCTAAAATATTCCTTACTAAGTTTTATTCACATTTGTTCATGTTTTATTGTTGATCCTTCATAAATTTCCAAATATTTATACACTCCCTCTTGCTCAAGTTCTTTTATATCACATTATTGTCCCAAACTGATGTTTTTCTGGTGCTACAGTTTTCCTGCTTTAAATGTTGCTTTTGTACATTTATTAAGATGAAATGACATTCTTATAACATCTGAAAATGTTTTGACAACCTGTAGTTGTGCTTTCCTTTCCTCATCTGATGAGGTACACAGTTTTAATTCATCCACAAAGACAAGCTGAGTAGTCTTTAAATGTTGTTGTTTTCTAGGAGCCAAATTATAGCCATGGCCTAAGTTGTTAAGTAAACAGCTTAATAGGTTGAGGGCAAGCCAGAATAGCAATGGTGACAAAGTCATCCTGGAATATCTACCTTTGAATTTTTATCCCTGGGATAATAATTTGTACTTTATCATGGCTTAATTTCAAAAAAGTCTGCCATTGTTTCATGGTCACTGTAATGTAGTCGATCAGTGTAGGTAGGGTGCATCTTATACATTTTTAAGCACTCTTTTATCCATGAATGTGGGATACTATCAAGTGCTTTTTGTAGTCAATCCATGCCATACTTAGATTCTTTCCGTTTTTACAGTTCTCCACCATGACGTTATTTAACAACAAATGATCCTTTATTCCATATGACTTTCTTTTATTGCCCTTTTGTTCTACTGCCGTAATTGAGTTTTCTTCTAAATGACTATAAACTCTGTCAGTTTCAGTTCCTGTGTATAGTTTATGCATCATTGGAAGGCAAGTTATTGGTCTATAATTTTTAGGATGGCTTGCAGGTTCACTCCTAAGTAGGAGCATTGTTTTTCCTGTTGTTAGCCAGGTTGGTGTCTATTTGGGGTCCGCATATAAATAGTTCTTACTCATGGCTAAATCTTTGTGCAAATATGTTAATACTTTTAACCAAAAGTTAGGTATTGCATCTGGGCCTAAGGTTTTCCAATTAGAGGCTTTTTAACTTTGTTTCAATCTCTCTGGCCTTTACTTCATCCCATTTCATACCCTGTACCTTTAAACTTCTTTATTCTTCCCTTTACTTCTTTTATCCATTTACCATCTTTGTTATGTTTCACAGGAACTTCATAGATTCTTTTACAAAATGTATCTATTTCTTCTTTTTTTGATGGTGTTTCAATTCCTTTTAACTTGTATCCCAATTTTCTCTTTAAAACCTTTTTGCATCATCAATAAATTGCTTATTTTGTAGTTTTCCTTTATATTTATCTGCATATCTTCTAAGTTTTTCCACTTGTGCTAACATTTTTAGTTTATTTGCAATGCATCATGATAGATCCTGGTCTGTTCTGCACATTGCTTTTATCACATCTAGCTTTCTTAGTATTTTGGCAGATCTGTTCCCTCTTCTATAGTCTTCTAACAGTGACACTTCTTGTCTTAACTGCTTTATAGTTTTCTCTATTAGATACTTCCATGATGGAATTTGATTTCTCCCCTTCCTTTCCTCGGTACCGTGTTCTTGTGCTAAAACTTTATCAGTTATTAATTTAGCTGCACAGTAATATATCCAGTTTACTTCTGTTATAATGCATGGATCTCTATGATCAGTCCTAATTACTGTATTCATTTGTTTAATTAGGCTTCTGATTTTTGGGTTTTATTGACTTTCTACAGTCTGTTTCTTTCACTGATCTAAATATATCTATATCTATTAAATGAAGTAACTCTTCTCTTAGCTCATTTTCTTCCAAACTGAGGACACACCCCTTGTTTTCCATTCCCTGCAGGCATTCTATAGAAAGTTCTAAAGTATCTTCATATGGCACATTCTCTTCAATTTCATCCTGTGCTATCCATGGCTCTGGTATATAGGAACTCATTGGCCTATCATTCCTCAACACTGACTGCATCAGAGTTTCCACAGTTTCCTGTTCATTCCCTTGCTATCTAGCTTCAAGTGAACTTTTATACTGGTTTCCTGTGGAAGGCTCCAAAATATCTTCATATAGTACCTGACCAATTATATCCCATTCCACTGGTTTCCCCTTAATTTGGATATCCGTTGTTCTAGTCTGTTGTGGTGCTTTATGAATTAGATTTTCTACACTGAATCCTTCACTTCGCTGGTACTCCATAATCTCAATTTCTATTTCTTTAACTTCTCCATTACTAAACTCCTTTTCTATTTTTCCTCTTTGTCTTCTTATTTTTTTGTATTGTAAAGTTTTCAATGTCTGGATTCCTTTGCCTGTATTTCTCTTCAAATATCTTTGGTGCTGCTCTTTTTATATTGGTTAGTTTTGCTTTCTCTTTTGCATAAATATTGCACCATATTAAATCTCTTTTTCTTTTCCATGTCCATATTTCTTCTTCAGATGTCTCCTGGTCTTCCTGCTTCTCTTTACTATGGGGACTTACTCCATCATGCTGTGATGTATCCTGTGTTAGACCTTCTACATCAAATCCTTCACTTCTACTTTACCAGTCTTCTTTTCTACATTTCATATTTGTGATATTTTTTTTTTATTGTGAAATGTTCCATATCCAGATGCCTTTTCTTGTATTTCTCTTCGAATATCATTGGGGCTGCCTTCTTTATAGTGATTAATTTGGCTTTCTCCTTTGCATATATATTGGCCCACATCAAATCTCTCTTTCTTTCCCATATCCATATTTCTTTCTTATACTTTTCAAATATCTGTATGTTTTGTTGTTTATATTTTCGCACTTCTTCAGATGCTTCTTTTTCCAAACAGATCAACGTTTCTTGATCTATATACTGTTTTTCACTAACCTGTTGTATTAATGAAGACAAATTTTCATCTGAAGCGTCTGACAGTTTTTTCTGTGGAAGTATTAAAGGCACATTGCCCCAGACAGCTGATTCCACTGTGATCCAAGACCTCCATCAGCTCCTTAACCCTCTCTACCTTGTTACACTGACTTTCCCCAGTTGCTCCTACAACACTCACAACCCCATTACTACCTTATTTATACCTCAGTCCTTTATTCTTTTCTTCATGTTGCCATCTTCTTCCCTTGATGTCATGGAGACGATACACATTACTAATCAGCCAAATTTCCCAACTCTCCTCTACTTTAAGTATAAGGATGCATAGTCTAGTCTCTTAAAATATAAGCACCTTTCCCTTTCTCTATCACTGCCTTTATCTCCCCATCTTCCTACTTGAATTTATTCCATTGCATGGTACTGCAACCCAGCTATACTATTTAATCTGTTTTTTGTCCTGCTGCTTATCTTCCTTGTTTCTAGTGTATGATTACCTGATCACTGCTTCTGCATTTTGAATTTCTCCCATCTATCATAGATAAGAGTACAGTCATTAAGGACCAACATTCCAAACCAGCTCTGAACACCCCTCTACCTTTTTGGTTAAGATGCAGCCTGTCCCTGGCACAAAGCTGGTCTCCCCATATCATCGTACCAGTTTTGAGCCTGTAGACATTCAATGTGCTCCTTAGTCATTTTATTCCTTAGAATGCTGACTGGTAGCAAAAGTAATGCTGCTGAGAATTCTACCTCCAGCTCCCTATGTAGAAATCCCTGCATCACTTCCCTGACCCAATTTGTTGCAAACTCAACTGTCTTCCATGAGAGGTCACCATTACCTAAATGCACAGATATGCATTAATTTCCCCTTGATGACTATTGTTGTCACCTCCTCCTCCTAAGTCTTACTAAATATCAGTCTAACAGACCTGATACAATGTGCCTTTATATATACAGACCTATTAAACAAACACCACTTAACAGCCATGAACAATATTTGGAAAGTCTATTTATCTAAAATAACTCTGTAATCAAATAGTATATAAGACATCAAAACAATAACTGAACAATAGCTGTAAGCAGATATAAACCAAGGAGCCCCAAAATTTAATTTAATAGTAAACAGGTTGTTAATAAGCAGTTAATCCATAATTCAAATGTTAAAAAATGTAGGCATGTGTATATGTCTGCATTTATATATATGTAATCTGTCAAGTGAACTAATCACAACTGGAGCTGAAGCTCATTAAAGCTAGCTTAAAGCCTTGTATGAGGCTCTACCTGCTGCTGTTAAACTTGTTTTCTTAGCATATGAAAGTCGACCGTAACAGTTTTTAAAAATAAAAGTATGTTTTTTGTTTGTTTATTGGGGTAAAGCACAAATCAGAAATGACCATTTGCTGCCTCAGCCAGGGTTGTATACAGAAAAAAAGCAGACTGTGAATACAATGTGTCTTTCAGCTTTTCCCGGTTAGGGGTTGCCACAGCGGAACTCCGGTCTGCTAATGATTGGCAGTTGATTTTTATGTGCCTAGTTGCCAGCCCTGATGCACAACCTTCAACAAAGGTGCGCCCATTCATGCATGTCTCCACGCAGAAGACTCTCTAACTGAGAATCGAACCGGACAGCGTCTTACTGTGAGGTGACAACGCTACCGCAGCACCACCACCATGGCTAGACTGTAAATACAATAATAGTGCTAAAATATAATGGTTTTATTATATACATACATAAGAAAGTACATTGCAGAAGTTACAGTGTTACATTACAAACCCCAAGGAAAGGCTATTGTATTATAAGCTGACCAAAGAAGAAAACTATTTAGAAAAGTATAGCAGAAATTACCTGCAGGATAGTGTGAGATCTGAGGAGCATAAGGTTTGTGCAGCATTAAAGCTTTAGTTATGTGATGCGGCCTATAATGTGCCATTTGAAATTACTTTGTTCAAATTTAAATTTTTCAAACTGGGGTCTGAAGTTCAAATAAGTGGATATTTCATTTAGGCTTGATAACAGAGATTTCATCAGCTTAGTTACAAACACTGAAAAACTGATCAGAACAGTTTAGCCTAGCTTTAGGGGTTTGGAGTACTGAGCCTGTACTGGATTGGTTTCTGAGATTGTACATGGAGGTAAATATAAAGAGTATGATGACAAATGGTGATCAGGTGTCCTGGTTGAGTAGTTTGGAAATTAGTTAGCCTAGAAAGTGGTTGGCTCTACCAATCACTGGAAATTATTTGGCTTTAGAGATTGTGAACAAATGATTTTTTTGATAAGAGGACGTGGATAAATGGCATACTATGCTGGAAATGGTTTGCAATGCTGTGTTGTTTTTGTTGGAGTTGTGGCAATCCAATTTGGTCTGGCTAACACATGTATTAAATAAAATAAGCATTTTTCCAAGAAGTGGTGATAAAACAATTTTATGTTGCTGACAGTGTACTAATGAAATAAGAAAAGTTAAACCAATACTATATGCATAAACTCTACCAAACATTGCCCAAAAGTAGTAAATCAACAATTGATTTACCAGGTATATGTTTTAATACATTTTGAAGGAACGTCAACTATATAGTTTTGACAGAGGCATAGCCATAAGGTACAGTACAGCTTTTTATTTTAAAATACAAATTTACAAAAATATAGATCAATCAATTTTGAATTAATGGAGCTACTAGAGAATGCATATAATTTAATATGACAAAGTTTACATACCTGGACATTTACATCTGAAAGTCAATATTTTTTGGGTGCATTTACAAAGGTTAGAAAATACATAACACCAATGCCAAAATGAGACCAGCAATTAAAAATGATCATTTTTACAAGTTCTGTAGTCTGAGATTTCCAAAATTGGTTTATAATTATAGTATATTCATTTACATGCTAACCACGTAAGATATAACACTATGGCTGGAATAAGCATCCGGGATACAACGGACTGGAAGGCAAGTTCTCATATAAAATGAATTACAACTTTCATCTCACACCAGAAAGAGCAAAAACTACAACACTGCACTTCCTTTGTTTCCAAATAAATAAAATAGAGAAGCATTTCAGGGCAACACTGGTGCACTTCATTATTGTACATGAAATGACATCATGAGATTCAAAAGTATTCTAATGCCCTGTGTTGCATTCTGTAACAGGTACACTTATTGCTAGGAACAGTATCAGAAAAGCAAATAAAAGTTAAGCAACTACTCTCTTTTAACTATTTTGCAACAATTTGATGATCAGGAATAAAAAATGGACTAAAAAAATGAACATTATCATTCTGAAATAAAACACTTTTAAAATGCAATTTAGCACAAGGTAAACACATTAACATGTTATAACTTCATGGTTAAAATATCAGTGGGCCTTTGTATTTCCATAAATACTTATTTCAATCTCTGCATTGGAATAAACAAGTACACTCTCGTGGGTAAGATTAAAATTAAGCAAATGTACACAACTTTGTGTATAGCACTCAATACTTGTGATGCATGTACTGTTATTTCATGCGCTATTTAAAGAATTTTACATACAAAATTGGCAATACATTTTATTATATATATATATATATATATATATATATATATATATACATATATATATATATTCTTTTTTTATAAGGACCACATTTCATTTGCTTTCAAATAGTCAAAAGCATAAACAAACTTTTCTCACTCAAACAGCTATAACACAGAGCTTGTAAATAACACATATAAAACCTAATTTCTGTACACTGCAACCTGCTCAGTCTAGGAATCCTTCAGGTAGCAAAGGAGTTATGTTAACATTTGCAATGGTGCCTCTCAAAGTTGTAATGGTACGTTAGCAGGATCAGCTCCTTGGTCACACCAAATACAAAGCTCAGCATTTCTAGAGAAGTAATACTAATTGAAAAACTGCTCAGCAGCTGGAAATAAGATTGCATAACTTGGAATGATGCAAATAAATTAGAACAAAGTTGAATTAAATACGAGAAGAAAATACATGAGCACGGTCATGAAAATGAAAATTAAATCCAACTTTATTTAGGAAATAATGAACTGAATTAGTGTCCGCAAATTTTAATGCAGGATAGGCACAATAGGTGACATAACTGAAAACATTTGATAGACCTATGAATGGTGAAAAACTTCATCTAGTTATATTTTAACATGACTAAATCTCCTACATCCTCAGAATCAGTGTTTAAAAATATCATGAAACGGGAAGTCTGTTGCAAAGAAAGTACAAAGACCCACTGAAAGACCATTTGAGGGATTGCAGTTGCAGGAAGAACAGAAAAAAGTGGCATTTCAGTATAA
The DNA here is from genome assembly GCF_019279795.1 of Protopterus annectens. Lineage (NCBI taxonomy): Eukaryota > Metazoa > Chordata > Ceratodontiformes > Protopteridae > Protopterus > Protopterus annectens. Next base: position 254,188,013 of record NC_056739.1, read on the forward strand.
GTCTGTGTATAAAAGAAAAGCTAGAGGACTTACTTTGGGCATCAGTAATGCCTTACCTATCATAGGAAAATAGTCAGTTACTGGATTACTGTGTTTTTCAATCTTGAAATCAACTTCTTTAACAAATTCATTGAGTTAGGAGAGTTGGGAGAATGGCCTAATGGTTAAGGTGTTTGCCTTACAAACATATGGTGCAGGGTTTGAGTCTCACAAGGGACAATTGGCTAGGCTTAAAAGGGCTTGCAAGGGCAGTTAGCTTAGTACTAATCTAGGGCTGGAAGGGTAGCCTAATGGTTAAGGTGTTTGCCTTACAAACACAAGGTGTAGGGTTTGAATCTCACAAGGGATAATTGGCTAGGCTTACAATGGCTCGCAAGGGCAGTTAGCTTAGTACTAAGCTATGAACCTATAAGCAAACTAGCAATGAATTTCTAGTTTACAACTGTTTAGACAAAACTAACCACAGATAAGTGAAGGTAGGAAGAATCTGCTGTAACTAGTAACTTTACCTATGGACAAGTTCATCAATAAAGAGTCAATCAAGTGTCTCAGTAGGGCTGCTCAAAATTAAAAGCATCCTAGACTGATTTCAAAAGAAGATAATAGAGATCTTTCATATCTATTATGGTGAGACAAAAGGGCAGCCTTATACATTCAAGTTTGATATAATTATCACCTTCAAGGCAATCTAACCTAAAAACTAACTAACTAATCTAACATTCAGCCTAAGAGGAAAAGGACATCAGAAAAGAAGGCCTACATCTTCTGTCATAACGGTATAAACTAGTTAGTTTAGCTCAAGAGCAGAGGAAGGTTGGAAGTCTGGAGTTATCAGAAATATAAACTATTTGATATTATACAATATCAAGGGAGCCCATAAAATGGAAATATTAATTTAGTAAGTTTGTTTTTTAACATGGTAGGCAAACACAAACTGACCTTTGTCTGTTATTTTCAGCCATGACAAAGGATTCAAAGC
>NC_056739.1:254193991-254438991 GCF_019279795.1 Protopterus annectens
AGTTTGAAATTGCACAACACAAATCTTAATTTATATGAAAAATCCATGGTACTAATCAAATTCAGCACACACTACCATAGCAAATTATGTGTTTCATAGATTTTGTTTAGACGTTACAACAAAAAAGGCAGTATCCCTGCAATTTCGCTTACTTCAACAGAGCCATATAGAATATACAATTGCTTACGAATCTCTCCTGTCATTACGAATATTCCATCCATCAACCATGTAGTAGCAGAAGTTAAATCTGTCAAGGTTTCAACAGTACTAAAAGCAATTTCTGTTATTCTGCATAAAATAGCCTCTACTTCTCAGGTGCTGTCCTTGGTGTACAAGACATTGTGTGTTTGGCATTGATCTGGCTGCCTCAGAATATGAGGAAGCCATTGCATGATCTATTACTTGAAATGGCTATCTCAAGACCTCTCTCTTTCTTTTTATTTCTTTCACTCTTTTCCTAATCTACTTAATCTTAAAAAATGTCTTGACTGCAAATGATATCAATTGTGATATAATTTTTACTTCACTGTATGTTATTATGCAAAGAATTTACTTTTGGAGCCATTCTCCTCGGGTCTCCACTGAAATGGGCATGTGCTCAGTTGGACCAACCCAGTTAACAAATGTGAAATAAATAAATAAATAAACAAGACTCTGCTTTAACCCTAAGCCACATGGCTGCTTCGTAACATTCAACTTCCACCAAATCATGCATATGATCATGTACTGAATATTCAGTCCTGATACAGATGGCAGATTAGCACAACCCTTGCACTTATTAGACAACTTAAACTTTCATGCCAAGTGTTTTTGTTTGAAGAAACCTTTTCTACATTATGTACACGGCCATCCACTTCAAGCACTGCCTTGTCACACCATGACACTGTGATTGCAATATCAGATAAACCTATTCAAAGGTTCCTAGTGTGTGGTATGTATTTGCACCATGTGGTTAGTTGACTTCCATACAGCAATGCTAGCCAGATACTGACAAAAGTTATATATCATTGCCAAACTACACTAATTATTCAAGTACTGTGTTGATGACATTATGCCTGTCAGCAAATTACTAACATGATAAAATACATACATGACTGTTATTCTCGAATTTCAACATCGGAGAATAGTCATAATTTCATATATATAAATATGTATGCACATACATATTCTATATAGATTCTTGCTGAATGCTCTTTATTCTTACTCTACCAGTGGCTTAAGGTATACAGCCATTAAAGTCCTTTACTTGAAATACTACCAATGTACTACATTGAATTAGCCACACTGTGCATTCTCTACTCAGATACCCCAGCATACCAGCAACATATGACTTACAAGTATGCTGCGTATACAGTCTCGTGGGGGGGTTTTGTCAAAATTGCAGTATCTCTGTCTTAACGAGATGGGGGAATGCACAAGATGTGATGCCCTGTACACCTACACTTTCCTTGCAGTACTCTCTTTAAATGACCACAGTTTGAAAAGAACAAATGGCAGAAAAGCAATTATTTCACATGCCTTCCTGCACTAACACCAGAAAATTCAGGCACTGTTGCACAGTGTGCTGTGTCTATCATTTTGCTTCTCAAGAAATGCTTATGTCCAGTACATCATTTATCTCAGTTACTAGCCCACTGACAATGTTGTGACAAATTCATTTTTTTCCTTCTGAATTGTGCATCCATCAGAACAGTGGCAGAGACATCATATACCCTGCATGGGGGCTCAAGTTGCTACCCATGACATATTTGCACATTTATAATTTCTGGAAATAAGTAAGGTTTAAACATCTGCATACATATTAGCAATTGCTTTTGCCTCATATTTTTGTCTTGTACTTCATAATTTTTTTAAAATGTTCTGGTAAATTACTGATGATTACAGGTAGATAATAATACCACACACTAAAATTCCATGCTTTTTATTGTTCAGAAAATGTATGCTGATAACAAAACCTGCTATTCTGGTAACTTTTAAGTAAATTAGAGTAATATTTAAAAACTGTCCCTAATTTTGGGTGCTGTCCACCCACTGTTTTTAGCTTTGTCCAGATTTCTTGATCAAAGAAGTTGAAGAGTGTGTGACTGCAGTTCCTGGAGTGTTCAAAGAAAATATAATCATGTGCCTTCCTCAATGTCATATAATTCAGAAGCTGATCAAACCCAGACATGTAAGATGCTGTATTACAGTTTATTACCTTAAACATAACGCTGTAATTCCAAGAGAACATGAATATTTAGGGGGAGACAGAGCCGGGTAATGGCACATAGAATTTCATATACAGAAATTCAGGCCACAGAAGATATGTCAAAGGTTTTATTGTTCTGTAGTTAACAGCTAAGAAACATAAGCAATCAATAATGCCAGACAGGGTGCTTGTGTTATTGTGTAAACAAAGCATTCACAGGGGTATACTAATTACCAATGCTTTAAGCATTATTGTTGCTGGAGGAAGTATTTTACATCTAAAATATAAGTTATCTAAGTATTTAATGTCTACAAAAACAAACGCACATTCACAAGCACACAAATATATACTTGCAAACATACATGGCGAGAGACATTCAAAAATACAGACACACACACATACATATATATATATATATATATATATATATATATATATATATATGTGTATATATATATATATATATATATATATATATATACGGAAACACTCACATGCACAGTACTTACAGTAACTTTGTTAATGAGCACATTGTCAGACGTCTCGTATAGTAAAATCATAGAATGCGTGACATTGCAGCTCCTCCCCCTCACCACCTTTACTGTCCTTGATTTTGTCCTTACTGCAGCTCTATAGAATTATCTCCTCCTACAATATTTAAGAATAAAGTCCGTCAATAATGACAGACATTAGGAGTTTCATAACTCCATGCTGATTCTATCACTGAACCACCAAAGTAAACATGGTGGACTACCTGTTGCAGTCAGCGCTGCCTCTCTCATTCAAGCACACACACGCAGACACACACTGAGCAGTCAAGTGCTCTGGATTATGCAGAATGTTCTGAATTCAACATTGACTTAGCCCACTGCTTCCCTGTCCCGAAAAAAACAGTGATGGTTCCAGTTTGCGATATTTTTTTAATTAATTCATATACTGCAATTACAGTCAATCTGTATTGCAGTATACAAGCCAATCAAGTAACTTCTCCTAAGACATACAAAGCCAATGAGGATGCACATAATTTAGCCAATTGTGTGCCTCTAGTGTTCATGCCACTGCAATTAAAGGATATTGCAAGGAGCAGAGAGTTCACTTTTAGCTAGGAGAGAAGAGGAGAGGTGTTCATAATGGAATTGTGGTAAATTCTGAGCTGAAGATTAATTTGATGGTGGATAGACAAGACTGGAGGGACACACAGACCGTAAATGATATGGGAGTTGCTACTAGCACTATAGCGCATCAGGGTGGAACAGTGACTGTATGTCAGGCTCGGACAGGAGTAGGGCTTTGTAAATTTGTCACTATTTACCTATTTATTTTTTTAATTTACTTTACCTTCCTTATTTTACTTATGTATTGACCAGCCACTGATTTTAACTCCAGTGTTAGATCTGCCTCTTTTAATCCCTACTAAACTGGTAACTTTTGGTGAAAAGATGTGAATTACACTTAACAAATGACAAGAATTAGAATTACAAACTTCTGTTGTTTCAGAAAATGTATATTAATTCACATATTCTTCATTCCATAAAGGTCTCGAGGTAAAAGTAGCACTATTTTAATAGTGCCCCTAATTAATTCTGGATTTTTTTCTTGATTCTACTCATATTTGTTCTTGATTGGTTAACAGATTTAGCTGGAAGATTTGGAGGGTTGGAAAAGCCGGTGCTAAATGGCATGTTTGTTTGCTATTTTTTAATTCAATAGTTACACTTGAATAACGTTCTTTAGCCATTTCCTGCTGAACATACTGTACTTTATCAATGGTTTCTGGAGATTTTATTTATTGACGTTTGATTACTGGGGTAGTCCAATTGAGAGTGCTTAAGTAAATGTTATTGGCTGTGGTTTTAACTTCTTTTTTAAGATGCATACGATCAGTAATGCCATTCCAGAGTGTCATGCTTACTGTGCATGTAGGCTGATATTTATGCTCCAGTAACTTTTAAGGGAATTACAGTCTAATTAGTAGTTGCACTGCAATCTTAATGATGCCCAAGTATAGTGGTTTGTATGTGAGTTCATAGGTTCGTAGGTGTGTACTAGGCTAATGGCCCTTTTATGTACTCTCCTTGCTTACTATGTCTAACATGTAATTTTTTCATTTTCTTTGTTATATTTTTATATTTTTTTATTTTATATCTGCCAGCTTGAGTTTCTCTGATGATCCTTTTAATGGTCATACAGTATTTGTAATCAACATTTGACCATTACAAGGAATATTTTGTCATGGCAAAAAATTTTTTTCTTTCTGCATCATTAATATTTATGAAGTTGGTTGCCTTATTGGCTGAAGGTTCATATAAAATGTTTGATGGATGGGACTTTGTTTTTGTCCCACACTGAAGAAGGCAACACTTGCCGAAACCGGTCTGCATTTGAATGTTCAATAAAGGATTAATATTTACTCCAAACTGCTCATGCTGGTCTACTTGGTGGTTTCGTGGCATTTGGTTTGGACCGTGCATTTCCCCCTTGCATAGGATTTGGTTGGTTTGGTCTGTGCTCACTCTGTGCTGGGGGACCGAGCAGTGGAGTCGTATCTCCCTTTTGTAAGGTGGATTTTGGACTATTTATATATTTTTTACTTTTCTACCCATTCAGTGTGTTTTTTCACTGTGGGTTTTTGTTATGGACAGTGGCTTTGTTCCTCCATCAAGAATTTGAATCCGGAGATTATCGTTTAACTTTTGGATCTTCAGGACTTCTCAAGCTTGCTTACTGCGGGTTAAGCTGCTTTGTTTCAGTTTGGCGCCTAAACGGGAAGTAGCTGCAGCTCATATTCTAATATTTCCACCAGTTTCGGGACCCTATTAACATTTATGGTAAGTCCTTGCATTGTGGATGCCTTACCATATCTCTCCGCTTTGATTCTAGCGACAAGCCAGCATGTGGATACGCCTAGTGTTTTCTCCATTTTGGCTCTGATTTAGGAGGCCATACAACACTAATAACTGTGCTTATACCATATATTGTTTATATGGTTATTATTACATTTGGGGATTGAGCTTCAATTTTTTCAGCCCACGCACATTTGGTGTTTCCGGTCTGCACTTGTATTTGGGGTTGACACATCTTTTGTTATTGGAAACCAACTACGATTCTACGTGTTTGATAACTGATGCTTTTAAAGATCAAGGTGTGTTGAACCTTTTGTCCTTATATTAACAGTGATACTTTCGTGGTTGGGCCTACATCAGGGGACTACGGAGTTAGTTTTCACAAAGCTCTCATTACGCTATGTCCTGCCTTTTTGGGCTCATGTTATTTCGGTGAATGTGGGGACATTGGATTCAACTATTGTTACCATCTGGTTGGTGTGCCATTTACACTTTGTTTTTGGTACAATTCATTGAATGACTGGCGTTGCTGGAACTTTGTTATATTTGTATTTCTTACTGTTTCAACGGTGTTGCTTCACATCTGGGCCCTTAAACTGAGGAACTGCCATTTTTTTATCAGGACTGGTTATTCACAGCATCTATGATTCAAGACTGGTTGGACAACGGAACTAGTGGACTATTAGTTTAAATTTATCATTCATTTAATATTATTAACAATTGGTGTTTGATAGTTTATAAGGGGGTACATTATGTCCAACTTTTGGTTGAACTTGAACTATGTTGTATGTACTGATGTTCAGTGATTTAACTTTCATAAGTTTTGGCATTTGAAATCAGTTTTGTTCATTGGTGCATGCACAGTTGATTCAGGCAACAATTTTCTCGTTTGGTGTATGTTCAAACTTTAGAATTCTGGTTACAATTTGTGGACATCAATATTGGATATTACCATTTTATATCATCACTAATTGATATCAGCATATTATCAGTCGAATGGTCTCAACTTGTCTTAAGTTATATGTCTTGTTATATATTTTTGCATTGTATGCTATATAACTACTTGGCCTAAGTACATCATGGTTGCGGCCAAACCTCAGTTGATTAGCTGACTTATATGCATTGAGCTACACTTGTTTCTATCTTTTAGCACCTCACATTGGGATGTGATTTTCACTTTTTTGTCTAATCTGATGACTATTTTATCGGTCTCATGCCTGTTATAAGTTGAGGCCCTCATTCTGATTGGATTATTATACGGTTCTCTGGAGCAGTTATAGTTCTGATATAAAATCTTATTGAGGCTGGTGTTTACCAGTAGTTTATTGGGTCCTTTACGAAGATTGTTTAACTTTTTTTATTCAGCAATATTGTTGTTCTAAGGGATAGATGAACCTGTCATAACATTATATAGTTCATGCTTTTGAACATCAGCACATGTTTATTATCAGGGTCTCTTTTTGATTCCTTATGGATCTAACTGTAAGAGTTTTTAGTTACTCCATGGTTATCATAAGGTATTGTTAAGCTTTTCCAGTACATCTACAGGACTCTTTATTAGTATTCTAAATTTATTATCAGGTTTTGATGTTGGGCATTTAGCCTATTCTGGTTTTGGATACTTGGATCAAGCATAATAATAAGATTTTGTAATAAGGATTTGCCTTATGATTACAGTGTCCTGTTCTTTGTAGTACCAGTTGTTATACTTTCACTAGTGAATACAGACCCACTGCTCGGTCCTCCAACACAAATAAATACACACATTTTTATGTGACTATATATCTTTCTTTGTCTTTGATTATAATTATCTAATAGACAGGGTATCTAGCCTATTCTGGTTTTGGATACTTTGGTCAAGCATAATAATAAGATTTTGTATTAAGGATTTGCCTTATGATTACAGTGTCCTGCTCTTTGTAGTACAAGTTGTTATACTTTCACTAGTGAATATAGACCCACTGCTCGGTCCTCCAACACAAATAAATACACACATCTTTTGTGATTATATATCTTTCTTTGTCTTTGATTATAATTATCTAATAGACAGCTCTTTGGTTGGCTTTGGAATATATTAATTGGTTTAGGCGGAATATTGCCGGTGCTTCCTGCTGATTCTGGTCTTTTCCTTTTGATTTTTTAACAGAGAATTGGTATCACTTGCGAATTTTCTTTTTCTTTTTGGTGCGACTGGGACCTCTGGTCCCCAGCTTTTCAGGGATTTATCATTAACATAATAGTTTTCTGTGTTTTCTCACTTTCATAGGGTGGGTCATTTTTCAGTTACATTCGCAGCATGGATCTCAACAACATTTTGTCCGGATTATGTGCTGATCGGCAGGATATAGGTGTTTTTGGGATTGACACCCTACCAAGCAATGATCCGGCGAATTCGGCACAACCATTTTACGGTGGATTGTGATATGTTTTTTCATTCAATCACCAAAGCATTTAAAACACTTAGTTCTAATATTTGGCATCTGAAATTGTTCAGAGCATACTCTACTCAAAATATGGCTCCCAGAGGACTTCGAATACGTCTTCAACCTCTAGTGGGGAGACCAGACGATAAATTGAATCAAGATTGGAAGGAAGCCTTACAGTTGGGATCCATGTCATTTGTGAATATTCTACTACAATATTATGAAAGAACGGTTGATTTGAACATACAAGACATCAAGACTTTATGTTCAGATGTCCACAAGTTCGAATCTTCTCCCAAATATCAAGATAATATTAAAATACTCTCCCATGATCTGATGGAACATGAGAAAACTATTAAGGAACGTAAAATCAAAAAGTTCCATAGGGATTATTCGGATTATCAACGGGGTAGACCATTTGATTTCAGTCGGTCTGTCAGATTTGCTGACACCAATCAGGTCAGGACTGGGCCCAGTCGCACCAAAAAGAGACCCCGATCTATTTTGAAAAACAGGGGTGAGTCTTCAAATAGTACGTCAGGGGATGACTCTTCAATAACTGATAGTGAAGGGGCCTCTGAGAGGGGTTCTCCCAATAGGAAGAAAACCAATAGAACTTCCCCTTTAGAAGGGGTAAGGGACACCGGGGGGGCAGGAAGCACCGGAAAACAAACCGCTCAGGTTTCATTTCAGGGCCTACTGAACAATTTTCTGAGCTAGGACTCACTCAAACTCTCAATCAGAATGTATTAAATCTGTCAAATGTTTCATTATCTAATGAACAAACAGCTTTATTGAACAAAGGTCTTAATTATATTCCCTCATTTTTTTGTCAGGAATATCATATCATTCAGGACTTACAGGCTTTTTGTCGGACTTTGAATTTAAAATTGTTTTTTGCTGATGATAGTTCAGGACCATCTGATGATTTTTGGTTTGGCAAGTCATCTTTCCAACCGCCCATGAATAAACATGTTTCCATATTCATAGACACAATTTTGAGGGACCTTCATTTTGAGAACCTTGGGCATGTTATGTTAGGAAGTAACCTTACCTTGGATGACAAGTTGGCTCTGGACCAACTATGTAATAACAAAGATATTGTGGTTGTTTCTGCTGACAAAGGGGGTGCTGTGGTGGTCCTTAATACTGCTGATTACATACAGGAGGGGTTGACACAATTATCTGATAAAAAATGTTATATGCATATGTCTATAGATCCCACACCCGTTTTCAAAGAAGAAATTGACTCATTTTTGAAGTTAGCTTTTGAGGAGGGTATCATCAGTAAAAAATGTTTGTCATCATTAATGGTGTCTGAACCCTCCAAACAGATTTTGTATCTTTTACCTAAGACTCACAAATCTTTGAATAAACCACCCGGCAGACCTATTGTCTCTGGAACAGGATCTCTGACTGAACCCTTATCTGCATTCCTCATGAGATATCTCAAGCCACTTCTAGGTTTGATAAGATCAAGATTGCAGGACACTACCCAATTTTTACAGATCATTCAAGATACTCAGCTGGAACCCGATTGGTACATGTGTACACTTGATGTTAAATCATTATATACCAGTATCCCTCATTGGGCAGGTTTACAATCCCTTCAATACTGGTTAGACAGGGCGAATCTCTACACACCAGGGTTTAACACATTATTGATTTGTATGTCAGAACATGTACTCAACAAAAATGTTCTATATTTCCAAGGCCAGTGTTACTGGCAGTTGCAAGGGACTGCCATGGGATCATCCTTTGCTCCCATTTATGCCGATCTTTTCATGGCTTACTTTGAGGAGTACATGATATATGACGCTTTACACAACATCTATCAGGTGGAGATCGACATCTGGCGACGATATCTGGACGACTGCTGGTTAGTGTGGCGTGCGGATTTGGGTTACCTATACGAATTTGTGGAATATTTAAATGATAATGCATGGGGACTTGAATTTTCAGTCACACATGACCAAAATTCAATCAATTTTTTGGATGTCACGGTCTCCAGAAATTCTGACCACACCTTATCCACGAAGGTGTTTCGCAAGTACCCACAATATAACACTTTGCTTCATGCTTCCAGCTTGCATCCCCGTCACACTATCAGAAGCATTCCAGTGTCTCAGTTTATACGCATAAAATGTCTTAGTTCCAAGGATGAGGAATATCAAGTAGCTAGTATGGATCTGAGCCAGAGGTTTGCCAGCAGGGGTTATGACCATTATGATATCACTTCAGCCAGATGTAGGGCAAATCGTATGGATAGGGAACAACTATTGGAATACAAAAACAAAAACAAGAATGCATCTTGTACCCTTGTCAGGTTTGTTACGACTTATGGAAGAAATATCAATATGGTCAGGAATATTATTAACAAACATTGGAATATCCTACTGGCTAATGACCGGTTACGATCAGTTCTGGGCCCACAATGTCGGTTTTCATACAAGCGGGGGAAAACCTTGGGTTCATATTTGTCACATTATAAACACATGGCTAGTGGAGGTACCATTCATAAACAACTTACCTTACAAGGTGATGAGCTTTTTGGCTCCTTTCCCTGCGGTCATTGTGGATCTTGCTCCTATATGCCCAAATCCAAGGAATTTTCCAGTCGCAACACTAGTAAGATATTTAACATCAAAACATTTGGTAACTGTAGTAGTGATTGGGTAGTGTACCTAGCATCTTGTTATTGTGGTGCATTCTATGTAGGCCAAACTTCCAGGGCATTTAGATCTCGAATGAACGAACATCGTAGTGACATTAGAAATCACAAAGAGACTAGTGCTTTGTACCAACATACACTCAAACATCCACAGGCCAGATTCAATTTCATGATCATTGATCGCATTTCCGGCGATAGAAGTAATAAACAAGGTTGGCATGGCCTATTAGATCACAAAGAGAAATATTGGATAATTACATTGGGGGGTTTGTTCTACCCTGGGCTCAATGACCATTTTTAATGGGTTTCATATGTAACAGTTGCACAAGCCTATCCAATATATGTATATATGGCATATACATTTGGTCTATGTTTGTTTCTGTATAACTATTTCTTATTTCTGGGTGGCATTGTTTTCAGAAGGGGGCAGATCCGCTTTGTTTTGTATGAGCCCTTGTTGTTTTTAATAGGGTTTTCCGATATCAAGACATATGACAGATATTACCATTTATGTGTTACATTAACATGTCCCTAGGTATCTCATTTGGAGTGGTTGATCAGTGCAATCTAGTTATTGCTAATTTTGTTCATTATAGGCACTATGGATATTCACCAGATGGAGGGTTTGTTCAATATATTGTTGTATATCCAGATCATGATGTTTGGTCTACAACATACAGCAATTTTTCATTAACCTTTTTTTCTTTAACTTTTGTCTGTTGGTGAACTGTGCTATACAGTATACTATTGATCATATGGATATTTCTTGAACACTTTATATCCAATGTATATATCTTTTATGTACTCTCCTTGCTTACTATGTCTAACATGTAATTTTTTCATTTTCTTTGTTATATTTTTATATTTTTTTATTTTATATCTGTCAGCTTGAGTTTTTCTGATGATCCTTTTAATGGTCATACAGTATTTGTAATCAACATTTGACCATTACAAGGAATATTTTGTCATGGCAAAAAATTTTTTTCTTTCTGCATCATTAATATTTATGAAGTTGGTTGCCTTATTGGCTGAAGGTTCATATAAAATGTTTGATGGATGGGACTTTGTTTTTGTCCCACAATGAAGAAGGCAACACTTGCCGAAACCGGTCTGCATTTGAATGTTCAATAAAGGATTAATATTTACTCCAAACTGCTCATGCTGGTCTACTTGGTGGTTTCATGGCATTTGGTTTGGACCGTGCATTTCCCCCTTGCATAGGATTTGGTTGGTTTGGCATTTACAAGCCTTGCCATAGGATAACCCTGGCATAGTGCCACCCGACCTTAGTTCCTAGTGCCTCTGTCAAGTAGAGCCACTGGAGTTATCTCCAGGGTGAATTATCTGTTTCCCGTCTGCTCATAAAGATTTCTCTTGAAGAGGGTCAGCGAGGTGCTCTGCTTGACATGTATGGGAAGTCTGTTCCATAGCATGGGCAGTCTCTGGGTTATGAATCTGTCCCTCCAGCATGTTCTGTTAATTGTGGTAATGAGGTTGAGGTCTCCAAAGTGTGTGGTGCGGAGGAATTGGGATTTCTTTAGATGTAGCATTTCTAACACAGCTTGGTCAGACATGGCTTTGCAAGTCAAGCAGAGATCGCCTCTAAGTAGGCGATATGAGACAGAGAATAGTTGGAGTTTTTTGAGTCAGACAAATGTTTAAGGCCTAGGATCCTCTTTGTGAGGTACTTTTGTGGCCTCTCCAGTTGTTGCAGGTTTCTTGTGAGGTACATGCCATATGGGACATTGTACTTGATGACTGGCCTAATGAGGGAAGAGTAGAAGGAGACAATGACCTCTTTCTTCCTGGATGCAAAACCCTTAGTAATGAGATGTGCACATAGAAGGACTTTCTGACCACAGTGGCAATGAAGTGATCAAAAGAGAGTTTGCTGTAAACCTGTGTTCCCAGATCTCTTATAACACCTTCTGTGTTCAGTGGACTACCATCAATGTGGTAATTCATGAGAACTGGGTTTTTCCCAAAGGGGATGATGACACATTTTTTGGCATTGAGCTTAAGGCCATGGTTCAAACACCAGTCGTTGGTCTCAGTGAGGCCATTCTGTAGGATGTCAGCATCCCTTGGGGGGTTAATAATAGCTCCCAACTTGCAATCATCTGCGAACATTGACAGCCAGAGTCCCTTCTTGTTGGCCTAGATTTCAGAGAAGTAGATAGCAAACAGGAGAGCACCCAGGACCAAACCCTGTGGGATTCCACTCATCCCTAGTCAGCAGTCTGACCTGGAGTCAGCTACTTTCACACTGTGGGTTCTATCTGTGAGCCAGTTTTCACCCCACCTAGTGATATAGGGGTTGATGCCAAGCTTAGTGAGTTTTTCTATGATTTCTGTGTTGGGAGTGGTATCAAAAGCCTTGGTCAGATCAAGGTAGGCTGTATGAACCACACTGCCTTCATCCACAGCTCTGGTGACTGACTCAAAGAAGTCAATCAAGTTGTGCAGGCATGATCTACCCTTTACCAAACTGCGTGGGATCCAGAGTTTGGAGAATCCCTATATCCTTGTTTATTAGGTCCATGATGATGTGTCCCATAGCTTTGCATATCAGACTCATCGGGCTAATGGGGCAATAGTTCCTAGGGTCTATATTCACTCCACCATTGTGGAGAGGGATGACTCTAGCAGTGCACCATTCGGTAGGGACAAAGCCTGAGGTGAGGCTGGGACTGAACAGGGCATACAATTGAGGTGCCAGTTCACTCTGTAGTTCATGTAGAACACAACCAAGGATATTGTCAGGTCCCATACAAGATGTATTCTTGGCCTTGGACAGTGCTATTTTAACCTGTGAAGCAGTAATACTGGATGCCTGGCAATCAACTGGTATTGTTATTGGTCCTTGGGGGGGGTGAGGGGTAAAGTTGGCACTGAATATGTCAGCCAGTATATTGGCAATATGTGTTTGTTCGGTATAGGAGGTACCATTGTGCAGTAGCTCAAAGCAAATCTGTGTATTGCCGCAGATATTCTTTACTTAATTATAGAAGGCCTTGTGGTTGTCTTTACTATCTGCTGCAATTCTGTTTTCATAGCTAGCTTTAGAGGATTTGATGAGGGATCTCAGCTTTATGTTGAGGCTGATAAGGGAGTTTTCCCAGTCTTGGGACTTCACCTTATTCCACATCAGTTTCCTCCTTCTGTTGTAGAGTTTGTTTATGGCAGGGGACCACCATGTTGGCTTCCTTTTTCTGGAGGAGAGCTTCTTGGTTCTATTGGGTATGGTGAGATCCATGCATATGTGCACGTGTTTGTACAGTGCATTGGTGTATGATTCTGCAGTCACACAATTACTCTCCATTTGCATGGGTGCCGTTAAGTTAGCCACCTCTGTTTTTAGGAGCCCAAAGTTAGCTCTGGAGACGTTTTTCTCCAGTTATGGGCTTTTCAATAAGATGAGCATAGTTTCATGCACTACTGTGAAGAAGATATTGACTGAAGCAAACCTAATCTAGTAACTTTTTAAATGAATTTGTCTTGTCACAAAAGCTATTTTAATGTTTCACAATGACCAGGAACTGTAGGCTGCTGTAGGATGTGTTCAATAAAGTACAATGCATTTAGTAATTCCTAATGCTGAGTAACATTTAATGTATTTTGAGGTAAAACCTGTTATGGGCTTTTTAGGAGTGCCATACTATTTGCATATGTTGTCACAGGGAAAATGTAGGTCGATACAAAATGTTCTAGTCACTTTTTACACAAATTGTGTTTTTGTCACTAAAAGATGTTCTTGAATGCAAACTTTGTTGCCTAGAAAAAGAATGATAATGCATGCAGGGTTCATTACTATTTTTGTTTGGTAAATGTTGGCATTTAGAATAAAACATCCCTACTTTTGACAATGTAGGTTACTGCATGCAGCAACTTATTCCGATTACTGCTTAGAAAATGTAGGTCAGTGCAAAATGTGTTCTATAATAAAAGATTATAGGTAATATGTAAGTACAAGTAAAATAATAAAATAATTCAATCCCAAACATATATACCCTTCAAATACACCTGGAACAAGAAAAACTTCTCTCCAGAAACAATCTTCTACTTCAACATTGTGACTGGTCCCCATTAAAAACCCTGCAACTAGACCTTGCAGTTGAATACTTTAATAATAAATTCATTGAAATCCTAAATAATCTCGCCCCCACCAGGAAAATCTGTACCAAATCAAACAATTACCATGGCTGTCTAATGACACTAAGGCTGTAATCAAACAAAGGGACAAAGCCTGGTCACATTACCATACAACCAAAAATAAAAATGATTTCTCCATATTTCAGCAACTAAGAAAACAAGCTAAGAGAAAAATATCCATTGACAAAAAACTTACTTTCAATCCACCCAACAAAAATACCTGAACCACTCACAAAAGTTCTGGCAAAACATCAACTACTTCCTTAACCCCTGTAAAACCACCACCTCTGCTCCCTCCACAGGTAATACCTCTGAGTCCATAGCATCACAATTCAACTCCCACTTTATTAATTCAATCACCACCCTCCTAAACAACACACAACTTTGCCCACTAAACCTACCCCCCCCCCCCCACCACCAAGACACAAACTTTTTCTCTCTCAAACCCATTCAGGCTATGTACATAAAAAACAAATCAAAAAAACTAAAACCCTGATGTCTTGCCATAGACCAGCTCCCCAATGAATTCTTGAAAATAGCTGCTCCATCCATAGCCTGCCCCATATCCACCCTAATCAATCGCTCAATCTCTAAACAATATGTTCCTCACCTCTGGAAAATTTCTTAGATCATTCCCCTTCACAAGGGCGGCCCCTCTAGAGAAATCTCAAATTATCGACCTGTCTTCCATAACTAAAATACTAGAAAAATGTATCCACCAACAGCTTCTAAATCATCTCTGCTATCCCCCTCACAATATGGATTCAGGGCCAAGCCTAGTACTAACTGTCCTAATTACCTTCACCAATACCATTCAACACCTTAAAAATGAAGGACAATGGGTCTCTGCAATATTTCTAGATATGTCAAAGGCCTTTGACACCGTGTCTCACCAATTGCTACTCAACAAACTTGCAAACTACAATTTCAACTACTCATCTCTAACACGGTTCCACAGCTACCTTTCAAACCGTCAACAGGCTACTAAATGGGAAAACAATCTCTCTCCTCCACTGTCTGTCCATAATGGAGAACCCCAAGGATCCATACTTGGGCCCCTTCTTTTTATCATATTCACTAACAACCTAAATTCCACCACCCAACCTGCAACTATCATGCAATATGCAGACGACTCCACACTTATTTGCTCAGCCCCTTCTCCCCAAGAACTTCAACAAAAAATGCAATCATCCTTCCTGGACATAGAAACATTCCTCTCCAAGCATCAACTCATCCTAAACCCAAATAAGACCAAGTTAATGATTTTCACCAACAAATCAGTATCTACTCCTCCAATAGAACAAAAATCGACCCAACTAATCAGACTAAACTCCTTGGAGTTACAATCGATAACAGAGTAAAATCTGACATGCACATCTCCTTAATAATCAAAAAAGTCCATGTCAAACTAGGTACTCTCTACAGGGCCAAACCCTACCTCACTCACCAAGCCAGACTAGCCACTGCTAGAGCCCACTTAACTATCTACACTCCTCTATTGTTCACATATTTTCACCAACCTACGCAAGACTGACCTTAATAATCTAGAATCTTATTACGAGATAGCTAGGTTTGCAGCCAATCACCCCCATAAACACATCATTGCTCTACTCTCCAGCACCTCAACTGGCTGGAACTTCCCAACCTGCTAACTCTACACCAACTTACCTTTGCCCACAAAGTCTTCCACAACCCCAATAACTGCCATGCCCTCTCTAACCTGATCCAACCCAATGTTAACTGCAGGTCACTTAGACCCTCTGAGCAGTTACTGCTAAAAACTACCCCATCGCACAACTATCATGGCGATTCCCTCTACTCCAATAAAATAGCCAAGGTCTGGAATGCTCTAACTCAGGACATCCAAAAGAATACAAACACCTCTTTTTTAAAAAAAAATCCTAAAAGAATATCTCACCAGCAGATGGCTCTGTCCCTGTACTTCACCTGTATAATCTCAAGTCTGTACTATCATTCACCTCAAACAACTACAGCTGTTTGCTACTGGAGTTCTCATAAACTCATTTATACTGCTGTAAGTTGTTATAATATGTAACTAGAACTATTTGTTTTATGAGTACTGTATTAATGTAATGTTACATTTAACTAATGTACTGTTTTATTAAGCTATATTAACTACTATGTTCTTAATAATCGTTTCTGCTTATAATCTTGTTTAAAGTTTGTTGATGTGTCTGGAGCTTATCTCCCCGGGTCTCTGCTGAAAACCGGCTACTGGCCCACTCGGACATTACCCGGTTAACAAATGTAAATAAATAAATAAAATAATATTTTTAAATGTATTGTGAGTAAAAGTTTGTCCCTGCTTTTTTACATTGCCTCCCAACTTGACCTTGACTTGTGAGACTGAAAAAGTCCATTGCAATGTTTCATACTAGTTATTACTGTATTGTGCCATTAGTTTGCAGTACTTTTATCCAAAATAGCAAACAAAGCATGTTCACGTGTGCAGCACTGCAGCCATACTTGCTGCCTTTATATTTTCTCTATATTTATAACTGCATGGAGTTTTCTATTGCAGCTGAAGTATGATATTTAGGTTTTAAAGTAGGATATTACGATTTTTTGTTTCACAAATATCCCTTGTTAGGGCATGGAATGTCTACCTGAAAGTGTCTTTCTGCTTAAAGATGTGAGATCTTGCATTATTTGGTCATGACCATGACTGCAGTCACTTGCGGCTTCTGTCTGGGCTTCTAAATGTTGGCTCATGTTATTACTACCTACTTGATTTTCTACGTCAGACCTGCCAAGACATTACTTTAGTTGTCATGTTTGTTCACAGACTTATCTCCAAACTGCCTCATGTTATGACTTGTGTGAATGTCATATCCTCTGTAAAAATACTGAGTGCCATGGTTTGTATTAACTTTTAGACTAATCTAAACTACATTCAAATGGCACCTTTACCAGGTACAGATCAGGGTGTGTAGAGCACGCCTAGAATACATCTGAAGATGTGACAGGTTAATGACATGCAGGCGGTATTAGTGTAATTGTGCATGTAACAGTTTATATATTCATTGCTACTGCTTAGGTACATAGTATTTCCTGTAGGTACATTTCAGAAGTGTTCTGCAAGGATATTTGCTAAGCTTGCTTTACTCATTTTGAACATGGATTTCAAAATAGAATTAAGGGTATTTCACGCAAACTGCAAATATCATCTGTGTAATGAAAATCATAATCTCCTTTCTGCAACACTGGTTAGGTGGGCAAGTGAGAGCCAAAGGATTGCAAATGTCACTGTGGAGGCAAGGGAGTGGCAAACCTTAAGAAGACAGTTCTGCATTTTTTCCCAGTTTCTTTGCCTTTGTTAATTGATACCCTTGTTTTACAAATCTGCTAGATACAGACTGCCTGGATCACAACGAAGACACGGATACAGATGTTACTCCATTGAGGAAATGCACAATTTTTCAGCCAAGCTGGGCAAGTCCCTTTGACTGGCTTTCTGTGAGTAGGTGTTCAGTAAAATATGCTTACTACAAGACCTGCGGCACTGATTTTGCAATTCATCATAGTGGATGGCATAATCTGCAGTGAAATGCCAACAGTGAGAGAAAGGCAGAATTGCAAACATGCAGATGAAAGGACTATGACAGACTTCTTTAGACGTCAGTGTTTAACAAGTACAAAGGTTATTGAGGCAGAGGTTGGTTTTGTGTCATTCCTTGCAAAACAAAACGTGTCATTTAGAGCAAGAAACCACATCCTCAAGTTTAAGAAAACCGTGAAGAGGATTGAGATGTTCTAAGGAGAATGACATGTGGAACAACAAAGGCAGCCTGCATTACACAGGATGTTCTAGGGCCTCATTACCAGAATGAAGCTGCTGCCAATTGCCAGAAATCGACATTCTTTGTGTATGTAGGCAACACAGAGATGACAAACTTTTGGTGGCCCTTGTCAGTTACTTAGCTCAAAAGACAGGCAAAAATGTGTTATGGTTTCCTCTTATCCCAGAATATATGTCAGAAACTGAGCAAGCATTGTTTGATGCTTTATTATCCACGCTGACAAAACATGACATTCTAGCTTCCAACATTGTGGGTTTTCTTCAGACAGTGCTGCCTCATGACTGAAGAGCGCAATGCTGTGCTATCTCATTTAAAGGAGATTAAGCCCACCACTGTTACCATAGGGTATCTGTGTGTAAGGTTGGTGTAAAAGCACTACTTTCACCAGTTGAAGAACACATGTCAGATGTGTACTGTCATTTCAGTTCCACTGCACAAAGACAACAAAAAGTGCAAGAATTTGCTTTGTTGACAGACACTGATCCCCTCAAGATTATTAGTCACATGTGCCTACTAGGTGGCTGAGTCTAGGGAAGGTCATTAACAGAACTCTAGACATGTGTCCAGGCCTAAGTTCATGTTTTTGTCTGAAGAGCCATGGTCTAATAAAGTTAACTTAATTTCTGGCCATCTGAAGAGTCATGAATTGAGTATGAGTTTTATGTATTTCAAGTATGCACTGGAACCTTTACTTACGTTCAACCTTCAGCTTTACAGCCAAGACAGTCAGCTACTGACACTGCATGCCACTGTTCATAAACTTCTATAGCAATACACTGGCAGACTCCTGAGACCTGCAGCTACTGACACTGCATGCCACTGTTCATAAACTCTTGTAGCAGTACACTGGCAGATTCCCCGAGACCTGCAGCTACTGACACTGCAAGCCACTGTTCATAAACTCCTGTAGCAGTGCACTGGAAGACGCCTGAGACCTGCAGCTACTGACACTGCATGCCACTGTTCATAAACTCCTGTAGCAGTACACTGGCAGACTCCTGAGACCTGCAGCTGCTGTCTGACTTCTCCAACATAATGATGTTTCCATGTTGACTGATAATAGCTCTATTCTTCCAAACAGTGAGATGATTACTGGCTAAGAGGTCAAGCAGTACATGAATGGCCATAAAGAGGATATTGCTGTAACAATTATAGAATTTAACTTTTATAAAAAAAAAAATACAGCTTTTATGCTGCAGTAAATGCTTAACAAGTTTCCAATGCAAAAAATAAATAATAATGAAAGACACTGTATTTCTTATTAATCCTGCCAAAAAGTTGGACATATCCTCGGAATTTGTTAGAGAAGTTGGTTTCCATCTGGGTGTCTGTAGAAATGATGCTGAGGCTGAAGAATTAATTGAGGAATTTAGCCAGTATCAGATTGAGGACACAGGGAATCTGACATGTCTAGTAGAAGGGCCCTGCTCCTGTGTGTACTGGTACTGGGCACACCTTCTGAAGGAACTCTGTGTTGATGGGAAACTTTTCAAGCATTTCCTGATGACTTTATCTTGCTTGCTACATTCAAACGCAGAAGCTGAAAGAGCTTTTAGAATAGTAAGGAAAGTAAAGACTGAATTGAGTCAGTCAATGTAAAAATGTTGAACTCTTTATTAAGAGAAAAAATGAATGAAGAACTGGACTACCAAGATCTTAAGCTGCCAAAATATGTCTTAGATGCTGCTAAGAAAGACACATCAGCATACAATGTGTGCATCTAAAGGATGCTGTTTTGTTCATGCAGTTGCTGCATACATGGAATCGGCTGGGTGATATGGAGCAGATCTGTTTAGAAAATGTAAGAAGTGGTATTAATGAGCATGTGATTTTAGTTTTGATTCTATACAGAACTGTTATTTCATATTTAGTTACTTATGGTACAGATATGGTGGTTTTGCAGATTACAAAAGTTTTGGATTTGAATCACAAGCATTTGTATCACTGAATTTTACAAATGTACATTATTCACCAATTCAATATTTCTGGCAGAAAGACCACATCAATCTATCCCAATGTAAATGGTGCATTTTACCACAGTACGGAAATCGGGTGTTCCACATTTTGAATGTGTCACCCATTGCTAGGGTCTGTGTTCCACAAGGGGCTCTTAAGATGGTGAGACCCAAATACAGAGACGGAGGAGTGAAGTTAGTCACTAATGCCAAACATTAGGAGTTTCACAACTCCATACTAACGGGGTGTCTGTTGCAGTTAGTGCTCTTTTTCTCACAATTTCTTATACACACACACACACACACACACACACACACACACACACACACTCCTGCATGCACAGACACAGACATACTCAAACACAAACACACACACACACGTTTTTTTCTTCTTTTCAGTTTACTTTTTATCATAGTTTAAGGACTCTAAAGAGCAAAGCGCTGTTCAGCAAGAGTAAGAAAATGTCAACTTGTTTGTTTTTTCTGATATCAGATCCAACTTGGCTGCCTTTTCCAGACTTAGACTCTGAGTCTCAAGTGCATCCCCCTTCCCATAATACATCACACCTTCTCTAATTCACCAGATTTGAGTTTGCTGCCCTTTAGTCCAATATGTCATAGTAATAGTACAGAAAGTAGAAAAGAATCAAGGCTCAAACCCAGAAAATAAGGGTTCTGAATTTCATCCACAAACATCTCAAAGGCAAAAGGCTGGGGGATGGCTGGGGGGGACATGAGGAAGAATGACAATGGACAATACAGATACCGAGTTATGGCAAGTACATAAGATTTAAATCTGATGTGATCCTTTTCATTCTTCCTCATTGATGGGCCACAGTCCACAGCTATATAATTCTTGGGTGGCCCTCAACAAAGGATGTGCCGGAGCACAGTCGAGCAAAAGGATGCCCTGCTACTAGAAACAATATCCAATTTATAATGAGAGACAAAGGTGTGAGACTTAGACCAAGTGGTTGCAGCACAAATCTCATCAATTGAGGTCCTGGAAGAGAAGACAGATGATGTAGCCATAGATCTGGAGGAATGAGCATTGGGTAGCTGTGGTAATGGAATATCTTTTCTGTAAATAAATGAAGGAAATACACTCCATAATCCATTTGGCTAAAGTAATCTTTGAAAATGTCTGATGTGAATGGTTTGCTGAGAAAGATACAAATAGCTGATCAGAGTTCCTACACATTTGTGTCCTGTGGAGATAAAAACATAATTGCCTGTGAACATCTAGAGGATGCAAAATATATTCTCCTTTGTTTGAAAAACTGAGGAAAAAATGGTAACTGAACTGATTGGTTAATGTTTGATTATGTGGCTACCTTAGGTATAAAGGAAGGATTTGTTCTCAATGATACCCTGTGTTTATGAAAAATGATGTAAGGAGGTTTCATTGACAATGCTTGAAGCTCCAATACTCTCTTATCTTAAAATTGTTTTCCAGGATAGAAATTTCATGTCACAACTATCCACCAGTTCAAAGGGCTTCTGGTTAAGGCCTTGCAGCACTAAAGTGAGATGTCAAGGAGGAGAAAGGTCTTTAATAAGAGGTTGAAGAAGAAAAATGAAAAACAACAAAATGGTCATGAACACAGAAATAAAATTTATTACCAAGACGTAGAACTTCAGCTCAACAACAGCCTTCAGAGACTCTTGGAAGGCTATTTTTGAGCTGAAGCACTAGGTCTTGTTAATAAATTTTATTTCTGTGTTCATGACCATTTTGTTGTTTTCTATTATTTTCCGTTACACAGTTGTTTTATGAAGAAGAAAAATGCCCTTCAAGAAAGTCTTGCATAACCTGGAAGAAAAAAGAGAAGACCCCTTTCCAGCATGTAAATTGGGTATGGCAGCCATTTGAAGCTTAATCATAGGGAAACTGGCTCCATCTTGAAAAGGATTACTGAGAGAAAGGAGAATAGCTACAGTGAGAGCTGAGAAAAATCACTGATATTCTCTTTAGAAGCCTAAGCAGAAGATCTCTTCCACTTACTGCTGTAGACCCTTTTAGTGGAAGCCCTCTGAGAGGCCAGGATTACATCACGGACAGAAAGGATGAGCCTGGACCTTCTTATAATTACTGGAAGTGGAGAAATCATGTGGTCAACCTTAGGTTGCGGAGATTGAGGGGGGACTGGTTGTTTACTGGATGGAATACGAGTTCCTGTCTGGGATCCAGGAAAACATACTTTATGAGGCCAGAAAGGGGCAATTAGGATAATTGAACTCTTAACCTGCTGGCTTTCTATAGAAATTGTGGGATCAGAGAAATGCAAGATAAGCATAAAGGAGCCCTGGGGCTCAATATTGTACTACAGCATCCCTCAGTGACTTCTGATTTAAGGGGATCATTGCAAAATACTTGCTGCACTTGAAGTTCTGGGGAGAGGCAATGAGGTTGCAACAAGGTTGTCTCCAATGGCTGAAAATTTTGTTTGCTACCGACTGATTGAGAGACCACTCATGAATCTGAATAGATCTGAGTCTGAATAGATCTGCCAAATCTGTCTGCTAGGGCATTGGTTGTGTGTAGCAACTAGAAAGCAGTTTGAATATATTGCCCATTCCCAAACTATCATGGCCTCCCTGCACAATGGGTACAAATGTGTTCCTCCATTTTTGTTGATGTAAAAGACCACTGACATGTTATCAATATAAATTACAATTGGCCTGAGAGGCAGAATGTCCTGAAAAGCTTGCAATTTTAGAAGAACTGCTCTCATCTCTAGGACACTGATAAGCAGATTGGTCTCGATTGATGACCACATGCCTTGGAGAATCTTCCCTCAGTAATGCCCCCCCACACACACACACATTGGGAAGCATCCATGGTCATTGTGGCTATCAGAGTGGGGAGAGAAAAAGGTCTGCCTAGAAACAGGTCATCTGATTGCATCCAGCACTGCAGATGATTTCTGCAGATTGAAGACAGTTTTATGGGAACTGAATGTGTTTGGCAGAGGATGGACCATTGAAGTGCTACTGTCCACTGAAGTACTCTCATAAAGAAACTCACTAATGGGAGTAGAAAAATTGCAGCTGCCACTGAACGCAGAGCCCGAAGTATTAATTTTGCTGGCAGAGAAGGCATATCTAATAACTCATGGACCTGTTGTCTTAGAGATATTATACAATGCTTTGATAAGGAAGCCACTTCTATAGTTGTGTTCATCTGTGTCCCTATGAATTCTAGGTTTTGCACATGAATCACAATTGATTTTGCCAGATTTATTGTGATATCCGGATGTTTGAAGATCTTTACTAGACAGTTTTGGGCTGAAGCAGTTAATGCCTTGTTGGTGCAGTGACAAGGCAATTGTCTAGATAGGGAAACACCTAGAATCCTTTTAGCTTCAGGTGAGCTGCTACCACTGCCAAGCATTTGATAAACACCTGGGGGGTTGTGGTGAGTCCAAAGGATAGTGCTCTGAATTGGTAGTGATTGTCTCCCAGCAGAAATGGCAAGTGCCATCTGGAGCTTGTGTCTATTTTGATATGATAGTATGCGTCCTGAAGATCCGCTGAGCACATCCAATCATCCTTGTGCAGACATGGCAGAATGGACTGAACTGTAACCATTTGGAACTTTGACTTCTAGACAAACTGATTCAAATTGCTGAGGTGTAATATAGGTCTCAGGTCCAGTGTTTTATTTGGCACTAAAAACAAGTGAGAATAAGTTCTGAATCTTCTTTGTTTGGTTGGGACCTCTTGGATGACTCCTTTTTGCACAAGTGTTTGGACTTCTTGAATAGTGTACACCCTTTGTCTAGGTGGTATATTGATGAATTTCCTCCTGGGACCTGTAGGATGAAGGGAAAAGGTATTGCAATAGCCTCTGGACTCTGGATATAATGTTTATCATCCAAGTGTCATTTGTTATGTTTGTCCAGAAGTCTAGGTGCAAGGATACACAACCCCTAACTTCCTCCACAGTAGAACAGTCTGGCAGCACTTCAGCAGCACTGATAGGGTCTGTCGGGAAAGGGCTCCCTGAAACTCTGATTTTGTGGACCCCCCTTGCCTCTAGTATGGCATCTGCTATTAAAACCTCCTCCTCTGCCTCGGGAGGAGTTGTCCCCAAGTGGGTCCTGGAGAGATCCTTGAGATTTTCTGAACCAAGTTTTCTTCCCTCCTTGCTGACTCTTTCAGAAGGTCTTCTGAGGGGTAGAAAACTTGATCCCCATGGTAGACAAGGTCTTCCATTCTTGCTCACTGTGGGTTAGTGTGTCTTTCACTGATGGTCCAAACAAAGAGGAGCCATGAAACCAGGCATTAATAAGTGACATCTTGAAGGGCTCCACAAAGTCACAAAGGCGCATGCAGGGCTGTCACTTAATCACTATGCCTGCACCAGCTGGTCATGAGGTGCCTTCCACTGTGTGTGAATTCAACCTCATTGAGGAATTTGCAAGGGAGGGAATCATAGCCAGTTGGGGAAAAACTTTCTCCTCCTCTGACATGGTCTCTGCAAGAATCGGTTAACTCCTTGATTAGATCTCTCTACAAATGGGTGAAATGTACCAAACAGTTTAACGATCTCAGAGCAAAAATAGCAGAGGTGTAAACGTGTTTTCCATGTCTGTTCATTGAGAGAGACTCCTTGTTTGGTAGACAGACAGTGGAGCTTTGTTCAGCCAGCTCCTTTTTTGTGGCTGGTGCAGCAACAATAGTATCATGTGAAATACCTTTGCTCCAATGTGGATGATCAAAAGGTGGTCTGAGAATCTTATTGGGGTGCTTGGGAACAGGATTGAATATGTCTAGTTCCTTCCAGGTGTGGTGGGAGACTAAATCTATCAGGGCATGCACTGAGGAGACACCCAGGACATAGATAGGCCCGCCTCCAGGAACACTGATTCCTCAGAAGGAGGAGGTTGGGATGATCAGCCACCTTTTTTGCTTAAGGAGTTCCAGAATGTCTCCAAAGTAGACATTGTCAGGTGGTAATCAGTGGGATCCTTCTCCCTCATTGAAGTCAGTGTCCTCTGTGAGGGACTTCATAGAAGAGTCTATGTACCTCCTTTTACACTTCTTCTTCCGAGGGACCTCCTCCTTGGTGTGTTCTGTAGAGGCATTGGAAGGGGGGACTCCCTGGGGTGGGGGTGGTCTATAGGCTCCGTGAGGCAGCCTGACCTATGGCAGGCATGATGGGCTCAGTGCTCAGATCTGATGAAGGGCGGGACAGACCCTGGGAGTGATGAGACATACTCTAATCATGGAGAAAGCCCTTTCTGCAATCTGGAAGGTTGATGAACCTGAGGAAACCCTCTCCTTGGAGCTGAAGTTACCAAAAGAGAGCCAGCAGAGCCAGCCAAGTTTCCGAGGCCTCCATACAGAACCCAATCTGAACTGTTGAGGGCTAAAGCTCGGAGGGGAAGTAAAGGATCTGACAAGATCAGAGCCGACAGCAACCTCCCAGAGTTGGCACTGATGTCTTAGATCTGGGATGTGCTCTGATCAGAAAAGAAAATAGTAGGGCTGGTCAGAGATGTAGTTGGAATTGAGGAAGGCAGCTTCCTGGGATCTGACCTCTACTTTCTCAGGAAACAAGGATCTTGGGTTTCCAAAACAGAGGGAGGAATTGGAAAAGGAGTCTGTAAAGTAGGAGATGGAACACTCATGGATCCTAGAAGGGACGGAGATGGCAGGACCCCCATCTGGATCTGCACCCTGAAGAACTTTCACATCATCCTGTTCATATAAGCCTCAGTGAGAATTTGGGAAAACCTGGAGAAGGATGCCGAGAAAGTATGCCTGGATTTAGTTGGTGTCTGAAAGAATATTTACTGGAAGGGCTTGAGAGACTGGTTCTATTTGGAAGGCTGGTAATCAAGTCAATATAGATGACTTTGAGGGTTTCGAATCTGAAGAAGCTGCTGGAGTAGGAGAACTGGAAATAAGGATCAGTTCCTAGTATCCAAAATAGACTTTGATCCACTTGGGGCCAAAGCAATAGGATCCAAAAAAGGAGTTTTGACAGTAAGATCCATAGCAGATGGATCCGAAGATTCTTTGGATCAGACACTTTTCTGGTCCCAGTCAGATCTGGGGTTTTCACTACACTACAAAAAACAATAACAACAATAAACTTTAGAAAATAACTCTAAAATACTATAAGTTTTTTTTTTTCTAAACAGTGAAATAAGTGCCAATGGCACAATACGAAGGGAAAGAAGAGATCTAACGGTCCCTAATGCCCTCGCGATCCAATGATAGGAAGGGGAGAAAAATAGAAAACAACTGTTTACAGTACATTTATACATTAACAGAAGAAAACTTTGTGAAAAAAATTATCTGAAATCACCAACACTCATAAGACTTTGGAACCACGAAGGTACGTGAAGTGCAACAGATGAGATCAGGGGAATTAAGAGAAGGTGTGAACTATTATGGAAGAGGGAGGAAATTGACACTTGGAGCCTAAGTCTGGAAAAAGCAGCTTAGTCGAATCCAGTGTCAGATCTGAGACCCACAGTATGGAAGAATGAAAAGGACAACATCAGATCACATAACTCAGTGGTGTATTTATTTGCAAGTAAGGAACAGAAGGTTTCAGATTAAAAGATGCAGTTACTGCATACAACAGCTGAAATGAGATGTGAAATAACTAAAAATAATACACATTAGAAAAGGAAGGGAAACCAAGAGGACTGCCAATCTGGAATACATGGTTTAATACTAGGATTAACCCTTGGACCCTATATATACTTGTTGAAAAGATAACTCAGTTAACACAATGATAACAGCATGGCAGCCAGGATGCAGTCATACAACAGTATGAATTTGTTCAGCAAAAATGTTATTGCTACTGTCTGACGTGTACTAACTATAAGTCACAATTCAAGTATTACAAGTAGCTCCTAAGTATAAAGTACTTCATACTTACTAATTAGTAAGTGGCAGAGAGAGACATGGGTACAGCCAAAGTAGAATGAAATGCATCATCTAGGGACTTGTCTGTAAGGGCATTCAAACATGGATGGTTTAGAATACTGTCCTTGAACTTTCTAATAAGAACTGAGGGATCTGGATAATAAAAGGAAGCTTCTACAATTTAAAAAAGCAATTCCAATTAGAAACAAGGAATGATTCCACATAAGAATAAATTTGATTAAATATACGATACACACAGTGAGCAGAAGAAACTTTAGTTACAGAGTGTGAATAAGTCAAGGGGTGTGCTTTCACCCACTAACAGCATCAAAAAACATTGTGGTACAGATTTAATAGGTTAATTGCTGTTTACTAGGTTAACGAATACCCTTGATAAGTGTAAGCAGGGGTTTGGGAGATGGAACAATTTACAGGTTGCCTGTGTCCATTAAAAGCATAGGTATCAAACCAGGGATGAATTTCCTAGTCGCAATCCAATTGTCCAAGTTACACTTGAACTGAGTTAGGGAGGAACTCTGCTTCACATCGATGGAGAGCCTGTTCCAAAGAAGGGGTAGTCTCTGCGATACATACCTGTCTCTCCAGCAGATCTTATTTATATCACAGGCCAAGATTTAAGACTTTAGAATGGGTAATATTAGTGCTGTTTGTTTTGTAGATATGCAGGAGGTCCATCAGCTTGGGGCCTGACAATGCATAGATCTCCCTTCAGCAGTCTGTAGGAGGCAGAATACAGGGATAGGTCCTTGAGGTGGTCAGCATAAGACCTAACACTTAAGCCCTGTATTCTTTTGGTGAGGAACCACTGTGGACATTCCAGTTGTTGGATATGCCTGGTTAGATACATACCAAAGGGGGCATTATCAATGATAGGTCTGACAAATTGTGAATACAGTGGAATAATGTCTTCCTTGGACCTAGATGCCATATTTTTGTTTCTAAGTTGAACAACATAGAATGATTTCCTCACTACTGTAGACACATGATGGTCAAAGGCTAGATTATTATCTATGTGTGTCCCAAAGTCCTGACCACTGGGTCAACTCTTAGGAGTGTGCTGTCAATAGGACAGTTACCAGGGGTGAATGACTTTCTGAAGGATACTATTATGCATTTCCTGGCATTCTTGGTCCATGGCCCTGACACCAGCTGTTTGTTTTTGTCAGCCATTCCTATAGAACATTTGTGTCAGTGTGGGATTCAATAACAGCTCCTAATTTGCAATCATCTGCAAATTTAGTGAGCCAGAGGCCACTGACATTGCTCTTGACTTCAGAGAAGTAAATACCAAAAGGAAATGTCCCAGAACCAACCCCTAAGGGACTCTGCTTGTGACTGGCCTCTTTGTAGAGATAGACTCCCCGATTCTAACTTACTGGGTCTTGTCGACGAGCCAGCTGGCTATTCACCAGGTAACATAAGGGTTTTTACCTAACCTCCTGAGTTTGTCAACAATCCCCAAGTGGGGTATTATTTCAAATACCTTGGCTAGGTCAAGGTACGCAGTGTGAACTACTTTGCCTCATCCGTTGCTTTGGTGACCTTCTCAAAAACATCCACCAGGTTGAGTAGGCATGACCTACCCTTAACAAAACCAAATTGGGCTGGGTCCAGTGTCTGGAGATTTCCTGTTTCATTACTGTTCACTTACATGATGATTCTTTCCATGGCTTTGCATACAAGACTAGTGAAACTTATGTGTCTGTAGTTTCCAGGGTGTGTAGAAGGCTGACCTTTGTGCAGAGGGATGATTGTCGCTGCGCCCCATTCATGATGCATGAAGCCTATTTGGAGGTTACAGTTAAACAGCAATTTCAGATGGCCTTATAGGTCATACTTCATGCTATTTAAAATGCATTGTGGGATACTGTCTGGGCCCACTGATGCCGTGTTCTTGGAATTAGAGAGAGCATTTAGGACCTGTTCCCTAGTGATAGAAGGGGGAGTTATATTTGATGGCATTTCCTGAGGAAAGGTTCAGGGGGAGAGAGGGGTAAAGTTGGAGACAAAGTTTTTGGCAAATAGGTGTGCTATGTATTCTGGGTCAGTACAGGAGACTTCATTAACAATGAGCTCTGCATTCAATTGAATATTTCCTTTGATGTTGCAGTCATAGCTAAAGAATGCCTTATGGCTGTCCTTGGACTGGGAAGCCAAATCTACCTAAAAATTTGGCTTTTGTAGACTATTTGTCTCTGAGTTGTTTGTTTAGTTTGATGACAGCACTTTTACCCTCCTAGGTGGTGCACCTCCTCATTTCTGCCATCATTTTCTTCCTTTTGTTATTGACCATATTGATGATGTGATTCTACCAGGGTGGCTTGTTTTTTTATTTAGTTCTGTACTTCTTCCTGGGGTGTAAAGCTGCCTCTTTGTAGCTACTAACATACTTGTATAGGGTTTCTCTGAACAGTTCTGCATAGGCAGCAGTGTTCCCAGAGTTTATGGGGTCTGGAAATTTTGCCAGGTTATCACTTAATAGTAGTAAGTTAGCCTTAGAGTAGTTCCTGAACATTCACAGATTAGCTGGGGTTCCAGGTTTTATTTTTACTTCAAAGGAAACTATTTTATGGTCTGACCTTATCGGAGAAGACATTACACTAGGGGCTGTGCAGCATTCTCCCTTATTAGTGAGGACCAGATCCAGTATGGTTGTACCCCTGGTCGGTTTACTGACAATCTGGTCCAGGGACTTTGTGTTTGCAAAATCCCTGAATCTCTGCGCCTGTACATTTGGTGTCATATATGATTCCCAGTTAACACTGGGCTAATTAAAGTCGACCATGAACATGGTATTGGGTTGCATGGTGAGTGTTTCCAGTAAGTTTAAATACATGGTATGTGTTTCCTGGGTCATAGAGGGGGGGACTACAGCTTGTAAAGAAGTGGTATTGGATTTTGCCTACAGTGATTTGAACTTGGAGACGCCAAAATGTGTTGTCCTGTTTGACCAGCCTTGAGGCATATTTATCTTTGATGTAAATTGATACACCTCCACTGTTTGTCCCTGTCTGTGTAGTAGGTGGCCTAAATGTGTGGAAAGCATTATAACCTTGCAGTGTTGGTGTGCTGTCCATGGCTTTAAACCATGTTTCAGTGACTGCACAGACATCAACATTCTCTATGGTGAAGAGAGCTTCTAGGGAGTGGAGTTTTTTTTGTTTAGACTCCTAGCACTGAGCAGTAAGGCTTTAGATTTCTTGGTTTTGATTTATGTCAAAAGTACTTTCAGACTGGCTTTGCCTAAAACAGGCTCTATGTGGGAGGACAATGTTTTAGCTAATATTCAAAGGACTCAAGAGAAGAGGTACAAACCATCCCTGGCAAAGCAGCATGGTCTTTTGACCATCTCCTTTCATGCTGACAGATATTGCACTCCTTTAGAATGACACCAGAAACTAAGCTAATTATTAAAGTCAGTCATCTTTTGTTCATATTGCTGCACTATCCTTGGAGAAGGTAAAATGCTAATCAGTGCTAGGCTCATAGAGCCTGGAAAATGAATTCTGACACCTCCATGATGTCTCTCTTCTTATAGTCTAGTGAGATATGTCTCAGGTCATTTTCACCCACCTAGACTATAACTGAATCATACTGGTACTTCTGGTCCAATGACTTGAGTGCATGCATAATGTGATAGATATTGGCCCCTGATAAGCAAATGACCATGATTTTCTCCTTACTCAGCCTTGTGAGAGGGACATCAGTGTGTCTCACAATGGAGTGCCCAATGACCAGAATGTTGGACTGAATGGTGGCTTGCCTTATTAACTTACAAGTAAGAGACTCCATGAGATGTGGCTGTATGTGCTGATGCGGGTATTGTTTTGAAAGACTACATTTGGGGCAGCTGGGGGTATCTGTTATGCAGACTTCATCTAGGAAGTATTTGGGGTTTAGGAAGGTTACATTTAAGTGCCTCAGCATATGTGGGTCTATATGTCTGCTTTGAATTGTGTGTAACAGGTGCAGTGTGTGTACTCCTGACAAACTTATTGACACTAGGAGTGTTTTTATACGTAAGCTTTGCATCCAGGAACACTGGGGGCAGTGCTTGTCACTACAAACTAATTGTCCTGTGTGTAACTATGTACCGGTGAAATTGCAATGGTGCTTTTACAAGAAAAAAATGCCAACTCAAGGTGCCTACATCTATACAGTGCACTGCTAAACAGTTCAGGGGAAAATAAAAGTGGACCCTGATGATTTATGGATTAAGTACTTAGGCAGATATTCTGCAGTCAGAAGCAAATCAAGCAGTACTTACTGAAAAGGGAGACTTAGCTTGTCAAGAATGATGAAAAGAGGGGAGCAGGAGTGGCCTTAGGTCAACTGGTGCCCTAGGCAAAAGGGCTTCATGGCACCCCCCACCACATGACCTGCTGCCCTCATCCTGGTCTACCTAAACCAAATAAATACTGGAAAAGTGCCCCTAGTTGAGTGGCGCCCTATGCAGCTGCCTAGTTGGCCTATGCCTAAGGCCGGCTATGGAGGGGAGTTACGTGAACATCTACTGCCTGGCTACTACTAGTGTTGGTCTCACCACAGCTTTACTCTGCTGGGATACAGTGCTCCTTTGTTTCTTTTCTCACTAGAAGCAAAACAGCAGCATCAGTCCCAAGATGACAAACAGATGATGCGAGGATCTGTATGCTTGTTGCACTCACATTACAAATTGTTCAAGGGCCAAAATACCAGGGATCAATGAAATTAAACTACTTGCTTGAACATATGATAGCAGATTCATTTTTTTTTTTAACAAATACTCCTACTTAGGAGAGGGTTACATTCATAAAGATCAATAGACAGTCAATTCTGGGATCCTGTAGCAATAAAATGTATAAAGTTTTTGTTTGTCTGATTCTGTAAGGGCATCCCATACACCTTAATAAAATATAATGCCCTCCAAGATTGCACAGGGAGATAAAAGAAAGCAGTCCCCATTCTATTAGTATTACAACTGATGATTCTCAGGACTGACCACCAGTGGAACAGTGCTTCTAATTATTCAATAGTATGGCACTAATAAGACCTTTATAGATGGATATCACAAGAGCTTGATTTTCTACATACATTTCAGTATATATTAAAAGACATCTGGAACACAATATTAATATATCTTGAGAAAACCTGCATAGTGATTAATATTAACAGTGCATGCTGATTTGAATCTCCTGTTCTACTATGTAACAACTGTGCGCTAAAGACCTCTACAAAGTTTGTCTCCTTAAGACTAAGATTAACTTTAATGTCATTTTATTAAAGTTGTCTGTTTCAAATGGCATCAGATATTGGCAGAAATGATCTCATCGTTTGTAAAATTTCACTGCAGTATTTTGAACTATAATTGTAATAAATCTTCTGAATGTGGAAAAATTGTGCTACTAATACTTACAATTTCTGGATTTCAAACAATATGTACTATACACACAAAGACAGTGATAGAAAGTTTAGCATCTCTGTAATGCAGCAAAACAGATGTGTGGATGTCAGGCAAATTGAATTACTGTGTTGTATAAGTTAGCACCTTTCCTCATTAGACTTAGTATTGACAAATCTGACATAAAATATTTCACTTGACTTTGCTCATTACACTATGGACATCCTGTTCTTTAACTGCTGTGCATCGGCTAAACAATGCATTTGTCGATTCTGTCCGCTCAGCTGTATGTACTACAAAATTTATTTAAACACATCCATTGTACCTTACTCAGGGGATTACATGTAGTTTTTTTTTTTTTTTTCCTTGTTAAACAAAAGTATATTAAGAGAATCACTGTATCAAATTCTCTATCCCCGGACTATCAATGCTGAGCTTGATTTCTGAACGAAAATGCCTTTTCTGAACTTTACAGGGCTTCTGGAAATAATGGCTTTACTATAATGGAGTTTGTTCCCTTATCCCAGACAGTACATTTCAAATACACTTTACTAAAATACTCTCCATCTCTGCTTCTTATTTTCCTTCCAGGTTTGTAATGTCTAAGTTTATAATGAGCTCTTGCTTGTGAAAAGTGAAAATAGTGTGTATCAATACAAACATCATTACAGTTAGCTGTGTAGAACACCTTTTTTATACGTTTTTTTCTCTCTCACATCTGTTTAGATGAAACAGTTTTGATGTTAGCCATTTTATTTCCAAAATGAGAAAAGCAGTAAATGGCACTGTTTATGTTTTTGATAATTAAAGTTTTTGATATTCTTCAGCTCGTGGTCAGTTAGCAAGGCCTTATATTTGCCTCCCTTACAGCAAAGCTACCACTCACAATAGCTGTTAAGGAATGCTTGCCCTTTACAAACAGGCTTCTTATTATTACATTTCTAAATGGTACATCTACAACCATTTGACTTAAATCAGATATTATAATTGCTTCCTTCACCTGGAATAGACATTAGCCTTATAGCATGTAGTTCAGGTTTGTACAATGTCTTCATGTGTTAAGCCACACTTATCTTAAAACATCTCTTCCCACTATAACAGCAGCAGGACAAATCTTTGCTCATTTGCATCCAACGCCCAGAATGCATCTTCTCAATAGCTCCGCATAGAAGAAGCTTGTGATTTGTTTTTTGCATAGAGGGTCTTAAGAAATGGACCTTGACATGTCACACATCAGATTCTACTGCAGCAGAATTCAGCATGTGGTAAAAATCTGTTAGATGTTACTAAATTAATTTTTTTGTGTCTTGAGAGCAAAGTTCAGTTACTATTTCCATGCAAGCTCTAGTAAAGTCTGCTATCTCCTTGCCCTTTGCAGTGTGGTGTTGTCCTTCCATTCATCCACTTTGTTGAGGGGAACATACCACCAGGTTTCAGTATCTGAAGATCTTTTTGAGATAGTTACGCATCTCTCTGATTGTTCACCTTCCAGCATTCTGAAACACCCAATGAAGCCAACTCACAAACATTCTAATCTGTAACAAAACTGTGTTACCTGCTCATCAGCTGAAAACTCCTTTTTCAATATTTTCTCTTTCCATGCGTATTGCATTTCGTTTTTTCTTTTCACCTTTTTTTTGTACAGCATGTCTTTTCCTTATATGAATTTGCTGGTGTGTCATCAAATTACCTTTCTGGTTGAAGCACTTACCACATTCTGGACATTTAAATGGTTTTTCTCCAGTATGAATTCGAATATGTGCTACTAGATTACCTTTCTGAAGGAAGGCCTTGCCACATTCTGTACATTTATACAGTTTCACAGTTTTGTGAATTTGCTTTTCTTTTAATGCATTACCATTTGTGCTGTAACCATTCACACAATCAATGCATGTATATGGTCGAGTTTCTTTGGAAATCAGCTGCTGCTGCTTTACAACAGAAACATGCTCAATATAATACTTGTTACACTTTATACATTTGTGAAATGATTCCTGCGTATGCAGTGGTGGATATGATATGCTGTCCTTGTTCAAATGGTTCTGGTCAGATGCATTAAAATTGTAGGGTTCTTTAGGAATGTGAACAATCAAGTGCTTTTGTAAAGCAAAGCGTTCTTTAAAGTGCTCTTCACATTCTGAACACTTATAGGATACTTCCTCTGCATGAATCTGTTGGTGTTTTAAGAGGCTTCTTCTTCTATTAAAACTTAGATCACATTTGCAACATTTATAGGACCTCTCACCTTTGTGAACTTTTTCATGTGTCAGTAGTGCACTCTGCCCTGTGTACGTTTTTTTACATTGTGAGCATTTATAAATTCTCTCATTCCTGTGACTTCTCTGATGAGCTAAGAGATTTCCTTTTTGGTTAAAAGTCCTGAAACAGTCAACACATTTGTATGGTCTCTCTCCAGTGTGAATTCGCAGATGTGTAGTAAGTGCACTTTTACCTGAAAACGTTTTGTCACAATCTGTACACTTATATAGACTTTCATCTGTGTGTGTTTGTTGATGCCTCATCAGACTACTCTTAACTGTAAAACCCTTGTCACATTTTGCACACTGATATGGCCTCTCTCCAGTATGAATTCGTTTGTGTATCAGCAGAGCACAGTGCCGTAAAAATTCTTTTGAACACTGTGGACATTTATATGGTCTGTCTGTCCTATGAACTTCCTGATGTGTTATTAGGTTCCCCTTCTGGCTAAAGCATTTGCCAC
This sequence comes from Protopterus annectens, assembly GCF_019279795.1. Taxonomy (NCBI): domain Eukaryota; kingdom Metazoa; phylum Chordata; order Ceratodontiformes; family Protopteridae; genus Protopterus; species Protopterus annectens. The sequence continues at coordinate 254,229,056 of NC_056739.1, forward strand.
ATGCAGAGCATTCATACGGTTTCTCACCCAGATGAATTCGCTGATGTACTGCAAGAATACCCCTTCCTGTAAAACTCTTGTTACATTTATTACATTTATATGGTCTTTCACCTGTATGAATTCGCTGATGCTGCATCAGGTTACATTTCTGGCTAAAGTATTTGTCACAGGCAAAGCATTTAAATGGTTTCTCTAGCAAGTGAACCATTTGTTGGTGTTTCCTAAGAGCATGCTGTTTTGTAAAACTTTTATAACAGTCTGAACACTTATACGACTTCTCTTCATGAGTTTGCTGATGCCTTATTAGTCTACTTTGTGCCTGAAAACTTATGCCACATTTATCACATAAGTATGTTATTTTCCTGTCATGAGTGCGAGTATGTGTTTTGAGATTTCCCTTCTGACTAAACCTCTTATTACATATGGTACAGATATGGGGCCTTAATCCTGTATGAACTAATAGATGCATATTTAAGTTACCCTTATGAACAAATGTCTTGTTACAGTCAGGACATCTATAAGGCTTCTTCAATAAAACATCGTCTTCATATTTTACAAATATGTCTTCCTCTTCTAAAGTAATATCAAAACCTTCACAGTTGTACTGCATGCCCTCATCAGGTACTTGCTTAATTATGAGTCCATTTTGGACAATGTAATTGCTACAGCTATCATCTAAATTTATCATGCAAATATCCCCTTGACAACTGTCATCTTGGGTATCTTTCTGTATAAAGACTGAATGATATTCATGCAAACTCTTTCCATATTGCTGGCGAAGATGACGGTTTTTCTCCTCCATTTGGCTTGTGTGTTCTCTTTCTGGTGAGAATCGCTGCTTCGGAAGCTCACTGCGATCAAGACTCCTGCTGACTGAAGAGAGAAATTCTATTAGAAGTTAACAATGCAGGGTAGTGTGCATTTCAGAATTTTAATATTGACTGAATTAAATATAAAACTTTGTTTATAAAAAAAAATGAACTATTTGAATTATATCACATATATTTATAATGTACCAGTGCTAACAGAATGTCAGGTAAAACTGCCATTAAATTAACACACATTCTTACCAGCATAATTATTTCTACTTACAGTCAATAACAAAACACAATTAGTACTCATTTCCTTCCGCAGGAATTAATCAATTTAAAGGGAAGAAGAATAGGTTAATACTCGGCGGGTTGTCTTCTACTTCTCATCGACAAATAATGCACTACTCTAATAAATTACGTAACTACATGTGGTCCCTACTAAAACTGCAATAAAATAGCATATCATTAGTGAAGAAAAATACACCTAGGTCAAGTAAAAATTATTTGATTTGATTAGCTAGAACACAGTTTGTCTATATAGGGCAACACTTAGTCACTACTAAGTAGTAGTGCGAGACACTGAGACACTGAATGCTCTACCAACAACTGCTTGTTCCGTAGAAAATACATCTAACCCCATTATGGTATCAGATGCAACAGAAAATACACAAGAAGTAGCAGAGTGTTTTCAAAAGATACCACAAAGTAACCGCGATATGTGGAGCATGCACTGGCAAAGCAAACTGAGCTCTGCAATGCAGTGATTAAATCAATGCAAGAAGTATAGAACAAAAATTGCTCAGAAGCCAATATTCAAGTCTTATTAAGTACTAATTTGTCTACTGTTTCAGGATCTCAATCTTGGAGGACAGGAAAAGAGAATGGAAGGCTGCAGGTAAGGTAGTAACAGCTGAAGGCACGGGGAAGGGGTATCAGGGATCCAAGTAAAGACAGCGGAGAAAGGTTTAGTGAGATTATTCATTTTATCATCACTTTCACTTGTTTGTAAAGGGTGGCAGGAAATTCCAAGGGTGTCTACTTAAAGGTGTATACCGCTACTCATGTTATGGTCTTTCTCTTTGTTTAGTTGGTATTCTTTCTACGCTCTTATATTTCTATTTTAAAAAGGTTTGTGACAGTCAGGAATAAAAAAGAATCCATTGTAAGTAGTCCAAATATTGAACTGCACAGTGACGTATATGGATAAGTCAACAGTACTTTACCAGGAATGTTGATAGTGAAACTAGAAGACCACCAACTTTAAGTGCTAAGCTTAACTGTAAAGCACAGTATTTAGGGCACTAAAACAAACAAAAACTTTTAGTTATGTACTCACCATAACTTCAGATGTTTGGGATCCATCTCGCCTACATTCTGACTGATGGGTTCGGAGCCGATCCCTCGGCTCCGACTCGGCACGCTTATGCCAAAGAGCGAAGTCTCTTATTGGCTGAGCTTACTATATCCCAGGATGCACCACTACCAGTCCCCCAGATCTAGTTTGTCCGCATACATACACAGACACACACGCTGCTTATATAACATCGTCAGATGAAACAAGATAAAAAACAGTAGAACTCAAAACCGTTCAATCTCTTCTGATCTCCAAGGCAGGGGAAGGAGGGTGGGTATTAGGAATGTAGGCGAGATGGATCCCAAACATCTGAAGTTATGGTGAGTACATAACTAAAAGATGTTATGTGATCCTATCTTGCCTACATTCTGACTGATGGGACAGCGTCCCTAGCACCTGAATCCTGGGTGGCTCACTGGAAAACACTCCTGAGTACCGTGGAACCAAATGATGCTCGCCCTTTAGATGCCACATCCAATTTATAGTGGGAAATGAAAGTGTGCGGGTTGGACCAAGTAGCCTCAGCACAAATCTCAGAGATAGCGAGCTTGGAATGAAAAGCAATAGAAGTAGCCATAGCTCTGGTAGAGTGAGCTTTGATAGATGTTGTAAGTTGCTTATTTGAAGAGGAATAAGCCTGAGTTATGCAATCTCTAATCCATTTGGAGATAGTAGCTTTCGTGATGGTTTTACCCAATTTATTATCTGAAAAGGACACAAACAACTGGTCTGTTTTTCGAATTTGTTGAGTCCTGTCTAGATAGAAGCGCAATTGCCTGTGAACATCCAATTTATGGAAGGTGTATTCTGCTTCATTTGAGAATTTTGGAAAGAAAACTGGTAGCTCTAGAGATTGTTGGAGACAGAGATTAGAACAAACCTTTGGAACAAAAGATGGATTAGGCCTAAGTGATACTCTATCCTTGTGAAAAATCAAGTGCGGTGGTTTGATAGATAGGGCTTGAAGCTCTGAAACTCTTCTTGCAGAGGTAATTGCAACTAAGAAGGCAGTTTTCCAAGACAGATATTTTAACTCACATGTAGCAGCCGGTTCGAAGGGGAAGATGTTAAGGCACGAAGTACCAAATCAAGATCCCAGAGGCAGGATGAAAAACTGGGGGTCTTAACAGCACAGCACCTTTAATGAAAGTTTTGCATAATCTGCTGCTCATCAACGGTGGATCCATGGATTCGTGAAATTTGGAGATAGCTGCTAGTTGGACTTTAATAGTAGAGACTGAAGATCCTTGAGTAAACAAGGATGTTAAAAATTTCAAGACCTCTGGTATCGGGTCAGTGATAGGGTCTAAGCCCCTGAGTTGAGCCCAGATAGCAAACCTCTTCCACTTACTGAGGTACAATTTCTTAGTGGTGGGTTTGTGGGCCGAAGATAAAATGTGAATAACTTCCGGGTCTAAGTTGTGATTTCTGACTAAAGTCGGAAGTGGAGGAGCCAAGCTGTTAATTTCAAAGTGTGAAGGGACTGGTGTTGTCGTCCCGACTGATGAATCAGCAGGTCCGGAGTTAGATCCACAAACCAAGGACCGTCCAGAGCATGTTTCTTTAGGTAGGGAACCATACCTGACGAGGCCAGTCTTGAGCAATTAGTATCATTGTGGACCCCAATTGGGAAGCTTTCTGGATGACTTTGGGGAGGAGTGGAACCGGAGGAAAGGCATAAAGTAGTCCTGTTGGCCAAGGTTGGGCTAGAGCATCCGTAGCTGCCTCTCCCTGACGCGGAGTCAAGGAAAAGAACCTTTTGCACTTTGTGTTTTGTGGTGTTGCAAACAGGTGCAGCACGGAGTCCCCCATCTTCTGAAAACCTGAGCTGCTACTGTTTCGTTCAGGGACCACTCGTGAGGAGAGAGAATCGTCCTGCTTAATTTGTCTGCCAAAATATTGGATTTCCCTGGAATGTGGGTCGCTACCAAGAAACGGTTGGTAGCTACAGCCCATTCCCACACCCTCATGGCCTCTCTGCAAAGGGGGTAAGATCTGGTCCCTCCTTGTTTGTTTAGATACCAGACCACCGACATGTTGTCTGTGTGGATGGCGATAATGCCTTGAGGGAGAAACTTGTGGAGGGCCTGTAGGGACAGAAGTACAGCCCTCATTTCCAATACATTGATATGGAGAAAGGTTTCGTCTGGAAGCCAAGAACCCTGAACTAACCTGCCCAGACAATGCCCCCCCACCCTGTCTGGGAGGCATCTGTTGTCAGGGTGGCCACCGGAGGGGGGATAACAAAAGGTCTTCCCTGATTCAGATTGGATGACTGAAGCCACCAGCAGAGGTCCCGTTTGCACGTTTCTGTAATCAGTATGAGATGATTGAGGGGGAGATTCTGAAAAGACCATTGTGTCGATAACAGCCACTGAAGAATCCTCATGTGCAATCTTGCCAGTGGAACTAGGAGAACCGTGGCAGACATCGAACCTAAAAGTTGCAGGACCATCCTGGCTGGGGCTTTGGATCTTGGAAGCAGGGCTTGGACTTGACCTTGTAAAGTTTGAATCCTTTCGGTAGGAAGGAAGACGCGCATCAATTTTGAGTCTATCTCTGCTCCTATGAATCTTATGCGCTGAGAGGGAAGCAAGACAGACTTTGACCAATTGAATGTAATTCCCAGGGAAGCACCCAGGGAGATGGTGGCTTTTAGGTTGTCTATTAGTAGATGCCTGGTGGTGGCAGTCAGGAGCCAGTCGTCCAGATAGGGAAACACTTGGAATCCAAGACTCCTCAGGTGAGCAGTCACTACTGCCAAACACTTGGTGAACACCCTGGGGGCTGTGGTGAGACCAAAGGGCAGTGCACAAAATTGGAAATGACTGTCTCCCAGGCTGAAGCGCAGATACCTCCTGGACGCCTGATGTATTGGTATGTGATAATAGGCGTCCTTGAGATCTATGGAGCACATCCAAACATCCTTCTCCAACAATGGGAGAATGGATTGTAAAGTGACCATTCGGAATTTGGACTTCATGACGGACTGGTTTAGTTTGCTGAGATCCAATATTGGTCTCAGGTCCCCTGTCTTTTGGCACTAAAAGAACCTTGAGTAATTTCGGATCCGATCTGGTCTGTGGGGACCGGTTGGATGACTCCTTTTTCTAGCAGCTTTGAAGCTTCTGCGGCTGCAATTTCCCTTTGACTGGGTGGTGGGTCCGGGATTTTTTTGGACGGTGGGGGTGAGTGTGTGAAGGGAATGGTGTAACCTCCGGCAATAATCCGAAGCACCCATCTGTCCTGAGTGATAGACTCCCAGGCTTTTAGGTGCTTGGCAAAACGGCACCCGACTGTCTCCGGAGCAGCACAGCTGGGCAATCCCTCATGAAGTGTGGGAGGCTGAAGAGCCACGAAAGGACTCGCGGTCTCCAGAATTGCGGGGCCCTCTGCCGCCTCTGGGACGGCGTCTCCCAGAAAAATTTCCCCATCCTCTGCCTCTGGAAGGGGAATCTTCCTGCTGTTGAGGCAAAAACTTCCGTGATTTGCGGAACCACATCTTCCCTCCTCCTTTAGCCTTGGGATAAGGCCGAAAGGGAGTGGAATAACGTGCACCTACGGCAGATAAAGTTTTTCCCTCTTGCTCACAGCGGGTAAGAGTGTCTTTTACCTTAGGTCCAAACAAAGAGGACCCATCAAAGGGAGCGTCGGCGAAGGAAGACTTGAAGGCCTCCGCGAAATGACACAAACGGAGCCAGGCTTGTCTCCGTAGAGCTACGCCTGTGCCTGCCGCATATGAAATGAGCCTCATGGACGAGTTAGAAATCGAGGTAAGGATAGCCAACTGAGAGCTAACCGACTGGGCTAGCTGCTCAGGTAGGTTACCTGAGAGGGAATCTGACAGCTCCTTGACCAGATCCCTCTGTAGCCTGGTAAAATGTGCCAAATAATTCAGGGACCTTAGTGTAAAGGCCGCTGAAGTCAGGGTGCGCTTCCCGTACCGGTCCATGCTCCTAGACTCCTTATTAGGAGGATGGACAGACGTTGAAGCCTCTGCCACGTCCTGTTGTGTAGCAGATGCCACCACCATGGCATCTACAGCCACGCCTTTTGTCAAGAACTCCTTCTCGGGTGGGGCAGACAAAAATTTGTTAGGGCGAGAAGGCACTGGTTCCACAGTATCTGGATGTTCCCACGCCCTCCGACAAACCAAGTCCAGGAGCTCATCGAAGGGTGGAGACACCCAGGAGGCGGAGGGCTGAGCCCCAAAGGCCTTGAGAAGCACTGACTCATCAGCAGAGGGGGGTTTGGATATCCAGCCGCCTCGTTGCTTAAGGATCTCTAAAATGTCTGCGAATGAGACATCATCCGAGGACGACTTTGGGGACCCCTCCGCATCATCAAGATCAGTGTCCGATGTAAGAGACTCGGGGGAGTCCACGTGCTTCCTCTTGCACGATCTCTTCCTTGGGGGCTCCTCCGAAGACAACTCGAAGAACCCTCAGGAGGAGGGAACCCCAGTGGGGGTAACCTCAGGCCCGGGCTCCGCTGTCTAGGGACAGGGGAACTGCCAAAGACCCAGTCTCCACGCCCAGGAAGGTGCCGGTAAAGCCGTAGAGATGGCGAAGAAGACTTGGCCAAGGCACTCCTCATAGCTCTGAAAGCCGGACCCCAGAATCCTGGGAGTGTCCGGTCCCGAGCCATGATAGCAGACGGAAGTCCTGCAGCGAAGCACCGAGAGGGAGGCTCGGAACCGACAGCATTGGTCCCAAACGTCACCCCGGGTCCGGCCGAAGAAGTCCGCGTGCCAAACTCGGACCCGAAGGCGGGTTGGAGTGAGGGTCGGAGCCGACCCTAGGATCTCCACCGGCTCCAACAGCACCTGCTCCGGCGGAGCAAGCGGTCGGAGGAGGAATGGCAATGGAATGGGCTATTGGCTCCGAAGCCAATTAGGTCGGAGCCGAAACAAATTTTTGAAAGACTGGGGACTGGAACAGTCTTTGGAGCACCCTGTCTATGTCCGAATCTGACATCCTCGATGACCTAGAGGAGACTGAACGGGTTCGAGTTGGCCTCTCCAACGGCCCCAAGGGGCTAGGGGACCGGCTCCGAGGCGACTCGATAACTATCGGCGCCGAAGGAATGCACAAGCCAGTTTCCATCGGTGCAGAGGAGGACTTAGGCGCCGAGGAGGAAGCGTCTGAGCAGACAACCTTCATCGGCTCCAAGATCAGTGGAGCCGATGAAGGTGACCCGCCTCTCGATGCCCCAGCCATCGGCTCCGAAGCCAGAGGAGTCGAGACTGGAGGCATCGAGGCAGACCGTTCCGCCCTCAGCTCCGAAGTCCTTGGAGCCGAAGGAGAAGCCTGTCTATGTCTTTTGGCGGTCGGGTCCGACGGACTGGTCGGAGCCGACGCCCTTTTCTTTTTAGCAGGAGAAGGAGAGGATGCTAAAGCTTCTTCAAAAGAGGGTTTTATAAGGCCTTTCAATATAAGCTTATTTTTCCTCTTTTGGAGGACCCTCGAGGAAAAAGCGTGACACACGCTGCAGGACTCCTGCAAATGTTTGGCGCCCAAACAATATACACAGAGAGTGGTCATCCGTGATAGACATTTTAAAACTACATTTAGTGCACTTCTTAAAGCCCGAAGGCCTAGGCGCCTGAGACATTATAAGTAGAATTGAGTAACCCTCTCACAGACAAAACTCTTTTGAAAAAGACTGACACTACAAGGATTAACTTGCCGTTAAGAATGACAGCCAGCAATTAAATTAAGGCCAACTGAAGACATACAACAGTGAATATATCTAAGGGAATCCAAGAACCCCTAAAGGTTCAAAAGGGATTGACTGACAGGGAAGGCCCTACAGAACAAGGGGGCCTGTAGCCAGAACAAACACCAATCACACACAAATTTTCCACAAAAAATTTTCAAAACACACACAACAGCACAGAGTAGCCGTTAAAACAGCTTTTTGTTAAAGAATTAGCAAATTTCTGACAGAAAAAGTTAGTGAAAAGACACTACTTAGCTCAGCCAGCTCGAGACCACGTCTTTGCTAGTTAGCGGCAAACGAGATCTGGGGGACTGGTAGTGGTGCATCCTGGGATATAGTAAGCTCAGCCAATAAGAGACTTCGCTCTTTGGCATAAGCGTGCCGAGTCGGAGCCGAGGGATCGGCTCCGAACCCATCAGTCAGAATGTAGGCGAGATAGGATCACATAACATCTAAAGATAATAGAAATGGAATTAAAATGCTGGGTAATAAACTGAAAAGTAAATGTCTCCAAAGTAAATTAGTGTCATGCACACTGAAAACAAAAACTTTCATTCTTTGAAAAACAGAAGGTTGGCACAAGGTTTACTTGCTAATGTTATTAAATTGGAAAATACTACCAATCATATAAACAAACAGTCTTTAAATAAATTACAATGAAAAGATCTTAAAAAATGTTTTGCTGAAATGTACTTTACCATAAACAGCAACTGTCCACATGGTCCCACAACATTTTTTACATCAAAATATGATTTCCAATTTCAGATGGAAATCAGTATTTCTTTACAGTATATTATATTTGATTTTTTTTTTTTTTGGTACCAATATCAATGCCTTGAAAAACTTGAATTAAATGTGAAATACTCCCTTGAATTTCTTCAAAATAACTCTTACTATACTAGGCATTTAAGCACACACGACGTTATAGTATTTCTTCTTTTCTTGCCCAACTACATTTTATATCAGTCTTGTTGCAAACTTTGTGTGTCATGTCACTCATATTCACAAAAAAGTGGAATGAACCCAAGACAAACTCCTGACTCCTGAAGTTGACAGTATTTAATTCTCCTTGTCTAACCATTAACTCTGCATACTCTCGACTCTCAATGTCCTACTGCCCATACCTGTTTAATCCATTTTTATTAGATCTGTATCTTACTCCTTACTTTCAAACACTACTGTTAATATACAAGTTATAATGGAGACCACTGAACCTGAACTAGGTCCAGAATTGATGAGTGCTATGAATGTGGGTACATCACTGGTTAAACTGTTTAGTACATTAAATAAAAATGGCAGTTAAATGTGACTGGTCAAAATACATTCGTTGTTTACTTTTAATAGTTACATATCTTTGTAGTTTCTTTTTTTCTGAAAAAAAGGGAGTATGGGCATTTACTCACAGCAGTTGATATACACTGACAGCATGTGTTGTTGCTTAGTAACTGCTCTACAACTTCTGAGATCCAGTGCATGTCCTCCCCATTAACTGAAAAAAGTGAAAGATTATGTTATTGCTGAAACATTTTTTCAATGAAGAACTTCCACATTCAGATGTCAGTATAGTAACAAGTCAGGGGAAAAAAAATAAGTTATGTCTTACCATAACATTCCATCTGTATTGTAGATCCTCGTTCAGTCATTATGTGTGGGTATTGGTTCCGACCTCGGAACCGAGCCGGCCATTTTCCAAGCTCACGTCAACTACAAACTCTCGAGCTAAAACCTCTTACCCAGAATCCCCCTCTCCCTGTTACCTCAGATTGAGTTTGCAAGTCAAAAGAAGGTAGAGGCTACCTCTGGACAAATGACCTAATAGAACCGGATGGTGAGCTCCACTAGAAGCCACAAAAGGGGGAAGGAGGGAGGGTCATAATGACTAAACGCGGATCAACAATACAGATGGAATGTTATAGTAAGACATAACTTCTTTAAATGATATTGTTAATCCTCGTTCATTCCTTACGTGTGGGACAGAGTTCCCAGCTACCTTTATTCCTGGGAGGCTCTCATGGAAGGACATTCCTGAGCACCATAGAACCAAAAGATGCTCTTCCCCTGGAGGCCAAATCCAATTTGTAATGATTGATGAAGGCATGAGGGGTAGCCCAAGTTGCAGCTGCACAAATGTCATGTAAAGAAGCTCTGGCATGGAAGGCAGCAGATGTTGCCACTGACTTTGCAGAATGAGCCTTTATGGTAGTAGGTAATGGAATATTACGTTGTCTATAAATGAAGGTCACGCAGTCTTTCAACCATTTAGCCAATGTGACCTTAACAACAGCACATCCTAATCTAGGTCCAGAATAGGCCAATAATAACTGGTCTGATTTACGAGAGGTCTTAATCCTGTTCAAGTAGAAGCAAATTTGCCTGTGAATATTTAGGGTATGTAGGCAATACTCTCCTTCGTTTGAATGATTGGGGAAGAAAACTGGCAATTCAATGGTTTGATTAATGGATGTTTCAGAGATCACTTTCGGCAGAAAGGAAGGATTAGTTTTCAATGACACTCTATCTCTATGAGAAATCAAATATGGACTCTTGATGCATAAGGCTTGAAGCTCAGAGATACGTCTGGCAGAAGTAATGGTGACCAAAAACAAGGTTTTCCATAACAAATACTTGAGGTCGCAAGAAGAAGCTGGTTCGAAAGGTGGCATTGTCAAAGCTTGTAGAACTAATGACAGGTCCCATGGTTGAATAGGTTCTCTAAAAGGTGGGTTTTAGATGAGTCACACCTTTTATGACAGTCTTGTAAAATTTGTGTGACATAAGAGAGGAGTCTTGGACACCATCATGGAAATTAGATATTGCAGCCAAATGAACTCTAATGGTAGAGGCCGATAGACCGGATTGAAAAAGGGTGGCTAGATACTCCAGTACTATCGACACTGGTGCTGAAAAAGGATCTACCTGTTTTTCTTTCAGCCAAAAAGTAAATCTTTTCCACTTGCTGAGATATGTCATTCTGGTCGAAGACTTATGAGATGCAATAAGAATGTCACGTACCGGCAAAGAAAGATCATTCTGCCTGGCAATCAAGGGAATTGGAGTTGCCAAGCTGTGAGCTTCAAGCTGTTCAAATTGGGGTGAATCAAATTCTGCAGATGGGAGATCAACCCCGGGGTTGGATGGAGACTCCATGGTTGATCCAGCAGGTGAGGCCAAAGGAAGGGGAACCAAATCTGACGAGGCCACTATGGTGCTATGAGGATTAATTTGCTCTTCAACCGGCGGGCTTTCTTCAGAAACTGGGGAATGAGGGGGAGAGGTGGAAATGCATAAAGTCTGTGTCTTCAGTAAGGGACTCCTCTGTGAAGTCCATGTGCTTCCTCTTGCACAAGCTCTTTTGATGAACTTCCTCAGAGGTAGAAGCTGGGGAAGACAGGGCAAAAAGGGGTATCCCGAGGCCCTTGTGCCCGGTATCCGCGATGGTCGACTTGTGTACATTGTGGTCCAAAGGAGGGCGGGGAGAGTGATAGCACAGGATCAGCAACCGACTCCAGAGTCTTCTCCATTAGCTAAAAGGCCAGTTCACCTGAAGAGGGGTGAGTGCCCAGGATAGGGGCCACCCCTCTCCTAAGTGGCATAGCCTGCCGACTCAGAGTCCCTGGATGACTGCGAGACACCAAATTACGTATGCCACAGCTGACATCCTGGGTCATAGCAAAACTCTCCTACCTCAAAGTTAACTGTGGCTCCTTAGTGAGGTCTATAAAGGGAACCATAGAGGGGGAAGACTGTGCTATATCAAGGAGCTTCAAAGACAATGAAGGAGGAGAATAAGTAGGGGTCTTTGGTAAAGGGTGATCACCTCCCAAGGAAGGATAGGTCCTGGGGGGCGGGATACCTCTGGCCAAAAGCACTTGATCCACAGGACGCAACACATCGTGTTCAGACAGTCTTCTAGTGGATTTCACAGACACGGCTGTGGGGGGGTGAGGTCTATCCAAAGACAGAGCAAGCTCTGTGCCCACATTGGAGGTCTGCATTGAAAACAACGGGGCTGTAAAGGACTGAACTACAGGTGTCTGCACCGAGGAAATCATCGGTGCCGAAGTCATGGTCTGCACCGATGAAAAGGTCGGCACCGAAGTGGTTGTTGGCGCTAAGGTTGGAACCAAAAAATAATCGGTGCCCATAACTGAATGGTCGGTGCTGAGAAGGAAGTTGGTGCCGGGTAAGTTGTCGGAGCCAAAAAGGCAATGGGCGTCGAAAAATCCATCGACATCATAACAGTCTGCATCGACTGGACAGTCGGTGCCAGTAAAGAAGTCTGAACTGAGGAGCCCCTCGGTACCAATATGGTAAAGGGCACGCTAGTCGGTGCCGAAGTCAGAGATGGTGCCAACAGCCTCGGTGCCGAAGATCTAGGCACCGAAAGCCCTGGAGCCGAAGAAGTCAAATCCGAACTGGAAAGCTTACCTTTCTTGAGTCTCGGTTCCTGGGAGTCCCCAGCAGGGGACAAAGGAAGAGACTTGGCCTTTATATGTTCATCGCTCTTTTTCTTATGGGATCTTGGAGGGGTTGAAGCCTACAACCCAGAAATAGCCTCTGAAAAGGAAGATTTCAGTAGCCCCTTCAATATTAACTTATTTTTCCTCTCAATCAACACCCTGTTAGAGAAATTCTTACACATCCCGCAGGGCAGGTCAACTGTTAAATGAGGCATACCCAAGCAATAGGTACATAGGGAATGTGCATCTGAAGTAGGTAATTTATGGCCACAATCTAAACATCTTTTAAATCCTGGACTACCTTTTTTATCTGCCATGTTAGAAAGAAAGAAGAAAACCCAGAAAAAATACCAGCAATGGTACAAGAATTACCCGAAGGTAAGAAGGAAAGGGGTTTTACCAAAGATGGTAAAAAAAGAAATTACCTCGCGGTAAAGAGGAGGGAAGGAACTGAAAAGATTCAAGAAAGGATAGTCACACTAAATGGGATAAGGTAAGAGAAAACTATCTAATAACTTTTCTGTGAGAAAAAGGCTGTTTTAGAATTTAGTATGAAGAAAAATATTGTACTTAGCTCAAGAGAAGTAGCTTGACATGACCGAATGGCGATGCGGCAAACTAAATCTAGGGTAACAGAGAGAGGGGAATTCTGGGTAAGAGTTTTTAGCTTGAGAGTTTGTAGCTGACGCGAGCTTGGAAGATGGCCGGCTTGGTTCCGAGGTTGGAACCGATACCCACACATAAGGAATGAACAAGGATTAACAATATCAGATTACATTTTCTGCTTCTTTCCCAGGTGAAACATTCTTGTCTCAGTGCAGCTGTATCTGCTAAGCATGAAATTATCTTCTTCTTCTTTACTTTCTGTGAAATGTTTAAACATTCCATCAGCGAGGGATTGTTATTTTCTAAGACCTGCCTCAGAAGGGGGTGTGTGTGTGTATGAGAGATAGATACCACTTTTGCTGAATTAATTTAAGCAGTCTCACCTAGGACTGTGACAGACATAGGACTCAGATTGCAAATGCTGCTTCCTGATGATTTGAAATGAATATAACAGACGACAGTTACCTGATACCGCAGACACTGAGCATGTGTATGGTGTAGTTATTCATTCACATTCTTTTCTTTCTTGGTGGTCTTGGCAAACAGGATAAATTACCGTTTGGGATAGTTATCAATCACAGGAACTGCAGCATTAGCAGACTCAAGTGAAGCTCTGATCAGGACAATGACAGAATACAAAACTCTGGTTTGCTGCAACATGCGTTATGAGGGTCTAGACAATATTTTTAACACAACTATATGTTTAACAACATAGGAACAATACTAGACAATTAATCCTGGGGACCACGAGATGCCTTACCATATGCACCTTTACGAAGTATATTGAAACATTTTCTACACCCTTTATAAACACATAACCACTCTCCCCTACCAAATCAAACAGAGCCCCACATGACCACTCTCGAATAAATTTGTGACTACCCACCCAGTCCTCAAGATTAGCCTTAAAGTCTGGAAAAGGTAGTTATTTGGCATGTAGTGGTAACTTATTCCCTAGGCTGGGAATATGCTGAGTTAGGAACCTATAACTCAGTAAGTCTGGTTTAATTGCTGGTATAGACTTAGAGCCATAGTACAGTTATTTGCCCAAGCATAGGCTTTGCGAAGAAATGGTAGTCAGATATCACTGGGTCTTCTGTGGTTCAGAAAGCCAGATATAGGTCACCTCAGAGCAGGCTGTAGGCTACTGAGTATATGGAAAACTGTGCTAATCTATCAGGATACTTGAAGGATTTAGTTTTCTCGTTTACAAAATCATTGCAGCCTTTCCAGTTGAGAAATATGCTTGGATTTGTAAATATCAATTGGGATCTGATAGAATGACAGTATGCAAAATTTAGTCTCCTAACACTCAGTAGTGGTACCTTAATGTTGTCTGAATTGAAGTTTGAGTTACGGCAAGACTTGGAATGTCTAACAGCAACACATTGACTAAAAAAGACACTATAGGGTCAGTAAAAGCTTTAGCCAGTATGTAGAAGCACTGGTATGAGATGTGTAAGCCATGCCTGGTGAAACAGGAGGTCTTATTTAAGATCTTATACCAGGCTGGCATCCATAGGATCCTCTCTCAATTACACTAAGCCAACAGTTAAAGCCAACTGTTTTGGCATCATTCTGAATAAAAGTAAGATACTAGTCAAGGACAGTATCTTTGCTGACAAACTCATTCATAATAAATGTCATTCTTGTCTCACTGCATGTCCCACTGGTGGAGCACCTCAGGTCATTCATTCCTGCATGGGCTACCAATAGGTTACAGACATAGTTGATTAGTTTAATGGACATTAAGGAAATTGTGATGTCAGGGATCCTGGCACTGGACTAACAGCTTACACCTAAATCTGTTCTTGTCCAGTCTGATTCATGTTGGCTTTGTGATTAACAAACTGAGTTTAATGTCTGCTTAACTACCATCCCTTCTCTCTGTGCCAGAAATACAGAACTGCTTATAGGAGAATGAAGTATACATGTTTTTCACAGCAACATGGTTTAATGAGAGAAATCTTCCTTCAATACAAGAGGTTATGCTGCTTGCTAAAATCACACGATAAGGACAGCTGCAGGATGTGTTTCAATCTACCATTTGTAGATTGGGGAAGTGAACTGATCTGAGGACCCTTTTCAGCCACAGCACATGCTACGTAGGCAAGAATGATAAAAAATAAATAAAACAAGTACACGTTGTATAAAGCAAAATAACATATCAAACTCAAATTCTTAACAAAGACAGTTTAGAAATTATTTTATCAAATCATTCATCTATCTCAATACTAGCTCTATACAGGGGTCCTAGACTGCATTTTCTTAGCTCATTTCTATTATCCATGGCAGTAACAGCATTATAGCAAGGGACTTAAACTGCATTAAACATCATCAGACAAGTTTAGCTCACCAAAACTGAGTGATCAAAGTTCACTTTCTTCTACATAATGGTTACTTAAAATACATTGATTTTAATACCACCCTGGATAACTTACAGGCTGTGGCATTGCTTAGACCAGATCTTGAAGTTTTGAGTATCTCTTCAACTGAACAGTATGGGAGTTCAGATAGTACAGTTGTGTACCTACCATAAATGTAGATGTTAGAGTGTATTCACTGTTGCAGTCATTACAGTTGGGTTATCCTGCTGGCAGGCGACTCACAGTTGGCCCGAGTTCCAAAGTCTTGGTCCGGCGTTGGTTGCTGTCACCTCTTCCCTGACGTCAGTGCGCCAGGGGTATAAAAGCTGCAACCAACGCCATTTTCTTCAGTTTTGCTTGCCCCAGATGTGCCCCCAATTATGCCAAAAAACATGCATATATTACTATAAACATTTCCTTAATCTACAAGCAAATACACCACATAGGTTGTATAGAGTTGAGAAGTACAGAAATGTCCCAGCAATAAAAAGGGGGATGGTGGGTAACCTGGACTGCAACAGTGAATAAACTCGAACATCTATATTTATGGTAGGTACACATCTGTACTATGTTCATCATGTTTCATTGTTGCAGTCATTACAGTTGGGTAGAATCCCAAAGCTGAGGTTGGGCGGCTGGGTCTAAATAGGATTTGGAGAGGCTACCAGGCCCTGCAAAACTGCAGTGGCAAAGCCTGCTCTGGATTTAGAGTAGAGAGGTAAGTGGTAGTGCTTGGTGAAAGTGTGCACTGAGCTCCAGGTTGCAGCTTCTAAAATGTCTTTGGTTGGTACTCCTCTGAGAAAAGCTGCTGAAGTGGATGCTGCTCTGGTAGAATGAGGCCTAATGTCCTTAGGCACTGATTTGCCATGTTGTGCATAACAGAAGCGAATGCAGTGGCCTATCCATTTTGAAATTGTCTGCTTTGTAATAGGCTTTCCTTGTGATCCTGCAGCATAGGCTACAAACAGTTGCTCAGTTTTTCTGAAAGCTTTTGTTTTGTCCAAGTAGAATCATAGCTGTCTGTGTATATCCAAAGAGTGCAGAAGTCTTTCCCCTTTATTCTGGGGATTTGGGTAGAAAGTAGATAAATGAATGGTTTGGTTCAAGGCCACATTGGAGACCACTTTTGGCATGAATGTTGGGTTTGTCCTAAGAGAAACCCTGTCCTGACGAAAAATGATGAAAGGTTCCACAGCCATTAATGCCTGTAACTCTGAGACTCTTCTTGCTGAAGTTATTGCTAGGAGCAGAGCAGTTTTCCATGATAAGAATTTTAGATCAGCTGTGCTGGCTGGTTCAAAAGGAGGCAGTGTGAGTTTTTCTAAAACAAAATTGAGATCTCAAGTTGGTACTGGTGCTCTCCTTGGGGGTCTTATATTTTTTGCCCCTCTGAGGTACTGTCATAGTAGTGATATGAAAAAATAGGAGGTTCCGTATTGTAATGAGCTGAAATGGCAGAGGCATGGATTTTAATTGATGAGAAAGATAGGCCTTTGTCCAGCATCTCAGTTAGGTATTGTAAAATCTGAGGTATATTAGGGACAAGTGGTTCAAGCCCTTGTGTCTGGTTCTAAGCACAGAATCTCTTCCATTATTCTGCATAAGATTTCCTAGTGCTGGGCCTCCTGGCTTCTAAAATGACATCCATAACAGCTTTAGAGAGAGGTGCAGTCTGAGTGGCTACATTATCTGCCATGCTGCCAGATTTAAGGTTCTGAGTTGACTGTGCAGAATCTGATTGTTTTGTTGTGTCAGAGGATGAGGAATTTGAGGTAGAGGCCAAGCTAGGCCTTGAGACAAGCTCTTTAGGATTGGGTACCAGTGCTGGCATGGTCAGTCTGGGGCAATTAGGATCATTTTTGGCCTTTCTTGTCTGATTTTTAGGAGTACCTTGGTAAGGAGAGGCATCGGAGGGAAGACATAGACTGTCAGGCCTTTCCAGTTGAATGATAGAGCATACACTTTCTGTGCTTGAGAGTGATAAGTTCTTGTGCAGAATTTCTGTATTTGGTTATTGTGAGGGGCTGGGCGTCCCCATTTCCTCGTTATCATGCTGAACACCTGTGGATTTAGTTTCCATTCATGAGGATCCATGAGATTTCTGCTTAGTTCATCTGCCAGTGTATTTTTTTGTTCCTGGCAGGAATTGTGCCTGCATATGTACTTGATAGGACAGTGTTGTGTTCCACAAAGTCATGGCTTGCCTGCATAGGGGGTAGGAATGTGTGTCCCCTTGCTTGTTTATGTACCACATAACTGTGGTATTGTCCGTCTTTATTAATAGTTGTCCTGGATGTAGTAGGTCCCTGAAAGCTGACAGGGCATTCTGTACATATAGCATCTCTTTTTGATTGATGTGAAGATGCATTTGTTCCTTGGGCCACGTGCCCTGAATACATTTTCCTGCCATATGTGCCCCCCAGGCATAATCCGATGCATCCGTTGTTATTGTCTGCCTAGCTGTGGGTAAAGTGAAAGGCTGTCCCTTGTTGTGGTGACAGGCCTGGGCCCACCATCGAAACTCCTGTTGTAGGCAGGGAATTAAAGTTATGATTGTCTCCAGGCTGTGACAATGCTGAGTCCAAACACTTTTTAGATACCATTGTAGTTTACTCATATGCAGTTTTGCATATGGAATTAGCAGGATGCAGGATGCCATGAAGCCCAAAGCCTGCAGAATTTTTCTTGCAGGGAGCTGGGTCTTTGTTGCCATCATTTGAAAGTAATGAGTCAGTTGCCTTTGTTTGTATGGCGTGAGATAAGCCATCTGGGCAGTTGTATTTAAGCGTGCACCCAGGAATATTATCTCTTGAGAGAGCACTAGTTTTGATTTATTTTCGTTTACTGTGTACCCTAGGCAAATTAGCAATCTTTTTACAAACGCCAGATGCTTTAGAAGAATGTCCTTGCTCTATGCTTGAATAAGGCAGTCGTCCAAGTAGGGATATATCTGAATTCCTTTTTGTCTGCAAAATGCAATTACTGGTGCCAGGCATTTTGTGAAGACCCTGGGCGCAGTAGATAAGCCAAAGGGCAGTGCAGAGAATTGGTAATGCATTGAGCCTGCTATTAATCTGAGGTATCTTCTGCAAGATTGTCTGATTGGGGATTGAGGTCCAAAGTAACTAGCCAAGCCTTCTTGCTCTGCATGGGTAGAAGTTGATGTAGTGTTAACATTTTGAATTTCGGAACATCCAGGAAAGTATTTAGGATTGACAGGTCCAGTATTGGTCTCCAGGCTTTGTCCTTTCTGGGTACTAAGAAAAGTCTTGAGTAAAATCCTTGTCCCTGTTCTTGCTGTGGAACTTTTTGAATAGCTCCCATGTCCATATGAGCAGCAATCTGTTTTTGTGCCTCTGCCCATTGGTTTTGTGGCAGGTCTGGCATGCCTTTTGGTTTTGGAAGCGTGTGGAAGTGGAACCTGTAACCCTGAGAAACAATATTCAGCACCCATTGGTCCTGGGTGATCATGTGCCAATTTTCTGAGAAAAGTGCTAGCTTTCCCCCTAGGGGTGCTGTCAAAAGGTAAGTGCTTGGCATTTGCAGAGGGATGTCATTGGGACTGTTTCCTATAAGGTTGTGATTTGTCTTCCTCTCCTTTGGGGGCTGAAGCACCCCATTGTTTAGGTCTGTAAGAGCCTTGGGGCTGAAATCTGCCTCTTTGTGGCCTGTCTGACAGTGGAAAGGACCAATTTTTTGAAGGCCAGTTTCTGCTAAACCTAGGTGGTTGAACCTGTAAGAAATCTTTCACTGTCTGCATTGACTTTGCTTTATCCTCCATTTTCTTTAACACCTCTTCTGCCTTAACACCAAACAAAGTATCATGCTGTAATGGAGCATCCAATAATTTTACTTTAACATGGTCAGGTAAACTTTGTTCTTTCAACCAAGCATGCCTTCGAATAACAGAGCCTGAAACTGCGGCTCTACAAGAAGCCTCTAATGAATCAAAACCACATTGCAGAGTATGCTTTCCCACTCGTTCAAATGCATGCAATAAATCCTGTATTTCCTTACTGTTGGGACCTTCTGTATTTGAAACCATTTTCTGTTTCAACAATGACATGAGGTACTGTTGGTATTTAAGCATGTGAAACTGACAGTTTAAAGCTCTTACAGCTAAAGTAGCAGAAGTGTAAACTTTTTTCCCCCATCTGTCCAGGGCTCTGGAATCCCTATCCGAGGGGACAGGATTTTTAGCAGTAGAAGCCGTAACCCCTTTTGGACCCTGAGAAATTGTTTCTGGGTCTGCAGCGGGGTTTTTGTAAAGAAATTTCTGAGAGTCAGGGACCCTGTAGTACCTTTCTAGCTTGACCGGTGCAGGGGTTAAAGAATCAGGAGACATACTGGATTCAGAAAAAACATCATCAACAATATCAAGCACAGGGGGGATAGCCAGGGGCCTGTGCTGAGACACTAAAAGGAAGTCTCTGAGCCTTTTCTTGGATTCTGAATAATCCTGGCTCTCCCAATGGAAATGCTCCCTCATGGTGTGCAGGGTTTTCCCAAAGGAATAATCCTCAGGCGGAGAGGCTGAAGGAATGGACTCTTCTGCATCAGAGTCCTCATAGGGAGGGAGAGAATATCCCTGATCAGAAGAGGAATCAGAGGAAATGGAAACTTGGTCAGAGGAATCATAATTAGTGCCTTGCCTAGGCCTTTTGTCAGGAGGGGGATGGGAACCCCTGATTAAAGTAATTAGGTCTTCGGCCATTTTAAGCATCTGTTTCTTTGGCATGGACGACTGTTCAGGAGAATGCTGTACTTGTTTCCTTGTCTTTAATGGTGTTTTTGACTTTGCCTTTGCTGCTGTAGTGGTCTTAATTTTAAGCTGTGAAGGTCTGAAAACACCCTCAGAAGCCGATGCCTGCTCAGCGGCTCCGGACCCATCTGAGGGTATAGGTTCCATAGGCCCAATACCTTGAGTTTCCACAGGCCTCTGTGTCTCCACGTAGCTGTTGGTTATGGCCTGTGGCTCTGAGGTAGCCGATGTCAGGGGCTGCGAAAGCGCCTCACTGAGAACTGGTGAACCGGCGACTGGCCTAGAAGAGGCTTCATCATTGGTTTTGGACCTTGGATGCCTGTCCTTTTCTTTGTCTTTGCGTTTTTTATAAATTCCGGTCGTCGGTTGTTCCGACGGCATTATGTAATTAAACCTTCGGCCAAGATAATGGAAAGCAAAATCAAACCGACGTTTAATACTACGTTTATTGAATCTAGCACAAAACCGACAACTAGTAACGTCGTGGTCAGGGCCTAGGCAAGGAATACAGTAAGAGTGAAAGTCCTTATGAGGTATTTGCTTCCCACAAGAAATAAAATTATTAACTTTTACTGACATCGGTCTGGAGCAAGAAAAAGTTTCCCCAACGGGGTACTTAGCTTTATTGAAGACTTCGGTTCTGAAACTCAATTTTGAAAATCTCTGGAGTCAGCCGACAGGCACTTGTGAACTGCTTCTGCTTCGGGCACCGTGTGGCAAGAAAGAAAGAGAAAATGGCGTTGGTTGCAGCTTTTATACCCCTAGCGCACTGACATCAGGGAAGAGGCGACAGCAACCGATGCCGGACCAAGACTTTGGAACTTGGGCCGACTGCGGGTCGCCTGCCAGCAGGATAACCCAACTGTAATGACTGCAACAGTGAAACACGATGAACATCATGTTTGCATCTACTCAACTGAATCCCTAAATTCACATTGTTAGGGATAAACCAATACACTCCACCTTATTTTATAAAGTACCTATAAAGCCACGATCTTGGATTTGTTAGATGAGACTGGCATTAGGATCTAGACAGGAGGGCAATTGATGAGGGCTGGGATGCAGTGACAATAAAATATAGAGGTAAGTTTCAAATTATGTGCCATTATCGCATCAGTCTTAAAAGGGAAGACAACCATATGTACCATGGATGCATAGCTTACAATGTACAGTAAACTTTTAATCTGAAAAAAATACTGGGGACAGAGCCTGGATGACCAGCTGACAGCAGCACTTTTTTAAAGCTCCACAAAAAATAACATAAAAAACAGAAAAATAATTAAGTTCATCAAACAAAAACAACCAAATATCATTGATAAACGTCTGTTCCACCTGTAAACTAATTTTAGTAACATTTCTTCAATATTGTCCTGTCAAAACAATTTGGAGATAACTACTACTTCGTGGAAATGAGCAACTCAAAGAAATCACACTCTGAAACTACCTTGAGGAAAGAAATCCATCTGATGTCTTACACACTACAGGAGCTATCCTTGAAAATGGATGGATTTAAAGACAATCTGGAAAATCTAAGAGAGAACTGCCAAAAGCAAACTGATGTCTTCAGACAATTATTACAACAGCAACAAACAAAAATATCGGACATTGAAACTTTTCTCTGTGACACAGAAGGGAGATCGAAGGAGGAAGAAAATCAAAGTGAATTTCTTTTGCAGCAAAACAACTGGCTAATCAACAAGATAGATGACCTAGAAAATAGATAAAGATGAACAAATATCAGAATATTTGGTCTTCCAGAGAAAACTGAGGGTGAGGTCATTATTTTATTTTTAAATTCCTGGCTACCTGAAATCGTAGATTTAAAAGAAGGTCTATTGTGTGGCATAGAAAGGACTCATTCAGCCATAGGAAAGTCTATACCTTCCTCACCTAATGCTTCTCCGAGATCAATTGTAGTAAAGTTTTTATGATATGCGGACAAAGAACTTGTACTTAAATTAGCATGGAGAAAAAGTCATTTAAAATACAAACACCACCAAATCTGATTTGATAATGACTATCCTACTAGAGTCCTAGACTTGAGGGAAAAAAATCTGGCCACTTGTGAAACTACTTAAAACTAAACAAAATAAAAGCTCAACTTGTATATCCTGCAAAAATCAAGATCTTCCATTCAAATGAAATGAGGACCTTCAATAATATAGAGGAGGCATCTTCCTTCATCAAAAACAATAATATAATTACAATCCCAGAAGACATGGACTGGACATCATCTACTTCACTGAAAAGATCTCCTGAATAAAATACCTAGATTGATGTAAAGAAAAAGAAACAAAGAACTGAAACAAAAAATGCAGTCACTACAAATACTCTCAAAGAATCTAGTAAAATGTGAGACTCATTCTAAAGAAAACAAAAAAGTACATGCAAGACTCATTCTAAAGAAAACAAAAAACAGTTGTCTCACTACTTATACTCCTTTCTACTTTTTTTTACTCTACTCTTATTTCTTTATTCTTTCTCTTTCTTTCTTCCCCACTCTGTAAGATATTTATTCTATATTAATTAATTTAGTATAAAAGCACTTATGGCAAATGTAAGAATGATAAGTAATAATAAGTAGTATTTACTACAAAGAATTGCTATTTTTTTTCTTATCACAATTGGAAGAGAGGGGAGGGAAGGGCGAGAAGTATCGATGGTATCAAGGGAAAGGGAGAAAAAAAGCGGAGATTAACATGAATACAACAAATGAAAGCATATTGATATATAGTCACTTTAACTGGTATGGGACTGTTCTCAGACCATGTCTTGGTATAGCCTAGGATATACGTTATGATAGACATTGTTCACAAGTAAATGAATGTTGTAATTTTTTTTTCTCTTTTTTTCTTTCTTATGAATGAATTGAATAGACAATCGGAAGACAGTTGCATATACTTTGATAATGATTATTGCGGTTTCCTTCCATTAAACTCATTTCATTCAAATATACAACATTCAGAGAGGTTGTGAATGGACAATTTTTACTTGTGCAGAAGCCGCGAGCCCATGAGAGCACCAAGCCTTCTCACAGATATCCAAACAACTCCTCTACAATTAATAAATACAACAGACATAACATTTAGTGATGTAACCATTTGACAGAACTAATATAATACGATAGAGTGAGTGAGCGAGAGTGAGAGAAACATGTGGTAGGATGAGGGAGAAAAGGAAAGGAAATACTGTTAAAACATACTGATTCTACACTGGGTCTGTGTACATTAAACACTGAAATGATCTCTCCGTTTCCTCTGTTCTCTGTTTGCCATCAAGACAGTAACATAAGTCAGAAACATTCACCTACACTAGATTTGTAGACTGTGAGGACTAAATGTACAAATGTGGAAGACACAATAGTTTGGAAATATAACGTCAATGCACGTACGCACTTCCTCATATTTTTAAAGAGACAAGCAGCCTCTTATTAGACTAAAAGCTGAACCATGTTATTAATAAGAGGGAAGTTATTTTGTAAATTTAAAAAGAAAAAATACAGCTTTTTGAGATGTTATCATTTATGTTCAACTTATTTAAATATTTTAAACTTTTAGCCTAGAAGATGAACAGTATTAATGCAAAAGGCAAGAAGTAACAGTCTAGACATATATAATGGTCTAGTATCCACTGATGTCAAGAGATCAGCCCTACTATAACCTTTTACATGAACTACACAAGTTTCTTCAATCAGAGTAACCCAGTCAGTATACAGTGAAACTTGTATACTGTAGTGCCACAGTAACTGAAAGATTCATGTTATCCAGTAATAGTTAGAATCTTACATGTATTAAAAAGCTGTGGACTGGTGTATTCTTCAAGCATGCAGGTAGGGAGACATTAGACATATTAAGTCATGTATATGTTAGGATTATTTACATCAGGTCAGCTAATATGTATTAATTAATATTATGAATACACAGATAAGAGTTTTCTGCTTCCTTGTGCAGACTAATGTATTACTTGTATGTTCATGTAATACAAAACCTTTCACCCCCTTTATTGCATAAAATATTTGTATTCATAAGGTAGTCAATGAATTCTTTCTGATTCCTTCATTGTTTATTTCTAGCACTGCTTCCACTCCAAGGGTTATGTATCTTAAAGAGAATTTCCTGTATCTTTGTTCTAGGAATGACCTGATGGATTACTAATCAATATCTGAAAATTATCAATTGTTTTTGAATTTGTTTTCTCCCTCTCTAGGTGAATAGCCCTGACTCACTAATACATACAAGAAAGATCTTTGTGAAACTGTTGTATATTAGAACACCCAGTGTAACACACTTACAACCATAGGTAGGTTTACATATCCTAAACAAAATGTATTCTAAATAAGCATGTAACTAGGGGACGACAAAAGTGAGGCAGTAACATTAACTGCTTGAGTATCTAATTTAAGGAGACGGACAGATGTATTTTTCAATTAAAGGATGCAGACAGATAATTTATTCATGTTCTTTAGGATTTCATATTAGGAAAAAACTATTTTTCAAATGTCAGACTACCTAGAGCAACATACATGTTTAATAACATCGGACTGCAAAATCGTGCAAACTTGACCAGCACTATAATTTGAACCTCCCAGTGCTCTGTCACATTTATAAGTCTCAAGCCCAGCATACAAATAGGGCATTCATTTTGTGACGCAGGCACTAACAAACAATAAGAAGGCAAAGTAGAGAGGCCATTAAGCCTCTTTGCCAAGGTAAAAGCATACATCTATATTGTCTGCAATGTACCCAAGTATCACATGGTCACTAGAAACTAGGCCCACTTGGTAGAGGTACAGATATAAAATTAAATCTTTTATCCTTTCAAAAGTAAAGTTGCAAAGAAATCATACATCTAGAACAATGATTGCTCATTACAATATATTTAAAGAATTTGTTGTACATGAAAAGGCGGGGCGGCCACGGTGGTGCAGTGGTTAGCATTGCCGCCTCACAGCAAGAGGTTCTCCGGTTCGATCCTCGGCTGGGGTGCCTTCTGTGCGGAGTCTGCATGTCCTCCCTGTGGTCGCGTGGGTTTCCTCCGGGTGCTCCGGTTTCCTCCCACATCCCAAAGACATGCTGCAGGTGGATTGGACACTCTAAATTGGCCCTAGGTGTGCGTGTGAGTGTGCCTTCTGTGGAAGGTTGGGCGCCGGGCTGGCAACTCGACACTGTAAAACTCCACTGCCATTCAATGTGCGGACAAGGTGATCCGCTGTGGCGACCCCTAACCGGGAAAAAGACGAAAGAAGAAGAAGAAGAAGAAGAAGAAGAAGAAGAAGTTGTACATGAAAAGGCATCACATTACTCTTCAAGATATATCTAGGTAGCTGATAATTATGAACCATTAAGGGGTAGAGAAACTGGTATGTAACAGTTTCTCTATGAAGAGAGGGAAAAGCTAATCTATGAAGTACATGATATCACTTGTGCAAGGACTTAAATTGTTTTTTTATTTTAAGTTATTTTAATACAGACATTGGTTGTGATGTCAGGAAAAGTACAGTTGTGCACGGTTACCATAAATGTAGATGCTCGAGTGTATTCACTGTTGCCGTCATTACATTTGGGTCATCTGCCTGCAGGTAGCCCTCAGCCGGCCTGAATATCAAAGTCTTGGATTCCTGTGTTGGATGCAGTCTCTTCTTCCATGACGTCAGGTCATCAGGGGTATAAAACATGCAGCCCACGCCATTATATCAGTTTTTCTTGCCCCAGATGTCAGGTGCCCCCATAATGGGAAGCAATTATATGTTAGGTTACACCTCCAGCAACTGTACTATGTTATTCGTGTTTTACTGTTGCAGTCATTACATTTAGGTTGATTCCCAAAGCTAAGGAAGGGAGGAGGAATTTAGAGATCATTAAGACCAGCTATTAAGCCCTGCAAGACTGCAGTGGCAAAACCAGCTCTGGATTTAGAAAAAAAATAGGCATGTGGTATGGTGCTTATAGCAAAAATTAATGCAATGGGCTATCCATTTAGAAATGGTTTGCTTTGAAATGGCCTTCCCCTCTGCCCCTGCAGCAAAGCCAACTAGCAGCTGTTCAGATTTTCTGACAGGCTTGGTCCTGTCCAAATAAAATCTAAGTTGTCTCTGCACCTTTGATTTGTGGGTTCCGGAATAAAGGAGGTAAATGAATGGACTGATTTAGGACCACACTAGACACCACCTTGGGCATAAAGGAAGGATTGGTCCTGAGGGAAACCCTGTCTGCATGGAAGATAATGAAGGGCTCCACTGTCATGAGGGCCTGTAATTCAGACACTCTTCTTGCTGAAGTGATGGCTAGAAGGATGGCTGTTTTCCAAAAAAGGAATTATAACTCTGCAGTTGCAGCTGGTTCAAATGGAGGGAGAGTGAGCTTTTCAAATACAAAGTTAGGGTCCCAGGCTGGAGTAGGGGCTTGCCTGGGAGGTCTTAAATTTTTGGCCCCTCTGAGTAACTGCTTTAGCAGGGGGTGAGAGAAGAGGTGTGGTTCAGTATTATAATGTGCTGAAATGGCAGAGGCATGAATTTTAATTGACGAGAAGAATAGGCCCTTGTGGAGCATTTCTGTTAAGTACTGAAGAATATGAGGTAAGCTGGGCACTGTTGTGCCCATCCCCTGAGTTTTGCTCCAGGAACAGTGTCTTTTCCACTTTTCAGCATAACATTTTCCAGTGATAGGCCTCCTTGCTTCCAGAATAACATCTAACACCTGCTTACTGAGGGATGCTATTGGACAGCTCAAGGGATTAGCCTGGCTGCAAGGTTCAGGGTTTGAAGCTGAGGGTGCAGAATCTGGCCCGCCTGCTGGGACAGCAAGGAAGGTGTCTGAGGTAGGTGCCATGGCTCCAGCAGTATCATACTGCGCAAGAGGGGGTACCAATGCTGGCGTGGCCAGTCTGGTGCAATTAGTATTGTCCTTGGTTTGTCTTGTTTGATCTTTAGCAGAACCTTCGAGAGGAGAGGCAGAGGGGGAAAGGCATAAACCAAGAAGCTTTCCCAGGTAAAGGACAGGGCATCCACTTTCCAAGCTTGACTGTGGGGAGTCATTGTGCAGAATTTGTCCAATTGGTAGTTCTAGAGGGAGGCAAAAAGGTCTATTTCTGGAGTCCCCCATTTGTTCCTCAAGAGGTTGAAAATTTTTGGTTTCAGTTTCCACTCGTGTGGGTCCATGAGATTTCTGCTTAGGTCATCTGCCAGTGAATTTAGCTTGCCTGGCAGGAATTGAGCTTGTAGGTGCACTTGGTAGCTCAAGGCTGTGTTCCACAGAGCCATGGCTAGTCTGCAGAGAGGGTCTGAGTGGGATCCCCCCTGCTTGTTTATGTGCCACATAACTGTGGTGTTGTCTGTCTTTACCAATAATTGTCCTGGAAGGATGTGGTCCTTGAAGGCTGTCAGGGAATTCTGTATAGCTAACATTTCTTTTTGGTTGATATGCAGGTGCATCTGACGTGGGTTCCATTTGCCCTGAATGCACTGCCCTGCCAAGTCAACCCCCCATCTATAGTCTGATGCATCTGTTGTTAGGGTTTGGGCAGCAGGGGGTAGATTGAAAGGGAGCCCCTTGTTGAGGTGGCAGACCTCTGCCCACCAACGAACTCTGTCTTTATACAAGGAATGATAAGAATCATTGTTTCCAGGTCCTGAGAATGTTGGCACCATAGGCTTTTCAGATACCATTACAGTTTCTTCATGTGCAATCTTGCATATGGAATTAGTAGAATGCAAGAGGCCATGAACCGCAGGGATTTCAGGATTTTCCTTGCAGATAGCTGGGCCTTTGTGGCCAGTACTTTGAAGTAGGCTGTCAAATAAACTAGTTTCTCTGGCATGAGGAAAGCCATCTGGGAAATTGTGTTCAAGGTTGCTCCCAGGAATACAATCTGTTGGCAGGGTACTAAGTGATATTTATTTTTGTTTATGGTGTACCCCAGCAAGGTTAGAAGTTTCCTTACAAATGCCAGATGTTTAAATAGCAAGTCCTGGCCTTCTGCCTGAACCAGAAAATCGTCCAGGTATGGGTATATCTTAATATTTCTCTGCTTGAAAAATGCAATGGCTGGAGCTAGACACTTCATGAATACCCTGGGTGCAGTAGATAAGCCAAAGGGAAGTGAAGAGAACTGATAGTGCATGGAGCCTGCTCTGAAGCGTAGGTATTTCCTGCAAGATTCCATTATTGGAATGTGCAAGGTAAGCTTCCTTTAAGTCTAAGGTTGACAACCAGGCATCTTTGCCCAGTATAGGGAGCAGCTGTTGAAGTGTTAACATTTTGAATCTTGGGATTATCAAAAGGATGTCTAGAATAGAGAGATCCAGGATAGGATGCCAGGAGCTGTCTTTTCTGGGTACCAGGAAAAGTCTTGAGTAAAAAACCTTGTCCCCTGTCTTCTGCTGGGACAGGTTGAATAGCCCTGATACTTAGAAGAGAGACAACCTGCTGTTGAGCCTCTGCCCAGTGATTTGAGGGTAGGTCTGGCCAACCGTTTCTGGTTGGTAAGGTGTGGAAGTGGAATCTGTATCCTTGGAAAACTATATTTAAAACCCATTTGTCCTGGATAATGAGTTATCAGTTTTTAGCATGCAGGGCGAGCTTTCCTCCTAAGGGAGCAGGCAGCTGAGCAGCGCTTGGAAGGGTTAAGGTTAATTCACTGTGACATTTTTTCCATGGGGGGTGTCTTACTACTTCCAGCTTTGGAAGTGGGAGCCTCCCACTGCTTAGGCCTGTGAGTAGCCTGAGACTGTAACCTAGGTGGTCTGCTGTTCCTGGGTTTGGACTGAGAGGGCCTGGAAGAGACTGGAAAGGAACATTTCTTAGAAGGCCAATGCCTACTAAATCTGGGAGGTTGTACTTGCAGGAAATCTTTAACAGTTTGCATAGATTTAGCTTTTCCTCCATCTGTTTAAGGACTTCTGCTTTGTTGCCAAACAGGCGGTCTTGGTTTAAGGGAGCATCCAGTAATTTAGCTTTAACATGATCTGGCATGTTTTGCTCCTTAAACCAAGCATGCCTTCTAAGTATAGACCCAGTGACAACAGCCCTGCAAGATGCTTCTAAATAGTCAAAACCACATTGCAAAGTACGTTTACCAACTTGTTCAGCAGAATGCATTAAATCCTGTAATTCTTTATGTTCAGCACAGTCAGGAATCAACATCATTTTCTGATTAAGTAGTCCCAAAATATGCTGCTGAAACTTTAACATATGAAACTGGCAATTTAAGTCCCTAATGGCCAAAGTAGTAGAAGTGTATAGCTTCTTACACCATCTGTCCAAGGCCCTGGAATCTCTATCAGAGAGGGTCTCTATCAGAGAGGGTAGGGTTTTTGGCAGCAGTAGCCTTAATACCCTTTGGTCCCTGGGAAATGGTCTCTGGATCCGCAGTAGGATTCTTGAAGAGTTACTAGTGAGAGTCTGGTACTCTGTAATCAAGGGCACCCGCAGGCAGGTGCAAGGGGGTGCAATTACACCCCCCCTGGAACCGGGCTGGCTGGGAAATTTATTTTAATTAAGAAAAAACAAAAAAAAACAAACAAAAAAACACTTCTTTTTTTTTAAAGGGCGTTCCTCTTTAAGAATGTCCTTTACATCCCGTCCAGCCGCACAGATGCAACAAGTGTTTGCGACCTGTTTTCATCTTATGTGCCACTCGGGGAGGGCTGCTCCTAGTGTGTCAAATGTAGGTGCATTTCATTCAGTGTGTTCTGGTACCTAGAGCTGGCTTTCTGTTCTTGGAAATAAAAAATCCCGACCTGCGGATCGCACAGCTCAAGTTCCTGTTAACCATGTCTGCACGATGTAAAAGTGAAGACAGAGTTAATGGAAGCTGTTAAAGAAAACAGTGAGTGTTCTAATTTGTGGAAAGATCCTATCTGCATAGTCATGAGGCCTGACCGGAGCCTGCCATTTGAGTAAAGTGTGCATGCTTGTCTGGGGAGTTTAATGAGACCTTGGGACCAACAACAGGGTGAGAGATGGGCAGTTGTGAGAAAGGGATACATGTTCTGGGCATTTTAAAATCGTATTTGTGTACCAACAACAGGGTGAGAGATGGGCAGTTGTGAGAAAGGGATACAAGTTCTGGGCATTTTAAAATCGTATTTGTGTAAAATAAATACAGTTATGCATTGTTAATGTTGACATGTAGTCTGCTAGCTTTTTAATTTGTGTAAGTTATTCATTACTTGATCTTTCAAGAAAGGACATTAAACTATCCCAACTGATCACTTCTATGTGTTGCTGGTGAAGGATAATGTAAATTAAGAAACATAAATAGCTTAAAATGTATTTTATGCATATTCCACTTTTGCTCAGTATACTTTAAGATGTTTGCTTACTGTTAAAATAAGTACTGTTAAACTAAGCACAGCCATGGAATATCTGACTAAAGGTGTTGGAGGTATGTGTAGTTTTTTTATGGAGATAGCAAGTCAGGGAGGGCAATACTCTGTAAACTGCATTCCATTTCACTTGATAGTGACATATGGACAGTGTTTACAAAATAACACTGCTGGGTGAAATGCTGGTTACTTCCAAAACAAATCACATGTAAGCTTTAGGTCATTGTATGAAGTAAAAACTAATTAAATGCATATATTTAGTACTTTACTGTAGCTTTTCCACTTTTGAATTATCTGGGTTTTTTTTTTTTTTTGTTTTGTTTTTTTTTTTTTGGTACTATTAGTGATTGAATAAGTTAGCTCTTATTTATAGTGGTTAAAATGATTAGGTGATGCAGGCATTAACGTATGCATCTGAATATATGATAAAACTGGTTTTCTGATTAAACATATATATATAATCTACTTGTGTGCGTACCTTCTCTGTAAAGGAAGTGCTTTGAGATTTCCATTACTATAGTGACCTTATGCATTTTTCCTGACTATAGCTACAAACAAGACATTTTCAAAGTGTCTCATCGTTAACATGTCCTTTGTAGTGTGAAAGTGTAACATGTGTGGAAGGCCTAAAAGTATACAAGTACTGACCACTCAATGCTATTTATGCATTTTTAAATATTTTTTAAATGCAGTAAAAAATCTGCTCTCTTGGTCCATTTATAGCTTTGAGTGGTGGTTTTTAATTTCTGTACTTGCGCTATATTAAAATTTGTGTTGTAGGCAGTGTACACTGCTTTTTGTATTTATTCCTTTTAACAACCTAGATTGTTACATCAGTCAAAACTCAGTGCAAATTGTACTACAGCTTTTAAGGCTGTTACGTTTCCATCTCTGTTCTGTGGTGCTGCTGTTGAAACTTTTATGTGAGGCTAGAGCATAATAGCACTGATCAATGCTTAATACAGAGGATTACGATTGGATTTTGGATAATAACTAGCTTGCTATTTGAAGCATGTACCCTATGGCATATACCTTCCTAAGCATCTAAAGTAACTTGACAGCCCTCAATGTTTCCTCTCTAAAAAGATCTCAGGTCTGAGTACCCTTAGCCATTCTGATAGACTAAATGCTTTGCCCCTCTCTTCAATATCATACAGACTTCCCGAGGGGTGATTTCAGCTTAGACTTCTATACTACAAATGACGCAGCACTCTTTGAATTCCTTCACTTAAAGACAACTAGTGGTAAAGCAAACACCTGCTCTACAGAGAGGGGGGTAGGTCTGTGTGTGTGTGTGTGTGTGTGTGTGTGTGTGTGTGTGTGTGTGTGTGTGTGTGTGTGTGTGTGTGTAAGTAAGGGGGGTCATACCTCACAATTATTCAGATTTTTGCCTCATATTTTTGGTTTGTTTCTCATAAAATTGTGTTTTTACTTACAAATCACTAAGGATTGAAGTCAAAATATTGGCAGACATTTCAGTTTTAGGCTTCATATCCTCAGAAAATGCATGCTAATACAAAATTTGTTCTTCTATCCACTTTCTATGGAGGTAGGGGTATGTATTGGTGTGTGTCATAACTCAGAACTGTAAAGATTTTCACAGAATGTCCAAATTTTTGCTTCATATTTTTGGTCTGTTCCTCATAAAAATTATTTTTTTTACATCACTGGGATGAGCTAAGGATTAAAGTTGCTAAATAATGATATTTGTTTGAGCTTCAGACTTCATCTCTTAGAAAACGCATTCTAACACAAATCCTGTTATTGCAGCAACTTTCTAAATGGGTCCCTAGTTTTGGGCCCTTGTCCCAACATTATAACAGGCTTTGTCCAGATTTCTTGTGCTAAGAGATTGACAGGTAGTGTGTGTGCGTGTGTGTATGTATGTATAAGAGTGAGGTAGCATACCCCTCAGCTGTACACGTTTTTGCCCCATATTCCGCCTAAAAGGATTGAAGTTGCTAAATAATAACAGACATTTGAGCTTTAGACGTCATATCTTTTAGAAAAATGCATACTAACAAATTCTGTTATTTTTAGCAATTTTCTAAGTTCATGAAGGCAATATTTATAATCTGTCCCTATTTATTTATTTTAGGCTTTGTCCAGATTTCTTGCACTAAGATGAGGGAGGTGTGTGTGTGAGAGAGAGTGAAATGCCCTAGTTAGAGTTAGCAGGTGGAATTTATTTTCAAGTGCATTTTTAAGGAATTGTGAGCTTCAAGGGAAGAAAAATTTACTGCTGCTCATGCTAAGTTTGCTTAAAATGTACAACTGTTTTGTTCAGCAAATGGTATCACTAATGCCATATAAAATTTTAAAGCAGTGTTAGTAGCACAGGAGGTAGCATACTTGCATCTTGATGTAGAAGGCTATAGGTTCTACTTCCACAGCATAGGGCATCTGCTTTAGGCCTGTGATTCTTTTAGTGAGGTATTTCTGTGGCCTTTCCAGTTGTTGCAGATGTCTTGAGAGGTACATACTGAATGGGGCATTGTATTCTATAATGGGTCTAATGAGGGATGAGTACAGTGGGACAATGACCTCCTTTTTTCTGGATGAAAAGCCCTTAGTGATGAGATGTGCCACATAGAAGGATTTCCTGACTGACTATGTGGTTATCGAAGGTGAGACCACTGCCCACCTGTGTCCCTAAGTCTCTTATCACACTTTCGGTGTTTAGTGTACTGCCACCTATGTGGTAATTCACGGGTACATGTTTTTTCCCAAAGGGGATAACTATACTTTTCTAGGCACTGAGCTTGAGCCCATGGCTCTGGCACCAAGCATCTGTTTCTGTAAGGCCCTTTTGTAGAGTATCTCCATCATTTGGAGATTCAATAATGGCTCCCAGTTTGTAGTCATCTGCGAACTTTGTTAGCCAGAGTCCATTAGTATTGGCCTATATATCAGAGAAGTAGATGCCAAACAAGTGTGGTCCCAGGACTGAACCCTGAGGTACTCCACTTGTCACTTGTTTGGAGCTGGATTTGGCGTCAGCTACTTTTAAATTGTGGGTTCTGTCAGTAAGCCAGTTGGCAACCCATCGAGTGACGTAGGGATCAGTGCCCAGCTTAGTAAGTTTATCTATGATTCCAGAGTGGGGGATGGTGTCAAAGGCCTTGGCAAGGTCCAGATAGGCTGTGTGGACCACCTTACCCTCGTCCGCGGCTCTGGAGACTGATTCGAAGAAGTCAATCAAGTTCAGGAGACAAGATCGGCCCTTCATGAGCCCAAACTTGGGTGGGGTCCAGTGTTTGTAGGTTGTCAATCTCTTTATTTATAAGTTCCATGATAATACTTTCCATGGACTTGCAGATCAGGCTCGTCAGAGTGATGGGGCGGTAGTTCCTAGGATCCAAGTTGGATCGCCCCTTATGGAGTGGGATAACTGTAGCTGGGTGCCACTCAGTGGGCAAAAAGAAAGTTAAGAATTCCTTGTGTATCTGTCTCCATCACTGCCTCAGTCATTGGTGAGTGACTCTTTTGTGGCCAAAGCTGTTTCCTTGGATGATCCATCTTTTGCCTTCTGGTTCCTCTAGCTGCAACTCTTCAGGAAGCCATTAATGACTGGGAGATTGACATATTCCCTGCAGCTATAAGGCTGATTCACTGGGCAAGGAAAAAACACTTTGGTTGACCTTCCAGACATGAGTGGTTGAAGGTATACTGCTTAGCTGGGGTAAGGTACCTGATTCCAGGCTAGTGCTCCTGTCATGAGTCAGTCCCATTCCAGGGATTTCCCTAGGAAGAAAAAGCAGAAACTTAAAAATGTATCTTGTCCTGTGTCTGTTGTTAAGTCAGGTCTACTAATAGCACCATTTAAAAGGGGGAAAAACTTTGGCTAGGCTTGTAAGGGCCTCAGTCAGGGCCATTAGCCTAGTAACCTCTTATGATCCTGTGAAGCTTGGTTGTAAGCAGTCTGCTGCCTAAAGACTGTGAAGATGCAGCCTGCACTTAGACAGTCCATTGGCCTAGACAGAGCGAGAGAGAGAGTTTTTCTTTTTCTTTCTTTTTTTTTTCTTTTACGGACAATATGGCTCCTTGTTTGCATATATGCCTACAAAATCTTGCATGTTAAAGGTCAAAATAAACAATAAGTGATATAAATCCATGGAAGTATGACAGTATTTATGAAGTAATGTATGTATTGTGCTATTTTCTTTTCTTAAAAATGTTTATTGGCTGTAGAAAACTTTCATACCTCACAATTCAGATTTTTGTCTCATATTTTCAGTTTGTTTCTCATAAAATTGTGTTCTTTTGGCAAATCATTGAAGACTGAAGTCAGAAATTAATGGCAGGCATTTGAGTTTGACTTCATATCCTCAGATAATGCATACTAATGCAAACTTTGTTGTTCTATGAACTTTCTAAGGGGGTCAGGGGATGTATGTGTGTGTTGAACTATCAACGGTACAGATTTCCACAGAATGTCCAGACTTTTGCCTTATCTTTTTGGTCTGTTCCTCATAAAAATTCAGTTTTTTTTTTTTTTTGACAAATCGCTGGGATGAGCTAAGGATTAAAGTTACTAAATAATAACATGTATTTGATTTTCAGACTTCATATCCTGTAGAAAATTCATTCTAACACAAATCCTGTTATTCTAGCAACTTTCTAAATGTGGCCCTAGTTTGGGCCTTTGTACCCAACATTATAGCAGGCTTTTCCAGATTTCTTGTGCTAAGAGATTGAGGTGTGTGTGTGTGTGTGTGTGTGTGTATGTGTGTGTGTGTGTGTGTGTGTTCAGCTGTCCAGGTTTTTTCAGAATGTCCAGATTTCTGCCCCATATTCCTCCACTGAAAAAGGGATTTTGCACAGATGGACTATCCCGGTTAACAAATGCCAAATAAATAAAAATGATTGAAGTTGCTAAATAATAACAGACATTTGAGTTTTAGATGTCATATCCTTTAGAAAAATGCATACTAACACAAATCCTGTTATTCTACAATTATTACATTCATGACAGCAATATTTATAATCCGTCCCTATTTATTTTAGGCTTTGCCCAGATTTCTTGCACTAAGAGGTTGAGGTATGCATGTGTGAGAGTGAAATGCCTTATTTAGAGTTAGCAGGTGGAATTTATGTTCACATACATTTTCAAGGAATTGTGAGCTTCAAGGGAGGAGATGTTTACTGTTGTTCATGCTAAGTCTGCTTAAAATGTGCAACTGTTTTGTTTAGCAAATGGTATCACTGTTGTGGTGCAGAATGTCAAAACAGTCTTAGTAGCATAGCAGGTAGCATACTTGCATCTTGATGTAGAGGGCTGTAGGTTCTACTCCCACCACATGTAGATTTGTATTTTAAGGGGGTGGAGTGCTGCAGTCCTGAGTATGTCTTCCTTTGGATGAGATGCCTAGTAACTATGAACCTGTGTTTCCGCTTGTCACTTATTCCTATTGCAATAAACAAGCTTAGCATTTTTTTTAAATGTAACATAGGCAATTTATTGTTTAAGGGCAGTAGGCACTGAATTTGTAGATGAAACACTGAA
Source organism: Protopterus annectens (assembly GCF_019279795.1). Classification (NCBI taxonomy): domain Eukaryota; kingdom Metazoa; phylum Chordata; order Ceratodontiformes; family Protopteridae; genus Protopterus; species Protopterus annectens. The sequence continues at coordinate 254,264,967 of NC_056739.1, forward strand.
ATATAAAGCTGTTTTTTAGCAACAACCTCTCCATTAGTTTCAGATCTCTTTAATGTGAAATTATTCAGATGACTTTTACTTCTGCAGAGATTGTGCATATTGACTGATATTGGTAGATTGTAGTGCTAGACGTTTAAGTGGCCTTTTATGGTGGAAATGTTCTGAATTGGGCAATTTGTCATTATTGGTTCATATGTTTTGTTTCATTGATTAATGGAAAAAATGTTCAAAACTATAAAACACACTCTAAGTGGTGCTGTATTAACAAGGTATATAATTTAGTTATTATATATTATAATTAATACAATCAGGAAGGTGAATCAAAGCAGTTATGCATGGTTCTGAAATGTGTGCAATGGGCCTATGATATGAAAACAGTCCAAATGTAAACTTAACCTGCCACTGGCCAGATGCATTTTCTTTGAATGTGGGTTTAAATGCTGTTTCAGTGCATGCGAGTTTCAAAGGTTGAGAAGTTTTAATGCTAAGTCTGTTTTCATTGTAAGACTATTGCTTTGTTTAAGTTTAGGAAATGTCTATCAGTGTTTGTGCTATAAAATAGGAGGTTACTAAGCTATTGGCCCTGAGGCCCTAAAATTTGAAATAAATGTTGAAAATTAAAACCAAGTATCTGTAATCATTGTAGAAGTAATGCATAAGACAGCATGCCCACAGAGAGTTTTGAACAGTGTTTATGGCAACTGGGGAGAAATAGCCAAGTAATGGGATACTGGAATGGCTGCGTGTGTATGCTGGGGGGGGGGGGGGTTGAAGGAGGTGGGGTTTGGGGGTGGTGCTTTGAAGGGGGTGGGGTTGGGGCGGTGCTCCAGGTTTGCACCCCCCTGTAAAAAATCCTGCGGGCTCCCTTATCTGTAATACCTGTCAGGTTTTCTGGGAGCTGGAGGTAAATAGTCTGGGGTCAGGCTAGATTCCAAGAAGGTATCAGCTACAATGTCCAGAACAGGAGGGATAGCTAAAGGCCTGTGTTGAGGAAGGAGTAAGAATTCCCTAAGCCTCTTTTTGGAATCAGAGTAATCCCGGCTTTCCCAGCGGAAATGCTCCCTAAGAGTGTGCAAGGTTTCACCAAAAGAAAAAAACTTCTGGAAGGGAAGCAGAGGGAATGGAATCCTCTGCATCCGACTCCTCATAGACAGGTAAGGGCAAATCCTGGTAATCAGAAGAAACAGAAATTTCAGAATCCTGATCAGAAGAATCAGAAGGAAAATCAGTTCTGGGTCTCTTAGAGGGGGAAGGCTGGCTTGCCCTAATTAAAGTAATAAGGTCTTCAGCCATTCTAAGCATTTGTTTTTTTAGGCATATGAACCTGACCATGCGGTTTGGACATCGGTCGAGTTTTAGGCCTTGATAAAGAAGATGACGTTGGTTTAAAATGAAAATCTGTAGGCCTGAATACACCCTCAGAAGCCAATGCCTGCACAGCGGCTCCAGACCTATCCAAGGTAGAGACATCCACAGGTTCCATAGTCGAAGAAACATCTCATGGCATACCGGACTCTGAATGGGTCTCAGTAGAGGCCTGCGAATCTGAAGTAGCTGGTATCAGGGGCTGCGAAAGCACTTCACTGAGTACCGGCGCCTATGCGGTTTGCCTCTGTCTTTATCCTTACGTTTTTTCGGAATATCGGTAGTCAGGTGGCTTACCCAAGCCATTTCTGGATAGTTATACCGAGAACCGAAATAATTAGCTGCAAATATAGATTGATGACAAATAGTTCATGGGTTGAACAAGGCACAAAACCGACAGCGAGGGACGTCGTGGTCTGGGCCTAAGCAAGGAATGCAGTATGAATGAAAATCTTTATGAGGTATTTGCTTTCCACAGGTAAGACAATTGTTAACTTTTACTGACATCGGTTAAGAGCAAGAAAAAGGATCCCTAATGGGGTACTTAGCTTTAGTTGAAGACTTTGGTTCTGAAACTTGAAAACAAAAATTTCAGGAGTCGGCCGACCAGCACTTGCGAACTGCTTCTGCTTCGGGCACCGCGCGGCAAGAAAGACTGATTTAATGGCATCGGCTGCATGTTTTATACCCCTGACGACCTGACTTCATGGTAGAAGAGACAGCATCCGACGCAGGAATCCATAGCTTTGATATTCAGGCCGGCTGAGGGCTACCTGCAGGCAGATAACCTAAATGCGATGACTGCAACAGTGAAACACGAAGATCATCATAACTAGCCCTAGTATTGATTTTGGGAACTCATAGGCTGTGAAAACAGTCTTATTTTTAAACAACTTTGTATACTTGAATATTAATAGAAACATTAGACAATTTTCAGTTGAACCACTAGATGGAGCTCTTCGCAAACAAAATAAGTACAGCTCCCTTTAATAGCAATACAGCGCAACAAACTCGGTATTTACTAATGAATAGAGTTAGTCAATGTATTAATTTGCTGATTGATTATTACTGAAGTTGTACTGAGAATCTATGACTAAAATAAATCTATTAATGCTATTAAGGAGATGAATACAAACAGATATCTTGGAAGATACAAAAACAAGATATATTTTGAAATACATTTCTGTACCTATATAGACTATTCTATCACTTTTAAACAAGATGGAGCATCCTTAATTTTTTAATATTAAAGGTCTATTTGACTCTAAAATACTGTATGATAACAAACCTATATGTCTTGTGATAAAGGTGCTTAGACATATGAAATATATGTCATCATAAATATATAGCAAGGAATAATACTTAGATATACACACTTGTCTGACTGTAATATAAATCCCAACAATTGTGACCAAGCAACAACCACAAACCAACACTATATCCAGTATTAAAAATAGCAGGAACAAACTCCATTTAGATAAAAAAATCAAGTAGTTTATCACAGGTACCAGGTAAGCGCTTTCACTACAGCTTCTTCAGACTGTTAAATTTTAAAAATCTTTGCATCACCTTATATATAGATCACATGTCTTATTCAATTATCTAATTAGTGTCTTAAAGTCAACTAGCTTTTTAGAACCTGACTAAATAACGTTCTAAACAAAATAAATATTATAGAACAGATAGATTAATTTGCTAATTATGACACCTTCTATCAGACTATGCAGATACAAACGCTACATGTATTAAAAAATCTCTACAGTTCTTACTTATACAAAACGAAGTAAATGCACATTTAAAAGCATCAATAATGTACATTTCTAAAAACTTAAACGTCATATTATTCATGACAACAGAAATGGGGAAAACACAACTACTCATACTATTAATGCTGTCAATACTATTATGAAATAAAACAATATTAAAAACAAGACCTGACGGTCTGAGCTAATGGTAAGTTAACAGCATACAATATAAAGTTATTACAATAATCCCTATGTGTTAAGGGTTTTTTTCTAAAATGTCATCCCACAATCTGGGGTGACTTCTTTTATACTTCTAATTAGCAATTAAGCACCTGGATTTAAGGATGAGTCTCAGTGAAGCTCTTTCGTTGAGACCTTTACCCTTATCAGCTCTCATTTTCAAAATCCAATTGATCTCCCTTTTTTCCGTGACATTTTTAATGTCGCCTTCCCTTACCATAGGGATAATAGTGTCAATAACCATAAAACTAAATATGTGTTCCTCTCCACTTGTTTTGACATGTTTAGCTAGTGCATTGTTATTATGGCCTATTCTAATAGCATAGAGGTGTTCTCTTATTCTAGTCTGGAAGGCTCTGTTTGTCTTCCCGATATAGAATGAACAACATTCATGACATTTAGCCAAACACACCACATGGGTACTACTACCATCTGCATTAACATAAAATTTAAAAACCTGTATTGTGTCCGGGTGAATGAACTCACTCCCTGATTCTATATATATGCAGAAATTACATTTCCCACAAGGAGTTGTCCCTGTATGGTTCACGTGATTATTACTAATTCCCAGATGGCACAACATTCTTTTAAGATTAAATTTATTCTTGTATTGAAATCTTGGTTCATCACCTACTATATCTCTCAATTGTGGATCAATACTGAGGATACGCCAGTAGTTATTTATTAAATATCTAATATCTCTGTTATCAATAGTATAATACATAGGAATCTTAATAAAATGCATATCTTTTTTATGTTGCATGGTTTCAATATTCCATGCAGAATAACATGGTGCAGCTACGTTATCTCTTAATGAATGTACTTCTTGTATCCTTGTATCAACTTCAGATTTTTGATATCCACGTTTGAACAATCTACTCTTAAATGCTTCCATTTCTTGTTGGTAGCCTTCATCTGCAGCGTTAAGTCGTGATATCCTAATACCTTGACCCTTTATAATATTTTTAAAAATATATGGCAGGTGAATACTTTGTCGATGCAAGAGGATATTCCTATAGCATTTCTTCCTAAAGACCCCGGAATTAACATAGGTTGTTTATATTCAGCTTTATATTGTCTAATTGTATTCTATCAATGACAATGTAGACTGCCACATTACTTAACATATTTTTCATGGTGTCATGATATTTCGTTCTATCCATAACCACCAAAGGTCCACCCTTATCTGCTGGTCTAAACACTACTGTGTCTTCTTGTTTTAACCTCTGTAGTGCTTTCCTTTCATTAATACATAAATTGCTATTCTTGTTCCTTTTATTAGTAAAATTCTTATTTAGGTTACTATATAGTTTATACACATCCTCTTCCACTAGGTTGTAAAATGCCTCTACTTAAGGGTGATTATGTGGCATGTATTCACTAGGTCTTTTAAATGTTTGCTTATAATTACTATCACTTTCTCCAAACTGGTATCTTAGCATCACATTTCTAGAGAATACTTTGATATCAGTTAATACTTCAGTAAGTTGGCGAGAAGTAGTAGGAATAAAATGTAATCCCTTATTCAGTAAACTTACTTCATAGGGATCTAATATCCTATTAGAAATGTTCCATATTAAACAGTCTTCGTTTGGCTCCACATTTTCTTGAGTGTCTGAGTGGATTCCCTTTCCTTGGAGAGTTTTCGTTTATGTCATCCCCGACTCATGGAACAATCTCTCCTGACCCCCTTCTCCATGGCTATGGGAAGGGGGAATTGTGGAAAAACCGTAGCATTGTTGGATTCATTGGAGTCTTGCTGTATTGCCCCTATGATGTTATTCCTGGGGCGTATGACTGGTTGGTGTGAAGAATTATTCGACATATTTGTAAGAGATTTCATTACTGTACCAATATTAGATGTACTTTTTTATTCTCCTTTATAGGTCTATATGCATTAGGTAAATTAATTCTGCCGACAATGGGCTCAATATCTGTAGTTGAATTGTCTCTGGCATCCTAACTACCGTAATTCTTTCTGCTATTTTTGGCGTTATTACTGTCATTAATTGTTCCAGTGTTTTTGTGGAATATTAGTATTAGTTTCACTTCTTGTGGTCACTGACATTCGCCTATATGCCTGAGTGGGTCTGGGCCATGTGAAGACGTGACATAGGCGGAAATCTTGTGTATCCCTATCAATTTTACTGCGCTTTTGTTGTAATAAGCGCCTCTTAAAAGCCAATATATGGTACCAAAAGAATATTCTCTTTTATCAGCGTTTTGTCGATGATGTCTTTTTCCTATGGGAAGGCGACATATTAGAGTTAGAAAGATGCATTGAATGTCTGAATAATATGACTTTGTTTCTTAAATTCACTTCCAATTACTCAGACATGAGAATAGAGTTCTTGGATGTGTATGTGGAAAGAACTATGAACACCTATGTTAACACCAGGGTCTTTAGGAAGAAATGCTATAGGAATACCCTCTTGCATTGACAAAGTATGCACCCACCATATATTTTTAAAAATATTATAAAGGGTCAAGGTATTAGGATATCACGACTTAACGCTGCAGATGAAGGCTACCAACAAGAAATGGAAGCATTTAAGAGTAGATTGTTCAAACGTGGATATCAAAAATCTGAAGTTGATACAAGGATACAAGAAGTACATTCATTAAGAGATAACGTAGCTGCACCATGTTATTCTGCATGGAATATTGAAAACATGCAACATAAAAAAGATATGCATTTTATTAAGATTCCTATGTATTATACTAGTGATAACAGAGATATTAGATATTTAATAAATAACTACTGGCGTATCCTCAGTATTGATCCACAATTGAGAGATATAGTAGGTGATGAACCAAGATTTCAGTACAAGAATAAATTTAATCTTAAAAGAATGTTGTGCCATCTGGGAATTAGTAATAATCGCGTGAACCATACAGGGACAACTCCTTGTGGGAAATGTAATTTCTGCATATATATAGAATCAGGGAGTGAGTTCATTCACCCGGACACAGGACAGGTTTTTAAATTTTATGTTAATGCAGACTGTAGAAGTACCCATGTGGTATATTTGGCTCAATGTCATGAATGTTGTTCATTCTATATCGGGAAGACAAACAGAGCCTTCCGGACAAGAATAAGAGACCACCTCTATGCTATTAGAATAGGCCATAATAACAATGCACTAGCTAAACATGTCAAAACAAGTGGAGAGGAACACATATTTAGTTTTATGGTTATTGACACTATTATCCCTATGGTAAGGGAAGGCGGCATTAAAAATGTCACGGAAAAAATGGATATCAATTGGATTTTGAAAATGAGAGCTGATAAGGGTAAAGGTCTCAACGAAAGAGCTTCACTGAGACCCATCCTTAAATCCAGGCACTTAATCGCTTAATAGAAGTATGAAAGAAGTCACCCCAGATTGTGGGATGACATTTTAGAAAAAAAACCTTAACACATAGGGATTATTGTGATAACTTTATATTGTATGCTGTTAACATACCATTAGCACAGACCATCAGGTCTTGTTTTTAATATTGTTTTATTTCATAAAAGTATTGACAGCATTAATAGTATGAGTAGTTGTGTTTTTCCCCATTTCTGTTATCATGAATAATATGACGTTTAAGTTTTTAGAAATGTACATTATTGATGGTTTTAAATGTGCATTTACTTTGTATTGTATAAGTAAGAACTGTAGAGATTTTTTAAATACATGTAGTGTTTGTATCTGCATAGTCTGATAGAAGGTGTCATAATTAGCAAATTAATCTATCTGTTCTATAATATTTATTTTGTTGAGAACGTTATTTATTCAGGTTGTAAAAAGCTAGTTGACTTTAAGACACTAATTAGATAATTGAATAAGACATGTGATCTATATATAAGGTGATGCAAAGATTTTTAAAATTTAACAGTCTGAAGAAGCTGTAGTGAAAGCGCTTACCTGGTACCTGTAATAAACTACTTGATTTTTTATCTAAACGGAGTTTGTTCCTGCCATTTTTAATACTGGATATAGTGTTGGTTCATGGTTGTTGCTTGGTCACAATTGTTGGGATTTATATTGCATTAACTTTACTTGGCCAAGAAACATTTGCTCCTCTGAGTGTGACTATACTGCTTAGTTTTATATGTCTGACTGTGCCTATTAATATATAGTGTTACACATCTCATCAAGTGAGAAAGTATAGATAATAAACTATACATAAATATGTTACATGATATGTAGAGTCATACTTTAGCAATATGACCCTGACCCAGAGTAGCATCCTGCCCTCACCAAGAATGATACCACAGTATAAAGAAAAAATTCTCAATTTCAACAATTGGCAAAGTTTCTGGTATCATTCAAAGGGGATCCAGTGTCTGTCTGCCTGGGATGACATGCTTGACAAGCCACGCTGCTTCACTAGAGACAGCTTGCACCTATCACCCTTAGGCTTTCGAATACTTGCCAAGGCTCTTGACACCCCCACAGTGTGCCTTTTTTAAGCAAGGCTCAAAAGACAAACCCACCGCCGTAAACAGCACAAGTAACAAAAAACTGAGGGTAATGCTGCTCAATGCCAGAAGTCTAAACCTCAAAATGCACGCACTCGAGGCACTCCTCAGTGTGGAGAAAATCAATATATGTGCAGTAACAGAAACCTGGTTTAAGGCTCCAGAGAGTACCCCAGCACTACCAGGCTACAACTCATACCATACATTTCGGCCACAGAACCCAAACCAAAATACAAAAGGCGGGGACGTAACCATATTCATCAAGGATACCCACACCTCCAGGGTAGTGGCACAACACGATGCTTCAGAGATCATCCACGTGCAACTAACAATGGGCAAAACTGCAATTCAAATTGTAGCTTGTTACAGATCACCCACAATGTCCCAGGACCCCCATTCCGCATTTCTGGAAACAATGGGAAATATAAAGGTCCTACCAAACACCCTAATATTGGATGATTTCAATTACCCAAACATTAACTGGGAGAGCTACTCAAGTACTAACTCCCTTGCCCAACTTTTCCTAGACATTATAAACTCAAATGCCCTGGTTCAACTGGTCAACACTCCCACCAGAGGTGACAACATATTCAACCAGGTCATCACCAATATGGGCGACCGGTGTTCCACACCAGAGGTCAACCCCTCGCTGGTTAGATCTGACCATTAACAAATCACTTTGGATATCCATATTCCTCCCCCACCACCCGGACAAGAATGCCACCGTGAAAAACTTTTCAAAAGCAAACTTTACGTTACTTAAGACCGAGGTGGAAAGTTTCAAAGCCCCCATGCTGAAGGATAACACTGTCCAAGCTGCAAAATCCTTTACTAATGCATTCTACGGAAAGCTACAAGAATGTATGGATCGTGCCATCCCAAGCAAAACCAAGACTCACTCCTCCAAGAAAAGGAAACCAGTCTGGTGTACTCCTGCCATAAACAAGCTATACAATAGAAGGAGGAAACTAGTACAGAAAAGAGTAAAATCCCAAGAAGGGAAGACATCCCTGATCAGTATCAGCAAGAAACGACGATCCCTCATAAAATCATCCAAAGCAAGCTTTGAAAGAAAAATTGCCAATGACTCCAAAGATAACCACAAGGCATTCTTTAGCTATGTCAGGAATCTAAGTGGAAATGCTCAGATCTGCTCGGAGTTACTGCAGAATGGCACAAAATACACTGAACCGACCAATATCTCCAACATCCTGGCAGACAGGTTAAGCATAAACTTCACCCCCCCACCCCAAAAGTGCCCATAACCATACCAGAAGAATGTAGAGTCCCTGAAATCACAGACACTCAGGTTCAAAGAGCCCTCTCCAAAGCCAAAAACACAGCATCAATGGGACTGGACGGTGTCCCAGGCTGCGTCCTACATGAGTTCAAAGATGAACTAACCCCTGACCTAAACACACTGTTCAAACTCAGCCTCTCCACGGGCTACATACCCATAGAGTGGCGCACAGCAATGGTTATTCTGCTCCACAAAGGTGGAGCCACAACACATCCCGGGAACTATCGCCTATAAGCCCGACTATCTTGGTCTAAAAGGCTATGGAGCACATCATCATGGAAATCATTAACAGAGACATTGGGAACCTCCAAACACTGGACCCTACCCAGTTTGGCTTTGTTAAGGGCAGATCATGCCTCCTAAACCTGGTGGACTTCTTTGAGACAGTTACCAAGGCTATAGACGAGAGAAAGGTGGTACACACAGCCTACCTAGACCTCGCTAAAGACTTCAACACCATTCCCCATTCTGGTATTACAGACAAGCTCACCAGCCTGAACATAAATCCCTACGTCACAAGATGGGTTGCCAACTAGCTCATAGGCAAAACTCACATGGTGAGAGTTGTGGGAGCTAGGTCCGACTCTAAACCGGTTACAAGTGGTGTTCCCCAGGGCACAGTCCTAGGACCCCTCCTGTTTGGCATATACTTCTCAGAGGTACAGGCAAGCACAGGAGGACTATGGCTGACCAAGTTTGCAGACGACTGCAAACTAGGGGCTATAATTGACTCTCTGGCTGATACAGACATCCTTCAAAAGGGTCTCACCGAGATGGATACCTGGTGTCAAAATCTTGGCCTCAAGCTAAATGTCAAAAAGTGCATAGTCATCCCCTTTGGAAAAAACAAAGTATCCACAATCTACCACATAGGTGGTAGTCCCCTAAATATGGACAACGTAATAAGGGATCTGGGGACCCAAGTAGATAGTAATCTCACCTTTGATAATCACATTACCAAAGTGGTTAGAAAATCCTTCTATGTGGCCCACCTAATCACAAAAGGGTTCGCATCCAGATCAAAAGAGGTCATTGTGCCCCTCTACTCATCACTCATCAGACCCATCTAGAGTACAACTCCCCATTTTGGATGTACCTTACAAGACACCTGCAACAGCTGGAAAGACCACAGAAGTACCTCACCAAGAGGATCAATGGCCTCAAACAGATGCCCTATGCAGCTCGACTGAAGAAACTCCAGTTGTACTCGGTTGCATACCGCCTACTCAGAGGTGATCTCTGCCTGACATACAAGGCAATGTCCAACCCAGAATTGATGGACATGCTCCACCTAAAGAAAACCTTATCCCCTAGAGCCACATGCTCTAGGGATCTAAACCTCACCACAACAATAAATAGGATGTGCTGGAGGGATAGATTCCTGTCCCAGAGACTTCCCATGCTTTTGAACAAGATCCCAATCTACATTAGGCAGAGCTCCTCGCTAACACTCTTCAAAAGAAACTTTGATGAGTGGATGGGAAACAGAAAGTTTACCTCGGGGATCACTTCAGTGGCTCTGCTGGACAGAGGCACAGGGAACTAATCTAAGGGGCGGCACAAGGCAACACATTCTGGCTAGGCTTATAAATGCCTTCGGGCAGATAGCCTAGTACCCCACCTATCAACCTATACAGCAGGATGATTATACATAAATATGTTGCATGATATGTAGAATTACACAGCATGATGATATGACTTAAATTAACTGATTAGAAGTCTAAACATTTTATCTTTTTAAACATGGTGTTATATTAAATCTTCTATAGACAAATGGAATTTGTTTGAGGACATATATGTCTGATGAAACAACAAACAATAACTTACTATCTATCTAATGATTGCTCATTAACAGATGGATAAGTATGAACTGATGCTAGTGTTTAACATAGTTAAAGTATCAGAGGATTCATTTATTATGATTCATTCTTATACAAAAATATCACATATATGAGAAAAGATGAACATATACTGAAACATAAGAACAAAGTTACACATAATCAAATTTAATTGAAAACGTAAAAGATTAGTATGTTTAACTAAAAGTTATTTTACTCATATAAATCTAAAAGATCTCCAGTGAATTAAATATAGAGCATAAAGAAATGTGTTGACTTGGAGGATAATCTGATAGATTTTTATTGGTCTATCAGATTAGGAATGTATATCATTCCATGCATGATAGTTCGAATATTGAAATTTTCGACTACACTGTTAGAAATAATACTTTTTATGTTATACTTTTTTCTTCTACTGTGGCCTGAAATGAACTCCAATCTAAAGGTGTTAAAAAAAGAAACCCAATCTAGTCAAATACATAAAATGGGAAACAACTTTTATCAGCTACAATGTTATAAAAGCTGTCTGGGTATTATTATATGTACTAGTAAAATTAAAATTCAGAAAAACATATGGGCTTAACATTACTCTCCTTAAACACTAATGGTCTAAACACTCCAAAGAAAAGATCAAACCTATTAAAATATTTTAAATTAAATAAAGCACAATTAGTCTTTCTTCAAGAGACCCACTTCAAAATAAATTAAACACATCTATGGAATTCAAATGAGTATTCAGCATTAGCCCATTCATCATATAAAACAAAAACTAGAGGAGTAATGATCTTATGGAGAAAAAAAATATTAATCCTCAAGTTCTATACAGCTATGAAGACAAAGAAGGATGTATTAATGCTTGTAATAATAAAATTCAACAATAGAATCTGGACACTATTGAATCTACACTGGTTTCCAGGCATAGGAACATGGACAGCTAAAAACATTTAGATTTTATTGGCAAAACATACAAAGGTAACTTGATAATATGTGGTGATTTTAATTGTACTCTTGTTAGTGGTCTGTGAATTATCAAAAGACGTTTATGTCTAACTCATATAGCAAAATTACTCAAAAAATGGATCAAAAATCATAATTTAATAGACACATTTAAATTCAAAGAGAATAACTCTATTATTTTCTCATCAAGATCACATATTAGTTACTCAAACAAGAATTGATAACATTTATGTCTCCCAAGACTTAAACACAAACATACATAATTTTTCAATAATTCCATATCCACTATCAGATCATAGAGCAATTCTCCTTAAAAGTCAAGTAGATTTCAAAAAATGAATACAAATGACAGGAATACCAGCATACATCACAAATTAAAAGAATTTAAACCTTGGCTACTTACAGAGTTACATTTTTTCTTAGATACTAATTTCTCTGATGAACTTAACATAGTTATGATATGGGACACCTTAAAATCATTTATGGTAAAATTCTCACATGGTACAAAAAAAGTTAAAAGAATGGGAATTAGAATTACTCAACATACAAAATCAACTTACAGAAATAAATAATAATGATTCAACAAATGTACTTACTAATAAGAAGAAAATTGATGAATTAAATAAAAAATATAATGAAATTTTAACACATAAAACTAATTTAGCATTAGAAAAATTAAAATTAAATTCATATTCCGTTTCCCCTAAACATATGCACAACCTAGCAATAAGAGTCAAAATGCAATCTAGAACAAATAATATTACCAATATCATTCAAAAAGGAAGAAAAAACAAAAAGTATCAGCTATAAGTGATATACTAAATGGTTTCAAACATCATTATACTGAACATTATAGAATGGATGGAAATCAAACAAATAGCTTTAATTTAGAATTGAAATTTAACTCGAATAAAAAAGTACCAGAGAACTTAAAATTAGAAATTCAAAAACACATTCCTCATAAAGAAGTTTTAGAGAAAATTAAAGAAAGCAAAAATAATAAAGTTCCAGGAATGGATGGTATTATAATTGAAATATATAAAATCTTCCCATCATCTATAACGTCAGTCTTCCATAAAACCTTACTTGAAATACAATCACAAAATATAATACCACCATCTTGGAGATATTCATTAATTACTCCTATAATAAAAGAAAATAAAGATCCATCAAAATGTAGCTCTTATAGACCAATTTCATTACTTAATGATTACAAAATCATTATGGCTATTTTAGTCAACAGAATCAAAAAATCTATGATACAAATTATTAATGAAGATCAAGCAGTTTCATATATAACAGGTGTACCTACGATAACATACAAAGAATATTAACCCTTACTGATTTCCTAAATAGAGAGAAACAAGAAGCTTTGCTAATTACTTTGGATATAGAGAAAGCTTTTGATTCCCTAAAATGGGATTACCTGTTTAAAGTATTTGAACGCTATGATTTTCCTCATCCCTTTTTTTCATTGATAAAGAATATATACAATAAAAATCTAGCATATGTAAAACTAGGTCCTTTCACGTCTGAATCAATAATGCTAACAAAAGGTACAAAACAAGGTTGTCCCATGCCCCCTATATTAGTTGCATTAGCTATTGAATTACTTGCCTTTTCAATATGTAATAATCCCAAAATAGAAGGCATAAACATATATAGCCAATATAATTCAAAAATCATGTTATTTACAGATGATATACTTCTTACCATGACCACTTCTAAAAAAATCTTTTAAAAGTGTTAGACATACAAGTTGAAAAATTTTATTCAATTTTAGGACTTCATTTTAATAAAACAAAATCAAATTTCATGATATTAAATAAAAAAGTGATCTTCGGATAGATGATAATCAAATAATTGGTAAACAAGTTCTCACCTTAAAGTATTTAGGTGTAATACTAAGTACAAACATTGAATAAACCTTAACTATAAATTATAAAAATATTATAAACACAACAAAGTCTAATGTAGTAAAATTGAATAAAATATAGTTAACATTTAAAGATAGATTACAATTAATAAAGATGATATTACTGCAAAAATTTTTATACATTACTCAAGTAATTCCTGTAATATCAGATAAGCAATCTTTAAAAGAAATAAATACATTATTATTAAATTTTCTTTGATATCCCAATAAAAACAGAATAGTCCTCACACATCATATTAGACCCTGAAAACAAGGAGGGATTAACGTTCCAGATGTTGAAACTTATATTAAAGCCTCCATCTTTAGTATCATTATAAACTGGATAGATCCAAATTATTCTTCCAGTTGGAAAACCTTACATACTGTTATTTATTCAAATGAATATACCACTTTAAAGAACCTACTGTTAGATGATAATACTAATGAACCATGGCATATCTTATGCATTAGTTTTCAATATAATCTAACAAAACCTACTAAACTAGGATTCATAAATGACATGTATAATTCATTTAGAAGATTTGTAATTTCTAACAAAGACATAAAGCTACAGATGGATCTCTTATATTCTTTTAGTGTCACAAAAAACTTCCAAAACAAAATTCATAGGATGGTCTTTATTACTTGGGGAAGCAAAATACTTTATTTGTTGGCAGCAATGCATCAACAATCAAAGGGTTATAGATAGCAAGTACATAATAAGAACATATGATCTCTCTTCATCGGACTGGCTTATAATTCAAAGTGTATTATTATATTCACAAGATCTATGCTGAATGACCAATAATTCCTCCTTTAGAGACAGACCTAAATTTATAAATTTATTTAATATATAATAACCAAAACTGGGAAAACTTAACATCATAATTATATAATATTTTAATAAATTACAAAGTTAAAACTAGTCAGAAATTTTGGAGCCATATTACTAAAGGACATTCAATAAATTTGTCTACGGAAAATAAAACTAAAATATTAAATTACCATCCAACATGCAATTCTGGAGAATCTACACATGGAAATTTCTGCATAGAACTGTTTATACACACAATAAACTAACACAATGTAATACTTTTAATAATATCATATGTTTGAGATGTTTATAAACATGCAAAGCAGATTGGATGCATATGTTTTATGATTGTATCAAAGTCAAAAATGTTTGGGAAGATACTGGCAACTTTTTACAACCCATATTTTCAGATACATTTGTAGTATCCAGGTCTTTATTTCTGTTAAATGTTAATGAGAATCTAGAATTAAATAACAATTTCTACTTACTCGGGAATATACTAACGAATGATAGAAAATGTATTTCTAGAAAATGGAAATTTAATTCCAAACCGTCTTTTGAAGAATTCTTATCACTATTGAAGGAAACTGCGCTGATGGAAACAAAAGTAAAAGAACTAAGAAACACCAAAACTTTGGACCAATAATCCATGGGAGAAAATATTATCTCTTATTGACACATTAAACTTGAACTCAGACTCTTCATAATTGTTAGAGAAAAGATAAAAAAAAAGTATTCTTTTATTTTGTATGACACTATTCTGATTGGATTGGATAATTCTATAATTAATCTTCAGGCCAATTGTAAATACTGTATGTAGTTAGTAATCTTGTTTCATTCATTAAACAATGCATTAATAACCTATATAATAAATCTTTTTTGAAAAGTCAATAAAAATCATTTGAGTAAAAAAAAAAGAAAAAAATACTGGATGTTTAAATGCAACTGCTTCTTCTTCTTCTTTCGGCTTTTCCCGGTTAGGGATCGCCACAGCGGATCACCGTCCGCTCATGATTGGCAGTGGAGTTTTACAGTGTCGAGTTGCCAGCCCGGCGCCCAACCTTCCATAGAAGGCACACACACACGCACACACTCACACCTAGGGCCAATTTTGTGTGTCCAATCCACCTACAGCATGTCTTTGGGATGTGGAAGGAAACAAGAGCACCCGGAGGAAACCCACGCGACCACAGGGGGGACATGCACACTCCGCACAGAAGGCATCCCAACCTCTCATATGACAAAAATGCATTATTTATATAGGCAAATCTCCCAAACCTATATTAAAAAGTATTTTTTTAATCAACACATCATGGACTACAATTTGACTTATACTGAGATTACATCGTTGAAATTAGAAAACAGTCACGAGACTAGTGAAGAGAATCAAATTGTTGTGATGTTTTACTGTTTTTCATGCTCTGCAGTGTAAGATAAAGTCAGAAAAAAGTTGGAATGGGATTTAAAGAATTCCGTCCAGTCATCAAGGGATACTTAGTCAAATATTGTTTAAATAAAATATGATCTTACTAAACAGATGGACACGAAGTGTTAAATGGACACTTCATAAAGAAAATAAATAACCATCTTATATCATATCTAAGCTACATATTCAAATATATTCTGCAAAATGTATGTGCTCTCAATATCTGTACAATGGAGAAGTTATGCTGCTTTTTTAAGGGGTGCATGGTCACTAACTCATCAAACTATATACCAAATAGCTTAACTTGCATTTTGAGTAATGTTTTTCAAAGAAAAAACGGACATCTTCTACTGGACATAGAAATAGGGTTATCTACCAGCATGATTTTAGACAGGGTAAATCAAGTAGTACAAACTTGATAACGTTCTATAGATCTGTCACAGAAGTGCTAGATGGATGATGGGATGTATTTGGATATCTGTTTAGATTTAACAAAAGTTTCTAATACAAACCTGTAACATATAATCATTCAGGTTATGAATAACTGGAGTTTATATGGCAGTTTAATGAACTGGATTAGTATATGGTTAATGCATACAGAAAACTGCATAAAAATGAGAATGTGACAGTCTAAATACTTCTGTACTGGTACCGATTTTCTATAGCATTCTACTGTACTGGACCCAGCACTGTTTAACAAACTTATGACAACATCAACTGTGAACAATTGTTTGACAATAAATGCAGAAGATTCACAAATATTTTGCATCATCATCATTAAAACAGCACAAGAAGTTTCAAAAAATACTTGGGATACTTTGCAAGAATGGGTGGATGCTAATAACACAGGGTTCAACCCCAAAAATGTGGTATGTTACATGCACGGCCAAGTAATAAACACTATCCATATGTAGTAGACAAAAATATATTAACAAAAGTCCAAGAATAAAAAAAATGTAGAAATACTAGTGACTCATACCCTTAGCTTTGGGGCAAACATGAATGCAAATGTTATGCAATGTTAATTCATGATGAGGACTACACCAAGTACCATCATGTGGAGGAAAAAAAATGTTATTTGACCCTTGTTTAAAACAATGATAAGACCAATAATTGAATATGGAGTTTTTTTTTTTTTGGGGGGGGGGGGGGATAATTCTTCATAGAGTGACATGGGTAAGCTGAGGTATGCACATGAAAATATAAAATATACATCTTTGTGAATAATCCCTACAGGCAAAGACTAGTCACATTAAAGGTTCAGTCTACAGATTAAAATAAGGGGATGCAAGATGGGCATTAGAAATTTCAAAAAACAGAAAGATAAGAGTCATGGTAATGGCAATAGCAATCTTCTACCATACTTGGAAACGGTTACTACTTCTTCTCTTTTGGCTGCTCCCGTTAGGGGTTGCCACAACGGATCATCTGTTTCCATTTCTTCCTGTCCTCTGCATATTGCTGTGTCACACCAACCACCTGCATCTCCTCTCTCACCACATCCATAAACCTTATCTTAGGCCTTCCTCTTTTCCTCTTACCTGGCAGCTTCATCCTTAGCATCCTTTTCCCAATATACCCAGCATCCCTCCTCAGCACGTCCAAACCAATGCATTCTCGCCTCTCTGACTTTGTCTCCAAATCGTCCAACCTGAGCTGACCCTCTAATACATTCCTAATCCTGTCCATCCCTGTCACACCCAGTGCAAATCTTAACATCTTTAACTCTGCCACTTCCAGCTCTGACTCCTGCCCTTTTGTCAGTGCCACCGTCTCCAATCCGTACAACATAGCTGGTCTCACTACCCTCTTGTAGACCATTCCTTTCACTCTTACTGATACCCGTCTGTCACAATTCACTCCTGACACTCTTCTCCACCCATTCCACCCTGCTTGTACTCTCTTTTTCACCTCTCTTCCACACTCACCATAACTCTGAACTGTTGATCCCAAGTACTTAAACTCATCCACCTTCGCCATCTCTACTCCCTGCATCCTCGCCATTCCTCTATCCTCCCTCTCATTCACACACACATATTCTGTCTTAGTCATGCTGACCCTCATTCCTCTCCTCTCTAGAGAATATCACCTCTCCAGTGTCTCCTCAACTTGTTCCCTCCTCTCACTACAGATCACAATGTCATCTGCAAACATCATAGTCGATGGGGCCTCCTGTCTGATCTCGTCTGTCAACCTATCCATCACCACTGCAAATAAGAAAGGGCTTAGAGCTGATCCTTGATGTAATCCCACCTCCACCTTAAACGCATCTGTCACTCCCAATGCAGACTTCACCACTGTCACACTACCCTCGTACATATCCTGTACCACTCTTAAATACTTCTCTGCCACTCCTGACTTCCTCATACAATACCAGAACTCCTCTCTAGGCACCCTATCATATGCTTTCTCCAAGTCCATAAAGACACAATGCACCTCCTTCTAACCTTCTCTATATTTCTCCATCAACACTATCAGAGCAAACATCTCATCTGTAGTGTTCCTTCCCAGCATGAAACCATACTGCTGATCACTAATCATCACCTCCCTTCTTAACCTAGCTTCTACCGCTCTTTCCCATAACTTCAAGCGGTGACTGATCAGTTTTATCCCTCTGTAATTATTACAGCTCTGTACATCACCCTTATTTTTAAAAATAGGTACCAAACACTTTTTCTCCACTCCTCAGGCATCCTTGTTCTTTCCAAGATTTCATTAAACAATATGGTTAAAAACTCCACTACCATTTCTCCTAAGCTATTAAAAAGGATTATTTTCATATTAGATTTGCAAGGGCTTGGAATATGATTCCAATGAACATGAGGCTCTCTCAACAATTTAGTAGTATTTAAAACATATTTTGGTATGTGTTATATGACAAGGCTTTTATTTATTTTTTATTTATTTTACATTTGTTGACCGGGCTAGTCCAACTGGATATATGTCCATTTTCAGTGGAGGCCCGGGGAGAAAAGCTCCAAGGTCATAGTTAGATTAACAAAAACATTGATGTTGTTACACAAGATAATATACTGGTTAATACATATACAATTATAAACCTATAACAAGTGAGTACAATTAAATACACTGATGCTTACAGACCAAATAAGAGAAAACAAGAATTATTAAATGATTTCACGAGGTACAGATTTGAACAGCCAGACAAGGAGGGCTAAAATAGAGTGTTCTTTGGTTTTTGGGTTAGGCGGAGGCTGAGAGAAGCCTAGGTACGACTGGGACAATAGCTTATTAGTCTGGACTGGAGCAAGGGCATAACCATTTGGATTTCAAGTATGCTCTAAGATGTAATTTAAATTGGTGCTGAGAGGGCATAAGTCTTAGGTTGTTTGGTAGGGCGTTCCAGGATTTGCCAATGGAATTGGCATATAGTGCATCACCACCAGCATTGTTAGATTTAATGGTCCTTACTTGTAGACTTTTGGAAGACCTGAGGGAATTAAGGTTGGAGTACGGGTAAGTATTTTGTTCAGTGAGGGAGTTTTACCTGGATGGTTAATAATTTTAAAAGCCTCAGTTAGCTGGTTGAATTTGAGTAAATTGGGCAGTTCCAGCCATTCGAGAGACCTTAAATTTAGGCAGTGATGAGTGCGATAGGGCGTTCCTGTTATGAATCTGGCTATGTGATTATAGGTAGTTGTTAGTTTATTAAGTTCTTTCTTGTTTAGGAAGGAGAATATCGGGGAGGCATAAAGGAGAGTGGAGAGTAGGTGGGTTCGGGCAATAGTCAGTTTGGTGTGCGGAGTTAAGAAGGCCTTTATTCTATACATCGACCCAAGCTTTCTGTTAACCGATTTAATAGTTAAGTTTACATGCATATCAAATTTAAGTTTATGGTCTATGGTCACCCCTAGTAGTTGGGAGTATGAGTCATTTTACAATCGTGTTATCTATCACAGTATGATATGTCATGTTGAATAGCTTGTTTGATATACCAGTGAGCTAGATGGCAGTTCTAAAAGGAAGATAATCCCTAAGGGATAGGAAGCCACCTTGATGTCCTTTCTACTAACTAGAGACTAGAACTGCAAAAGTATGGCTCGTGACCTGTTAATGTGCCAACTCCCAAATATTAAGATAGTGAGTTCTAGCAGACTGATACTTACATAAGCAGATGCTTGATAACAGGGAATTGTAGACTTGCTTTTCTGGAGCTACATGTACACTGATCAGTTTCCCATATAAATTCCTTTACAGATTAAATTAATAGGGTAAGGAAGCATTTCAATGTCCTAACACAAAGTGCACAGATCAGGCGTTTATCTGGTACTAGATCTTAGCTAGTCCTATACAGTCATACATGTAGAAAAAACGCCACTAACTTCTCTAGTTAGTAGAAAGGACATCAAGGTGGCTTCCTATCCCTTAGGGATTATCTTCCTTTTAGAACTGCCATCTAGCTCACTGGTATATCAAACAAGCTATTCAACATGACATATCATACTGTGATAGATAACACGATTGTAAAATGACTCATACTCCCAAATGTGCCTATCAACATAATCACTCTCCTGTACATTCTTGTTGATCCATTTTTTGTAAGTGCATCTGTTTGTATCTGCTGTAGGTCTAAGGCTCATCTGCTCAGAATGTCTCCTTTAAGAAAGTCCTGAATTAAATCTTTGAACTCAATGGTAAACCGGATCTGTTTATCAATAGTAATATCTGAAACCATCAAAACCTACCCAATTAGTATTCTAAAAACATAACATCTTCCTTGAAAGAACTGTTATGAACAGATTTTTTTCTACTGCTGTTTCTTTCATGCACTCATACAGAGGTACAGTTTCATCAAGTCTGATCTAGTTCTGATATGTCTATTCAAGAACAGTTCTGCAGTTGCCATCTAATATTACAATTCAGAGTTGTTCCACATTTCAAAATAAATTTGAAAATGTTATCCTGAGTTTGCAATAATGTGTTTGAAAATGTCTTCATACCTACCTTGAAAACATATACATATGTTTTAGGTAGTCCATTTCTTATGTGGCATTCTAGTACATAAGTGGAATTACTTTTTCTCTGTTTCTTTACAGAACAATGACATTCCTCTAGTGCACGTTCCAATGACAAAGACAGCATTTTCAGGTAAACTATTAACAATAACAAGTCTTAAAATAAATTAACCTGAACAATGACTTCAGGCATGCAGTACACTTTTAGCTACTTTGTGTACGAATCCAGTACGATAATGAATATATTATTCACAAACAATCCAATGAAGTCCATGAGCAACTTTATAGGTTCATAGGCGGTTACTAGGTAAATGGCCCTAGGGCCCTTACATGCCTAGCCAGTTTCAACCCTTGTTCTCCGGTCTATGTTACAGGCAGATCTAATGAGCACTGACTGCCCCTATCCAAGAGGGACACAGGTGAAACCCCTGGGGTGAATTTGTGGTTTCCCATCCAATCATCCAAGTTTCACTTAAAAAGGGTTAATGAAGGGCTCCGTTTCATACCTCTCAACTGTCCAAATTTTCACAGAATGTCAAGATTTTTGCCTCATATTTTTGGTCTGTTATTCATAAAGTTAGTTGTTCTATGGCAAATCACTGGGCTGATCTGAAGATTGAAGTGATTAAATAATGACCTACATTTGAGTTTCAGACTTCAAATCCTTCAGAAAATGTATGTTTAAACAAATCCTGTTACTCTAGCAACTTTCTAAGTTTATATGACCAATATTTAAAATTTGTCCTTATTTTGCCCAAATATCTCACCACTGATTTAGAACTTAGGGTGTTGTTATTAATATGGTAATATGCAAGAGCATCGCCTTTCCCAAAGGGGACGATAATGCACTTTTTTACAGTTAGTTTAAGACCATGACTTTGGCACCAATCATTGGTTTGTGTAACTCTTTCTTGTAGAATGATAACATCATTTGGGGACTCAATGTTTGCAGTCATCAGCAAATTTTGTCAGCCACAGACCTTTTGATTTTGCCTATACTTCTGAGAAGTAGATTCCAATGGGAGCTTCAGCACTGATCCAAGTGGAACACCACTGGTAGCAGGCCTGCTGGTGGAGGTGGAGGCCCCTATTTTGACTGTATGCATTATGTCTGTGAGCCAGTTTGCAACCCACCTTACAGTACATGGATTGACCCCCAGCTGGATGAGTTTTTCAATGATGCCTGAGTGGGGAACTGTGTCAAAGGCCTTGGCCAAGTCTAGGTAGGCCATATGCACAGATGTGCCATAATCCAGGGCTTTGGTAACAGTCTCAAAGAAATCCACCAGGTTCAACAGGCAGGATCTCCCTTTAACAAAACCAAACTGGGTTGGGTCAAGTGCTTGAAGGTCTACATCCTTGTTGACAAGGTCCATGATGATTCTCTCCATGGTCTTGCAGATAAGGCTGGTTAGTCCTATATACCTCCCAGGGTTGCTGGATGCACCCCCCCCCCCCTTGTGCAAGGGGATGATGGTAGCTGTTTCCATTCAGCAGGGAGAAAACCAGTGCTTAAGCTGTGATTGAAAAGAGTACCCAGTGATGTTGATAACTCCTGTTTTAAACCATTGAGAATGCAGTCTGGGATGTTATCAGGTCTTCCAATGACAATATTCATGTTTAATTAGAAGAATTTGACTATAAACTTTCTAAAATCAAGTGCTTACAGTTTGATAATGCCTACTTTGCTGAATGTATAAAAGGCCACATTGTTCCTAAGGGGTTACGAATGTGGAGCTACCCGAGTGGCTTGATAGCAGGTTCTGACCTGCATAAAGAATTAATGACTCTGTTTGATGATCATGGAGCTGAATACATGAAAGTTATTGTAAAAAATAATGATATTGTTATCAATGATTTAATAGCTAGTGTGACAGAACTTGATAAAAGTATTTGTGAACATACACAATATGAGGATTTTAAATATGAACATTTACATATATTTCATAGCATAGATCAGTTATTTACTTCTATTACAGCCTGTAAGTTGAAAGAACTTAACAGGGACAAAAATGATTATGGTAAGGGTTGGGCCTACCCAACCCCCTCCCCTTCACAAGAATGGGGCAACAAGTTCCCAGACCATGTTAATAATTCTGATACTAACTGTGAGTTCTCTAATGATTCTTCAAGTGTTTTTTTTTTTAGACCCTCGGGAATCCCCCCCACCCCGATACGCTCAGAGAGATTGAGTAACAAAACAGCTGGTCTGGACCAATCTTGGGAAGCAAACCACAGGAACACATATCCCCCCAGCACTCAATGGAACATGAGAGGGAAATACAAACTTGGTCCAACAGGAATTAAATAATGATTTTTTACCTTTTTTAGTGGATAGTATTGATCATTTACTACCCCATTGTCACATTATTACCAATTCAGAGGGTGATTTTAAAGTATACAATTTTTCCAATGTTTCAATTGAGACTAAACACTGTAAGTTGTTTGCTAAAAGTTTTACTTATGTACCTGCAAAATCCACAGACATTTCCAACATATTAATAGGCCTTAAGTTATACACACACAAATTGAATTTTAAGGTTTTGTTTCAGAATTTGTTTTCGGACTACTTTATTAACCCCTTGGCTATGTCCAGTACATACAACCCCCACTTCACCCTATTATTCAACTGTTTGAAAGAATATGCAAATTAGATATTTGTAATTTTTTAAGGATTAACCAACACAGACAGGTGGACAAGAATGTATATGATGTCCTACATGATATCAAATGTGTACTTGATTCAGTTAGAATAATGAAACGCGACAAGGGAGAGGGGGTAGTCCTTATGAATCAGGATGATTACACCAATAAGACATTACACATCCTAGAAGGGAAGGCCTATACAAAATCCTCTGTTAATGAATTATATGTAGCATACAATAGAATTAAAAATGACTTACAGGATTTATTTATTGAGGGTTCCATCACCATTGATGTTTTAAATTATTTAACTGTGTCACATCCCAGGATGTCAGTTATGTTTGGGTTACCCAAACTACATAAAAACCTCGAACAACCACAGATGAGACCCACTGTAGACGCTAAAGTCTCCATTACCCACAAAAATTGCAAAATTCCTCGATATTAAGCTCAAGGAACTGGTGTACAAGGAATCCCACATTTGTAAAGACTCATGGAGTCTTTTACAACTTATTAACAGCATTCCGTTTAAAACCTCATATGTGCTTTTGACTATTGACATTAAAGATTTGTATTCTATCATTCCCCATTGCACAGGGCATGACTGCTTTTCAGAATTTTTATATGAGAAAGGTGTTGAACATAACAGTTTCCAGGTATACACGCAATTACTTGAACTTGTTTTGAGGAATAATTTTATTTACTTCAACCATAAAATATATTTACAGCAGGAGGGTGTGGCACTGGGTTCCTCATGTGGGGTCCTTTATGCGAATATTGTCACACAATGGGAAAAGAAATTCCTTTTCACCTGCTCTTTAAGTATGTAAAATGTTACACTTGCTTCCTGAATGACATTTTTATTTTATGGGATGGACCCTCAGAATACATCAAGGATTTAATTGCATATATGGATTCCACTACATCATTTTTGAGATTCACATATAATTATGGTATGGAACCTTTTTTGGATGTCCTTTTAATCAAGGATTATGTTAACAACAAATTTGTGTTGAAAGTGTATAAAAAGGAAACCTACTCCAGTTCCTTACTTTATTATTCTAGCACACATCCACAGAAACTGAAGAAAGCCATTGTAAAAGGGCAGTTTGTTAGGGCAGCCCGGATGGTTTCTGACAATGGAGGATTTCCTAAGTGAATGTGATAACCTGAAGTGTATGTTTCTAAGTAGAGGTTACCCATACAAGTTTATTATGGATATTATGGTGAAAGTAATGTATAAAAGGGAGAGAGGTTTTTTAGTCCTCTATTATCCAACCTGGATACCCATACAAGTTTATTATGGATATTATGGTGAAAGTAATGTATAAAAGGGAGAGAGGTTTTTTAGTCCTCTATTATCCAACCTGGATACCAACATAGTTAGCTCAGGTGATTATCGATAATAATCAAGAAGAGAAAAGGGACTATACGACCTCATTTATTACTATTTACACTAATGACAGTTACAACTTAAGAAGAATCCTAGAAAAGAATTGGTCCATACTAAATCATGAGAAGGCTATTAGACCACTTATAGGTACCCAACCAACCATGGTATTTAAGAAGAGCAGAAATCTAAAAATCATTTTTGAAATGAAACCACAGGTAAACAGTAATTAATGGCTACATGAAAAAGTGTGCAATGTGTAACTATTGTAAACACATTAAGGAAGGTAACAGTTTTCAGGTTGACCATCGAGCTGGCACCTCGGCGTTCATCAAAATCTACTGCCAATCATTAGCAGACTGGAGTTCCGCTGTGGTGACCCCTAACCAGGAAAAGCTGAAGGACGACAACAACAACAACAATGTGAAAGTAAGGCTTCACCAAAAAATATAATTGTGCCTCTGAAAGGATTATCTATTGTGCTTTATGCAATTGTTGCAGCTGTTTTTATATAGGTAAAACAGATCAGAAGTTGAATCTACGAACATTTACACGATATAAAATAAAAAAAAAAAAGACACCAATGCACTTATCAAACATATAATGGAAAACAGTGGACATTCCTTCAATTTTATTATTACTGACAACATAACAAAAGAAATCCGTGGTGGTGCTTGGCCACTTTTATTAGAGAAAAGGGAACTATACTGGCAGCTGCAACTTAATGCATCCAGCTGGCCAAGCTTAAATGAGCATATTTCTATTAGTTCCCTTTTAAAATTGAAGGCCCTAGAAAGATAATACAGTAAATTATTAATTATATACATTTTTAATAGAATTTTAAATATATATATATATATATATATATATATATATATATATATTTTTTTTTTTTTTTTTACCTATTTATTGTATTACATGAATGTTTTACTATATTTATTGCTGTATACATTGAATTTATGTGATTTATATATACAGCTATGGGATTTAAAATGTGTTTCTCTTTAAGGGGTGTGTCATTGTAAACAATCCACTAACTGGTCAAGACGTTTTTAATTTTTACTATACAATGTATTGGAATGTTTAATTATTTATCTGATATAGTTCTGAAGTGGTCAGGACGATAGCGTTTATCTGTTGTTTTAAATTTTTGGCTCAATAAACTCCAGTATTGGTTTTATTGAAGTGGCTTATTTGGTGCACTGTTTCACTGTGGAGTGGCATTTCCTACTGTTCCATCTTGGCATTTACATGTTTGCACATGTTATCAGGTTCCATATAGACCATTTTTTGACATTGGAACGAGTGCTTTTGACCTGTTCTTTACAGATAAGCGGTGGAGAGTAGGTGGTAGGAATGTTTTGAGGTATATGTGGTGAGGACAGGTGGGAGACGTTTTCACTGAACCTGTCCACTAGCAGGTTGGATATTTCCACTGGTTCAGTATATGTGTTACCAATCACTACCAGTTCAGTGCAAATCTGGGCTTTTGCTTTATGGTTTCAGATGTAGCTAAAGAATGCCTTATGATTATCCTTAGCTAGGGATGCTAATCTAGAGGCATAGTTAGCTTTAGAGGACTTTAAAAGATGTCTTACTTGTTTGCTCAAGGTGAGAAGGGTGAGCTTCCAGTTCTGAGATCATTCCTTGTTGCTCTTAGGCAGCACTTTCTTCCTCTTATTACATAAGCTGTTTATGGCAGATGTATACCAGGCAGGCTTGTTTTTTGTCGAGGATCTTGCTTTGGTCCTATCAGGTACGGCTGAGTCAGTACAATTGTATAGATGTTTATACAATGCATTGGTGTATATCCCACTATAGGTGTCCTTGTTGTCAGTGGGGAAAGGAGCTCTGAAGCTGTTAATGCCTTCTCATAAGAAAATGTAGTTGTCTTCTGTGTGTGTGGGGGGGGGGGGGGGGGTGCCATTGTTACTTTGAAAGGGACTGATTTATAATCAGAGTTCACCAGGGAGAGATATACACTTGTGGGGGTGCCAACTATCTGCTTCAAGGCACTTGAGTTAACGAAGTCCAAGAGCCTTTGGGTGAGTATGTTTGTACATGTATAATTTACCCAACCTATGGACGGGTTGTTAAAGTCACCCATAACCAGGGTGTTTGGTTGTATTTTGAACGACTCAAGTAGATCCGAGTAGGCAGTGTGGATATCATGGTTCATGGATGGGGATATATAACTGATAACTAGGAAAGACCCCCTCTCCAAGTTATTTGCACATGGAGTAACTCTAGGGAACCATTCTATTTATAAAAATCCATCTGGAAATTTCAAAATATGACCATGCTTTTCTAGGTATTTTACATTTCCCCTTAACATGGCTGACCAGATTCACACACATTTTTGATTTTTTCATCTAGCTTTCACCACAAACTACTGTTCTATCTAGTGCTTTCATTTTACAATGTCAGTATGACTTTTACAGGAGTTGTTCCAATAGAGCAGTTCTGAACTTTGTAACAATTATGTGAGTGTTTCATAAACTGAATTTTTTCCCCACTGGAAGTCTGAATCTTGTTTTAAAACAGTCTCATTCCTGTGTGTATTTATTTGTTTATTTAACTCTGTGTTGTACAGCAATACAGATATTATTGTAAATCTGATTAAAAAGAGATTAGATTTGAGAATTTCAAACTATGCTTTGCATTTAGTTACACGGCTGCAATTCCATTGATTTGAATATATAAGCAATAAAAAAGTGACACAGGTTCCTTCCACACTGTGAATTTAATATATAAGCAATAAAAAAGTGACACAGATTCCTTCCATACTGCAAATTTAATTTAACTAAGAGCTTTTGTATCTTTTATACTGAGACTATCAGAACAGTAACAAAACAAATAAAAGATCACGTCAGTCAAATCACACGACTCCTTTCATATACTCCAGTTTAGTAGACGTGTACACATACAAACTCTAAACAAAATACGATTTCAACACAAAATACGTTTTCAACACAGGTTCAAGTAATAAACATAGACTAATACTTAAAACGCTGTTTACAGTTTGGCAGCTTTCTTTTCAAGAAAGCTGTTAACAGAAAAGGGGCTCATTCAGTCCAGATTTCAGTGCTGATTCAATTTTAGCTGCCAAACTGGTTCTCCCAATCTTATGCCCCCCATGTATTTGGTGGACACTTTTCAAGTATTACAAAAAAAAAAAATTCAAATTGTTACAGTTCAGGGTATGTTCATGTAGGCCATTTGTTAGATGACAGGTTTTAATACTATATACCTGTCAATCTATTCATTCACTTACCTGACACTTAGTCTTCCCAACATAAAACAAGTCACATGACACACAAATTGCAATATAAATAACCCTGATAGTAGCATAGTTATAATGTCCTTCACAGCCAGCAACTACAGGGAAACCTGAAACAATACTGGGTGTGTCATAAAAGAACTTACATTATTTGCATGTTCCACATTCTGCCATCTTGTTGTTGGATCCAGGTTCATTTTTTTCTGCTTCTACCTTCTCTTTAAAATTCTGCCCCTTCTAACAAATTATCAATTCATTGCCTAAAGTCTCAATAGCCAGGTTCCCTTAAATTTCAGTGTCCCCAGTTCTTCAGAAACATATGACTCAAGCCAGTGGATTTTGTATAGTACACCAAAATTATACAATTCCCAAAAACTATTTGGCTAGCCATTGACCTATGGTGTTTTGACTAGTCTTTAAATGACTAAAACCACGTTCGGTGCAAGAGTACAGTACTGATGCTTTTTGAAAGCCAAAAATACATTTGTGGTCACAGTTTGCTACAGTTTCAAGCAGAAGAATTGTGGAGATGCTAGTTTTGGGAACTGTACATGGTGTCAGAAGACCTAGCTACAGTTTTGGTGTGCAGTCTCAAAATGCAGAATTTACACATATACGTATGTGGGGAAAAAGGGTGCATTTAGGCTTGCCACTGTCCAAAAATATATTATTTTCTGTACTAATAACACCGTTAGATTTTATGGTTGGAAACATTTTAATGTTTGGTCTTTTCAGCTTGGTATTATAAGACTCAGTAAACTAAGTTTAGTCTATAAACCAGAACCACAACAATTCTTGTTTCGAAGCAAAAAGCATAGCATTTCAGTACTCATCTTTTTTGGTTAGTTGATTTGTCTGTATTCTAGGTCCATTGCTTAACAAGATGCATTGGGAAATCAATATCTGTTTTGTAGATGTGGAAAAAAGTAACGAGAGGAAATGTTAATGTGTCACTTATATGCTCCATTATATGAGTTTCTCAGAGTATTTTGAGAGGCTGATGAATGAAGAGAATGAGAGAGAGAGAAGGTTGGATGATGTGGGGATAGTGAATCAGGAAGTGAAACAGATTAGCAAGGAGGAAGTAAGGGCAGCTATGAAGCGGATGAAGAATGGAAAGGCTGTTGGCCCAGATGACATACCAATGGAAGCATGGAGGTGCTTAGGAGAAATGGCAGTGGAATTTCTAACTAGATTGTTTAATGAAATTTTGGAAAGTCAGAGGATGCCTGAGGAGTGGAGAAAAAGTGTTTTGGTACCTATCTTTAAGAATAAGGGTGATGTGCAGAGCTGCAGTAACTACAGAGGGATAAAACTGATTAGTCACAGCTTGAAGTTATGGGAAAGAGTAGTGGAAGCAAGGTTAAGAAGGGAGGTGAGGATTAGTGATCAGCAGTATGGTTTTATGCCAGGAAAGAGCACTACAGATGCAATGTTTGCTCTGAGAGTGTTGATGGAGAAATACAGAGAAGGTCAGAAGGAGTTGCATTGTGTCTTTGTAGACTTGGAGAAAGCATATGACAGGGTGCCTAGAGAAGAGTTGTGGTATTGTATGAGGAAGTCGGGAGTGGCAGAGAAGTACGTAAGAGTGGTACAGGATATGTACGAGGGTAGTGTGACAGTGGTGAGGACTGCAGTGGGAGTGACAGATCCGTTTAAGGTGGAGGTGGGATTACATCAAGGATCAGCTCTGAGTCCTTTCTTATTTGCAGTGGTGATGGACAGGTTGACAGATGAGATCAGACAGGAGGCCCGTGGACTATGATGTTTGCAGATGACATTGTGATCTGTAGTGAGAGTAGGAATCAGGTTGAGGAGACTCTGGAGAGGTGGAGATATGCTCTAGAGAGCAGAGGAATGAGGGTCAGCAGGGCTAAGACAGAATATATGTGTGTAAATGAGAGGGAGGGTAGAGGAATGGTGAGGATGCAGGGAGTAGAGTTGGTAAAGGTGGACGAGTTTAAGTACTTGGGATCAACAGTTCAGAGTAATGGTGAATGTGGAAGAGAGGTGAAGAGGAGAGTACAGGCAGGGTGGAATGGGTGGAGAAGAGTGTCAGGAGTGATTTGTGACAGACGGGTATCCGTAAGAGTGAAAGGGAAGGTCTACAAGAGTGTAGTGAGACCAGCTATGTTATATGGGTTGGAGACAGTGGCATTGACAAAAAGGCAAGAGTCAGAGCTGGATGTGGCAGAGTTAAAGATGTTAAGATTTGCAATCGGTGTGACTAGGATGGATAGGATTAGGAATCGGTATATTAGAGGGTCAGCTCATGTTGGACAGTTTGGAGACAAAGCAAGAGAGACGAGATTGCGTTGGTTTGGACATGTGCTGAGGAGGGATGATGGGTATATTGGGAAAAAGATGCTAAGGATGGAGCTGCCAGGTAAGAGGAATAGAGGAAGGCCTAAGATAAGGTTTATGGACGTGGTGAGAGAGGACATGCAGGCGGTTGGTGTGACAGAGCAAGATGCAGAGGATAGGAAGAAATGGAAAGAGATGATCCGCTGTGGCGACCCCTAACGGGAAAAGCCGAAAGAGAATGATGATGATGATGATATGAGTTTCTCATCGCAGTGAGTTGTGAAATGTACACCTTTTATGACTTCACATAAATGTCCATAATAAGTAACATTCATACTGCCAACATAACAAACTGGTGCAATTTACTATCATACCACTGTTAATGTAGTAATTCTATACAACATATAATTCCATCTACACTGACAGAAACATCATTTCTCTGTCCCTGTTATATTTAAATGTCATCATTCCTCTGCCTTTATACCTTATATAGCCGCGGTGTTGCAGCGGTTAGCGTTATCGCCTCACAGCAAGAGGTTCTCCCGTTCAATTCTCGGCTGGAGCGCCTTCTGTGTGGAGTCTGCATGTTCTTCCCACGGTCGAGTGACATTAAAGAAATGCAGGTAGGTGCGAGTGTGAATGGGCGTGCCTTCATTGAAGGTTGGGTATCGGCTGGCAGCTCGGCACCGTAAAATCCACTGCCAATCATGAGCGGACCGGAGTTCCGCTATGGCGACCCCTAACTGGGAAAAGTCAAAAGATTTTTATTAGAGCTTTATACTATTCTGCTTAACTAATAATGAAGCACAAATGAAAACCTTCCAGGAATCTTCATCTTCTGTGTTTAAGACATTCTCAAATCTAATACTTAACACAGATGTGCATACACTCACATATTTCTACTGCAGTGCTTATCTCATTCTGAGCTGAAAAAAGCTGGCACAATCTTTTTACATCTACTTACATCCTGGAGAAGACTCTAAGTGACTATCCGGTATTGTGCTTTCTTCTGCTTGTCCATCTTCAGACCACAAATTCTCAACTGTTTTCAAAATAAGTAACAACTCGTCTTTTGGAATACTGCATTCTGTGAATTAAAGGAAATTGTTAGAAAAAATGTTATATGAACATAATAATGTAATTTAGCCATAACTGTATTACTGCTCATCATTGCTGAAAGCTTTTCCACCATGCATTTCCCCTAAACAATAGCATTGTCTTCATTTCTGAATTTAAAACAATTTATTAGTAAAGATTTGGAAAGAATTGGACATAGATTTGTAATTTCGCAAGTCATGCATCAAAAGTTAATGACACATGTTAATCTGAAGCAGATTTAAAATGCTTAAGTCACATTTAGCTTTGGAACAGGAACATGCACACATAAGCATTTATGTACTTGATCTAACTATTCAAACATCCAAGGAGTTCCTAAAAATAACCAAAATGCATGACAGTGCTGACATGAATTTATCATACGTGGCAGTATTTTTTTTCTATTTACTGCAATATTGCATTGGAACGAAGCAACCTGCAACTTGTGAAAAACTCTTACGAGTTCAACAATGGCTATCATAACTTGACATTTATTGATTTAATACAATTGCCTGAAAAAAACTTCCATTTTTGTCTTACATATTAGATGCAAACATCTTGTATACAATGGATGCATACTTGGCACAGAATTAAAAGGCAGGTTGAAATTATGAAAAATATCATAGTCTCCATCCAGCCCCTTAGAAAAAAATTTTCCTTAACAGATTTATACCTGTAATTTAACATATTATTTTGGATAATGTATACATGTTGGCTTGATACGGATCCATGATTTAAAGATTATTTGAACTGCTAATGAGCTGCTTCCTGTGCCAGAGTTCAAGGTTGGAGTCCTTCCTCCTTTACTTACCTGCTGTGCAACTGTGAACAAGTCACTTAACTCCCAGGTTGATCCCGAAAAGGAATAAATTGTCCAGTGGGCTTACCCAGTCAACAAATGGGTAAAACAATAAAGACAAAAATCACCCAGGAGCTTGATATTCTGCCTAGACTGATACAAATCACAGAAATGCAGGGTGTTTCTTTACAGACTTACAGTATTCTAATTCTTCCTTATTGATGGACCTGTTATCATCTGACAAAATGGAAGTTTATTACTGAATGCAGAGTAGGAAATGCCAGAGTAACATGATGTCAGAAGGAGGCGATAAGCCTACCTACTTTACTGTTTAGGTGCACTCAGCATTCTACATTACCTCCATCTCTGGGCCCCTTGCACCTTTCTCTACATGTCCTGTGTCATATTAAGTGCTTCTGTGGATTCTCTCTCCATCACCATTTCTAGTGGTCCACTCCACATGTCCACAACCTTTTCTGTAAAGAAGTACTTTCATATATCCCAGAAGCTAGAGGTCCCTTGAATCAGTTGCCTGTGCCCCACATGCACACACTGTCATTCCTGTTGAAAAAGATCCCCTCACATTTCAGTGAAAGTTTTGTGTTTATGGTCATTGTCTAGTTGGGTTGCCAGGGCTACGGCTTGGAGAAAGCACCTCACCGGTTCTTTTGAGCTTTTTTTAAAATTGTTTCAGGTTTCAACTTTCTGTTAATAAGTTAACTTGAGTGTTTCAGCCATTACACACAGAGCTATCAGAGGAGGAGGAGCAGCTGATCTGTGATATATAGCAATAAGTAGCCTTCTTTTTGCATATTTGTAGTAGTTATTGCTTATTCTAGATATTTATAGCAATTTTATTGTATACTGCATACTTGTACTGTATTTCATAGCTATTGCCTCACTTGTGATAAACATTTCTGTAGTGTTTTCTCCCACCCTCCTTTCCTATTGGCATCTTGTCTTTATACCTGCTGGCCTTGCAGTTGCCCGCCCCTACTCTAAATTTGATCTTGGACACTCCTCCCAGTCTAGTGTAACTAGCTTATTCTACCTAATACAGAAAGAATATCTGAGAAGGCCGACCCACTTAGTTTCTTTCCTTATGTTCCTCCTTTCTCCCTTTCTTAAAAAAAAAAAAAATTGCCTGAATATCCTTGGGTTCTGACTGTGCTTCTCAAACATTTTGGAAATAGAGAGTATATTTTAGTGCATTTATTAAAATTAGAAGTTATGTACTCACCATAACGTTCCATCTGGGTAGGTGTATTCATTTGTCTGCAACCTGTGGGTTATGGATCCGATATCGGATCCGAACCGGCATGGTTTTCCAGCTATGGATCCAAGCTCTCAGCTCCTCCACTCACCCATAATGCCCTGCTCTACCCTCATGACCTCAGATCGAGTTTGTCAACAGCAACAACACCCTGAAAAGGGTAACAGATAATATGCAGGAAACTGAAAGGCCAGGGGGATAGGAGGGCGGGATGGTTGCAGACAAATGAATACACCTACTCAGATGGAACGTTATGGTGAGTACATAACTTCTAAATCTGAAGTAGGAGATTCATTTGTCTGCAACCTGTGGGACAGAGTCCCCAGCTACCTGAATCTTGGGCGGCCATCATGGAAGGATATTCAGTAGCACAGCAGAGCCAAATGATGCTCTAACCCTAGATGCAAGATCCAACTTATAGTGGGAAATAAAAGTATGAGATGAAGCCCACGTGGCTGCTGCACAAATATCATCTAGAGGAATCCTAGCCTTGAAGGCTGCCGAGGTAGATACTGACCGGGTTGAATGGGCATGTACACCTCCGTGCGGGCCTTCCTGAAGCTTGATAAGCCAATAAGATGCACTGTGAAATCCAGCGAGACAGAGAAACTTTAGAAATTGGCTTGCCCAAATTAAATTTAGCAAAGGAAATAAACAACTGGTCGGATTGCCTATGACCAGCCGTTCTGTTTAGATAAAATCTAAGTTGCCTGTGGACATCTAATGAGTGAAGCTTGTATTCACCTTTATTTTCATATTTAGGGAAGAAAACAGGGAGGTTAATGGACTGATTAATGTTTGCTTCAGATGCAACTTTAGGAAGAAAGGACGGGTTGGTCCTGAGGTAAACACGGTCCGGAGGAAATACCAAGTAAGGAGGTTTAGCTGATAATGCTTGAAGCTCTGAAACTCTCTTGGCCGATGTAATGGCTACCAAAAAGGCTGTCTTGTAAGACAAGAATTTGAGATCCACCGTAGCCGCTGGTTCGAAAGGGGGGGGGCGGTCAAGGCCTGTAGAACCAAAGAGAGGTCCCAAGGAGGAACCGCTTGTTTTACAGGGGGCCTGAGAAGAAAAGTACCTTTAAGGAAAATTTTACACAACTTGGCTGACATAAGAGGATTAGAGTCATGGCCAATGTGATAATGAGAAATTGCCGCCAGTTGTACTTTGACTGTGGAACTGCTGGCACCATCGTTAAAAAGAGTGGTTAGAAAGTCAAGCACTAAGGGGAGAGGAACCGTGAAGGGATTCAGGCCTTGCCGCCCACAAAGAAAACCGTTTCCACTTGCTGCGGTAGACTTTCCTAGTGGATGGTTTATGAGCTGCCACCAGAATTGCCTTAACAGGTGACGAAATACCGGGAGTCCTGATCAAGAGTGGAACTGGAGCAGCCAAGCGGTCAGCTTCAGGTTGTCCAGATTCGGAGGAGGTATGCAGGATGGATGGGATATCAGATCCGGAATGGGATCTAGAATCCAAGGAGGATTCACCGAGTGAGACCTTAGAAAGGGGAACCAGATCTGTCGAGGCCAAAACGGAGCAATGAGAATCATTCTGCAACCCACCCGAGAGGCTTTCTGAAGAACTTGGAGCATCAGAGGCAAAGGTGGATAAGCATACAGAAGACCGGGTGGCCAAGCATGCACCAGAGCATCTCCTGGGGAACCTCCTGGAGGAGGTATCAGAGCGAAAAAACTGTCGCACTTGGTGTTTGAGGGAGAGGCAAAAAGATCGCATGAAGGAGTTCCCCACCGTGCGAATATGCGTTCTGCTACTTGAAAATTGAGAGACCACTCGTAAGGGGTCAGAATGGTGCGACTGAGCTTGTCCGCCAGGATGTTGGACCGACCCGGAATGTGCATTGCTATTAGAAAGCGGTTGGTGGAGATTGCCCATTCCCAAACTCTCATGGCTTCTCGACAAAGGGGGTAAGACCTTGTTCCCCTTGCTTGTTGATGTACCAGACCACAGACATGTTGTCCGATTGAATCGCAATTGTTCCCAAGGGAAGAAAGTCCTGAAGTGCTAGCAACGCTAAGAGCACTGCTCTCATCTCTAGAACGTTGATATGCAGTAAGGTCTCTGAATCGTTCCATGTGCCTTGGACGGTCCGGCCTCAAAATGCCCCCCCCCACCCGAGGCGGGAGGCGTCCGTGGTCACTGTGGCGAGAGGGGGAGAAGCACAAAATGGGCGGCCCCCGTGGAGATCTGGAGAGTGAAGCCACCACAGGAGGGACCGCTTGCAAGCCTTGCTGATCGCAATGGGATGATGCATAGGGAGAGCAAGGTATGACCACTGTACTAAGAGAGTCCATTGAAGGATGCGCATATTGAGCCTGGCAAGAGGGAGAAGTGCTATAGCAGACGCCATGGACCCTAGAGCCCTCAGGACCAACTCCGCCGGAACAGAACTTGAGTGGAGAATGGCCCGCACCTGGAGTTGCAGATTTTGAACTCTGTCCGCAGTGAGGAAGGCTCAGAACTCCTTGTGTCTAGCCCGCCCCTATAAAATCTAAGAGCTGTGTGGGCCAGGTTGGATTTCTTTGTATTTATTGTAATGCCCAGAAAGGGAGCAAGATGGAGAAAGGAGTCTCGCCAATAATAGTAGATGCCTTGTTGGGGCGGTAAGAAGCCAGTCGTCCAGGTAGGGAAAGACCTGCACCCCCTGAAGCCTCAGGTGGGCCGCTACCACTGCTAATACTTTGGTGAACACCCTGGGGGCTGTGGTGAGACCAAAGGGAAGGACCCGAACTGGTAGTGACTGGCTCCCAGCCGAAGCGGAGGAACCTCCTGGAGCCTGTCCATCAGGATGTGGTAGTACACGCCTTTGAGGTCTATCGAACACATCCAGTGATTTTCTCCCAGAAGGGGAGAATAGATTGCAGAGTGACCATTCGGAATTTTCTTTGGGGACTGCCAGATTCAAGAGAGAAAGGTCTAGAATTGGTCTTAGTTCCCCCGTCTTCTTTGGCACTAAAAAGAACCTGGAGTAGAACCCTGATCTGATCTGGTCTGGGGGGACGGGCTGGATGGCTCTTTTCTTTAGCAGATGGCCAATTTCTGCCAAAGCGGCCTCCCGCTGACCGGGTGGAACGACTGGGAGGGACTTCAACTTTGGAAAGTGAAGAAAGGGGATGCGATATCCTCTGGATATGATTTGGAGAACCCAGCGGTCTGATGTTATGGACTCCCATGCCGCTAGGTGCCCCGAACGTCCCCGACTGCCTCCAGAGTGGAGCAGCCGGGCAACCCTCAGGGTTGCTGCGCGGGCCGCTCAGAGAAAGGTTCCCTGGACCCGAAGTTTCTGGGAGCCCCTCTGCCTCTAGGGCGGCGTCCTCCCTGTCCTCCTCTGCCACGGAAGGACTGGTTGTCCGGAGCAGGCTGAGACTGCTGCGACTTCCCGAACCACATCTTCTTCTGACCCTTTTGGTTCCTAGAGTAGCGCCTCTGGTGTGCACAGAAGCGGATTCTGACGGCAGACAGCGTCTTCCCGTCCTTCTCGCTCTGGGTCAACGTTTCGCGAACGGTTTTGCCAAAGAGAGCAGAACCATCAAAGGGGGCGTTCGCAAATGACGCTTTGAAGGGCTCAGAAAAATCGCAGTGACGGAGCCAGGCCTGACGTCTAGTGACAAGGCCTGCCCCTGCGGCTCTAGCGGTGCCTTCCGTAGCGTGGGAGAGTAGCCGCATAGAGGTATTAGTAACTGACCTAAGAGTGGCCATGCGGGTGGAGTGCAGCACTCTGTCCTCCTCCGACATGGACTCTGGGGGAGATGCAGCGTATTCTTTAATGAGATCTTGCTGCATCCTAATGACGTGTGCCAGGTAGTTCAGCGCCCTTACCGAGAAGGTTGCTGAACTAAACATCCGCTTCCCCAAGCGGTCCATCATCCGAGACTCCTTGCTCGGGGGATGGACTGAGGGACTCTCCTGAGCAAGTTCCCTCTTGGTGGCCGCCGCCGTCAACATGGCATCTACCGGAGGCCCCTTACTCCAATGGGCCCGGTCGGACGGTGGGCTGAGGATCCTATCGGGCCTCTTAGGAATTGGCTCCACGGTGTCCGGTTCCTTCCACGCCCTGGTGGTAATGAGGTCCACCAGGGGGTCGGCAGGAGGGGACACCCAAGAGGTAGACGGGCCCGCTTCAAATGCCTCCAAGAACACAGACTCGTCCGAGGAAGACTTGGGGGCAGACCACCCCCCCCTTATACGGAGCATTTCCATGATGTCTCCAAATGAGACATCCTCGGGGGGTGACCGTGGGGAGCCTTTCCCTTCCTCCAAGTCCGTGTCTTCCATGAGAGACTCGGGGGAGTCAATGTGCCTCCTTTTGCACGTATGCTTGCGAGGGACATCCTCTGGGGGGCTGTCAGAGGACTCCTCGCAAGCAGCAACTTGTTCCATTGGAGCAACTTGGGGCACAGAAGCGGGCTGTCCCAAGGGCCGGATGGTGGAAGCCTGGCCCAGTGCAGAGGGAGCGCGGGACGGAGCCGAAACAAGTGCCGGGGGTCCGGAGACCCTCAACAGGGCCCTCTCCACTACATCAAATGCCGAAGGGGAGCCGACCTCGACCAAAGGATCCGACAATCGCTACCTCGGATCCGAAGAGTGGATCGGAGCCGGCGCCGCGCCGGATCCGGCGACAGTGCGCCCGACACAGACGGGCGCCGGCGAGCACTGATCCCCGGATCCGAGGCTCGGATCCAGGCTCGAGAGGTCGGATCCGATGCACTCGAGGGCAGGGTCGGATCCGGCACAGTACTATCGGCGCCGACCCACCCCGCCCGGCTGCTCGGCTCCAGCTGCTCCAAACCCGGATAGTGGGTCGGAGAAGGAGCAATCGGTTTGAAAAAGGGTGTTGAGCTCCCCCCCAGAGGGGGGGGAGGAAGAGCACTCCCATCTGCATCTGGGCCTGGATGAACCTTCTCATCATCCGGTCCAGATCAGCATCCGAAAGGCTATACGTGGATCTCGACGAGGCTACCGAGGTAGGCCTGGAGTGCCTCCTCGATAGCCTCGATGGAGATCGGGTCTCCTCCTCCTCAGGTCCCGGTGAAAAACACACTGGAGACCGGAGCCGAGAAGGAGGAGACCGAGCCGACAATGGAGCCGACAACGGAGCCGGGGGAGAAGCCCGCTTGGCTGGCGGGGCCGAAACAGAGGTCTCGGCCCGCCGCTTATGGTGCTTCTCCTCCGTCCTTTTCTTGGCATCCCTCTCCTCCGAACCAGAAATGGGAGGTTGAGTCCCAGGAGGAGGAGGGGGTGCCGCAGAGGGAATAACCGTAGGCACGGTTACTCCCGAAGGAGCGGAGGTCGGAGCCGAGTCCGGCGGTAAAAGGTCCGCCAAGACAAGCTTGAACCTCCGCTCCTTCAAAGCCCTGGGGTTGAACCCTGCACAAATTGAACATCCAGATGTGAGGTGTTCAACCCCCAGGCATCTAACACACCGAGTGTGGCCATCAGCTGGGGAAAGCTTATGGCCACACTCGGAGCATTTAGAAAATATAGATTTGGGTTGGTCTGCCATCCCAATCTAACAAAGTAGTTACCAAACTAAAAGTAACTAAACAACCAATATACACACACAGGCCCAACACACACACACACTACGCCAACAGCGAGGGGAGGGATAAAACTTTTAGATTAACTCTAAAAAGTAAAAATATCAAAGGGGAAACCTACACTTTCACACAAAAAATCAATAAAAACTTCAAAATTCTGAAATTTAACAGTAAAACTAGCACTTAGCTTGAGAGCTTGAGAAACAAATCCAGTCACCATGCGCGGCAAACGAGATCTGGGGTCATGAGGGTAGAGCAGGGCATTATGGGTGAGGGGAGGAGCTGAGAGCTTGGATCCATAGCTGGAAAACCATGCCGGTTCGGATCCGATATCGGATCCATAACCCACAGGTTGCAGACAAATGAATCTCCTACTTCAGATCTGTATTTGTCTTAATATTGCTGCACTGTATCTGAATTGTTTTAGTGTGCTTTAGCTGCTTTTCTGTATATGTAAACTTTTCTGTATATGTAGAGTAGCTACTTATTCTACTGTATTACTGCCTCTTAAATCGTTTTTCAGTTGTGCACTTACCTTGCTTCATTTAAAAAGTTTTAAATTGCTAATTTTGTAGAGTTTTAATTGTATTTACTGTTTAGGGCTACACACTCAAGTGTGTTAGCCTTTTCTGTGTTTATTTAGTGTATTAATTGCATTGTTTAGCCTGTTTTAACCCCAAAAAAAATACTATCGTGTTTGCTCGTTTCCTGCCTTTCCTAGCTAGTATAGTCCAGATCCCAGGCTTTGCTGGTTTCAGGACTTTATTTTCCGTGTTCAGAGCTATCCAGACCTTGCTGTGGTAGAGGGAAGTCCTACTGCTTACCAGTGGGAGTGGTGAGCATTGTACTGCCTGTCTAACATTAGAGGAGTGGTTTCCAGCTCTAAAACTGTAATTTTAGCCATTTTGGGCTGATTTCTATCCCTTTCAACGTTCTGGCTTAAAAATGCATGTGTTTGCGCATTTTTCACATCGTGCAGCACAGCGGGGCTATGGTTAAACTATTCCAGGTGCGAGAAAATCTGCTCTTCAAATTTTCCCTTAGAACTAGCTGGTTTCTTAGTAGTAGCACTAAAATCTGAACTCCTGTGACTACCACTTGCTCTAGAACCTGCTGGAAAGCACTAGGAAGCCTTAAACTGATACAAGCACTCAACTCTCCTTGTTAATAAGGAGAAATTAATCGTAGGCACTAAACAGACTATAATTGCAAAGTACCTTGCAAAGGTAAGGGAAAACAGCTCTTGTACTTTACATAAAAGCACCTAAACAAGCATGTCCAAGGGTCAACTTCCAGTGATTTCTCCTGTCCACCTGGTGAATCTGGGCATACTGGGGCAATGCAGCAACTGCCTCATGTACACAAACAACCCTCTCCCCCTACCACCCAACACTACAACCTGAAAGAGATGCACTTACATAGCCAAACTGGAAGCAAAGCTCTCTCCAGCTAAGATTGTGCTAGACAGTCAACAGGAGAAGATTAACACCTGCACTACACCTCAAGCAATACATAGCCCTTCAAAACCCACACCATCAACACCCACACATAGCAACATCAAACCCACATATGGTGAGGCCCTTAACATTAACCTGCTCAAGCAACAAGGACCTCCGAAGTTGAAATGCCAACAAACACCAGTCACAAACAAAGTGACACATAGCTCACAACACCAGTGTGCCACCCAACAACAGCACCTAAGGCAGGACAACGTGCCCAACACTTTAGTCATAGGTGACTCTATAGTCAGGCACACTGATTACTCACCAGGCTGAACAAGGAGAAAATTACAGTCAGCTGCCTGTCGGGTGCCAGGATCCACCACATAACGCATGCACTCAAGTCACACCACAACACATACAAATACGACTGTCATTGTCCATGTTGGAGTGAATGACTTGAGATGTACCTCCCTGGACTGCATGTAAAGAGACATGGAAGAGCTCTCGGATCATGTGGCCCAGGCAGCTATGACCCTAGTCCTGAGTAGCATCCTGCCTTTGCCCAGAATGATACCACAGTATACGGACAAACTGATTGACTTCAACAATTGTCTAAGCTTCTGGTGTCATTCAAAGGGGATCCAGTATCTGTCTGCCTGGGACGACATGTTCAATAAACCACGATGCTTTGCCAGAGATGGTCTGCACCTGTCACCCCTGGGATTCAGGTT
Source organism: Protopterus annectens (assembly GCF_019279795.1). Taxonomy (NCBI): domain Eukaryota; kingdom Metazoa; phylum Chordata; order Ceratodontiformes; family Protopteridae; genus Protopterus; species Protopterus annectens. The sequence continues at coordinate 254,306,524 of NC_056739.1, forward strand.
ACTGGCTAAAGCTTTTGCCACCCCTATAGTGCCTTTTTTAGGCAAGGTTCAAAGGACAAAACCTCCACCGAAACAGATACAAGCATGCAAAATCTGAAGGTAATGCTACCCAATACTAGAAGTCTATACCTCAAAATGTACTCTCTCAAGGCACGCCTAAAAATGGAGAACATCGATATATGTGCAGTAACTGAGACATGGTTCAGGGCTCCAGAGAGCACCCCTACAATACCAGGCTACAACTCTTACCACACTTTTCAGCCATCAAACAAAGATCGAAACACTAAGAGGAGTGTCCATATTCACCAAGAATATTCACACCTCCAGGCTAGTTGCCCAACACAATGCATCTGAAATTCTCCAGGTGCAACTAACACTAGGTAAGACTGCAATCCAAAGTGTAGCTTGCTACAGATACCCCACCATGCCCCAAGATCCTCACTACACCTTTCTAAACATACTGGAAAATATTAAGGTACAACCAAATACCCTAATACTGGGTGATTTCAACTACCCTGCCATCAAATGGGAAAATTACTGGGGTACCAACACCTTTTCTCAATGGTTCTTGGAATTCATAAATTCCAATGCCCTGGATCAACTAATCCATTGTCCCACCAGGGATTCCAATATCCTAGACCTAGTCATTACCATCAAGGGAGATAAATGCTCCACACCAGTGGTCACCCCCTCACTGGTTAGGTCTGACCATAAGCAAATCACCATTAACATCCACATCCCACCCCCACCCCCCAGTAAGGAAACCTTCATAAAAAACTTCTCCAAAGCCAACTTCATGCTACTCAAGTCAGAAGTGACAAACTTCATGACACCCATGCAGATGGCAGCTGAAGGTTCGACTGCTGAATCCTATACTAAGGCACTGTACGAGCACATCCACTCGTGCATGAATCGTGTCATCCCAAAGAGAACCAAGACACTCTCCTCCAAAAAAAGGAAGCCAATCTGGTGGTCCCCTGCCATAAACAAACTATACAACAGAAGAAACTGTTGCAGAAAAGAGGAAAATCCCAGGATGCAAAAAACTCCCTTACCAGCCTCAGTAAGAAGCTGAGATCCCTCATAAAATCCTCCAAAGCTAGTTACGAAAATAAAATTGCCAAAGATTCCAAAGACAACCAGAAGGCATTCTATAGTTATGTCAATAATCTAAATGGCAATGCTCAGATATGCTCTGAGCTACAACGGAATGGCATTAAATATACTGATCCCAAGAATATTGCCAATATCCTGGCAGATTGATTTAGTGCCAAATTCACCCCTCTCTCACTCCCTAAAGGGCCCATCTCAATACCAAAAGATTGCCAAATTCTGGTAATCACGGCCACACAGGAAGAAACCACACTCTCCAAAGCTAAGAATACAGCATCCATGGGACAAGATGACATCCCGGGCTGTGTACTACATGAACTACAAAATGAACTGGCACCTCACCTAAGTGTCGTGTTTAATCATAGCCTCACCTCAGGCTTCATGCCCACTGAGTGGCACACAGCTACAGTTATCCCACTCCTCAAGGGTGGATCCACCTTAGATCCCGGGAACTACCGTCCCATCAGTCTGAAGAGCCTTATCTGCAAGGGCATGGAACGCATTATCATGGAACTTATAAACAAAGACATTGGCAACCTACAAACACTGGACCCCACCCAGTTTGAGTTCGTAAAGGGCCAATCTTATCTCCTGAACCTGAATGACTTCTTCAAATCAGTCTCCAGAGCTGTGGACAAGGGTAAGGCGGTCCACACAGCCTATCTGGACCTCGCCAAGACCATTGACACCATCCCTCACTCTGGAATCATAGAAAAACTTACTAAGTTGGGCATAAATCCCTACCTCACTCGATGGGTTGCCAACTGGCTTACGGACAGAACCCAGACTGTAAAAGTAGCCGACTCCAAATCCAGCTACAGACAAGTGGAGTACCTCAGGGTTCAGTCCGGGAACCGCTCTTGTTTGGCATCTACTTCTCTGAAGTACAGGCCAACACTAAGGGACTCTGGCTAACAAAGTTCACAGATGACTGCAAACTGGGAGCCATTATTGAATCCCCAAATGATGTGGATATTCTACAAAAGGACCTTACAGAAACAGACACTTGGTGCCAGAGCCATGGGTTTAATGCCAAGAAATGTATAGTTATCCATTTTGAGAAAAATCATGTACCCATGAATTACCACATAGGTGGCAGTACACTAAACACTGAAAGTGCGATGAGAGACTTAGGAACACAGGTGAACAGTGCTCTCACCTTCGATAACCACATTGCCACAAGAGTCAGGAAATCCTGCTATGTGGCACGCCTCATCACTAATGGCTTTTCATCCAGAAAAAAGGAGGCCATTGCCCCACTGTACTCATCCCTCATTAGACCCATTACAGAGTACAACGCCCCGTTTGGTATGTACCTCAGAAGACATTTGCAACAGCTGGAAAGGCCGCAGAAATACCTCACTAAAAGAATCACAGGCCTAAAGCAGATGCCCTATGCTGACCATCTAAATAAACTCCAACTATACTCTGTGGCATTTCGTCTACTCAGAGGCGATCTCTGCTTAACATACAAGGCCATGTCAAGCTGTTGGACATGCTCCACTTAAAGAAATCCAAATCCTTCAGAGATACACGCTCCAGGGGATCTAAACCTTGTCATCACAATGAACAAAACATGCTGGAGGGATAGGTTCCTGACCCAGAGACTCCCCATACTCTGGAATAGACTGCCAATACATGTCAAGCAGAGCGCCTCCTTGGCCCTCTTCAAAAGGTACCTTGACAATTGGATGGGAGATAGGAAATTCACCCCGGGAATCACGGCAGTTGCCTTGCTAGAAAGGGGTCCAGGGAAGTAAATATTGTGGGAAGAAATATCCAGGGAATTGTTATGGCTAGGCTTGTATAGGCCCTAGGGTTGATGGCCTAGGACCAACCTATGAACCTATGACTTTGTGTACTAGTGTCACACCTCCCCATTTCATATAGCCTTGATTTCAAATAACATTAGCTCTTCCACCTTCCCCTGGCATCTTTCTTGTGCTATTTCTCTTTAATCCTTCAAGCATCCTCTTGCCCTATTCCTTGTGTGGCATCTAGAATGATGATATGGTGTCCCCAGAGCCAAAAAGAATGGACGCACTATTCCTTTCCTTCTGGTGCCTATCCCCTGAGGACACACTCTAGCCTTCCAGCTGTTGCTCTCACTGTCTAGTCACTCTACTCATTATCGCCAGTCCAGGAATGATCACAACCCAGGTCATCTTCCTGTTCCACTCCTTCAGATAACTAAGGCCAAGGATCTTGTACCTTAAATGTAGTACTTTACATCTGGATGCCTTAAGCCAACTTTCTCAACTTTATGCTCACTTGATCAGCCTTTCCAAATCTGGCCATAGACTCTTTTTTTTCATTCTCCAGTGTCGTGTGTCATGAGCAAAGAGTCTGCAATTCTTTGGTATTCCATAAAATATGTCACAAACACAGGTACGTGCAATAGATCCAGACCTTTACAGTACTCCTGTAGTCTTTTCAGTATTTCTAACACTGTCCTTTCTCAGCACAACTTTCTGTCTCCTACCATTTAGCATACTGCAGTAGAGATCCTCAGTCGTGTTCCAACCATCACTCCCCATCCCCAGTTTTTCTATCAGCAACCTGTATAAGACCAAGTCAAGTGCTTTGCTGAAGTCCAAGTAGACTATGTCAACTAGTACCCCCCTGTTAGGTCCACCTGTAAAAGAAATCATTAACTGGATCAGGTTTAACTAACATATCAATTTTGGTCATGAAAACATATTAATTGCCATTCTGTAGTCTGCCATCTCCCAGAGATACTAAAAGCCTAAACCTCAAAATTCTTCTTTATACTACTGTCTGTCTGCTGTCATAACAATAGGTCTACACTTCCCCAGACTTGCTGTCCTTTTATTCTTAGGCACCTCTGCACTGATTGATGATTACTTACAGACCTGTCAACGTGTATGCAGATAAAGTGGCCAGAATGCTGAGGATGATGGTAGGTAGCCCAAACAGTTATTTTGCTTTATCCTACATTAATGAAGTGGTTCTGCCCCTCTACCTCATCCATCACTACCGTAGTGTTTACTTATGGCTCTTCTGACTTCTGACTCTGCCTTGCCTTCGTCACAGCAAAACGCCCTCTCCTTACTTTCCTTTGGGAATTCCTGATATCTTGGATATCTAACAATGAACATAAAAATATGTATTATTCCACACTTTTTCTGCATATTCAGCATGATTCAGAATAACAATTATTCCATATCTCTCTCTCTCTCTATATATATATATATATATATATATATATATATATATACGGTTTAATATCAAAATCTCAACGTTAAAAATAAAAAAGAGTTTTAACGTCAAATTACAGTGCTGTATCCATGCATACTAATGAGGTGTAAATACTGAATCTGATGAACGAATTCAGCAGATTCTACATTTACATCGAATATCGAACGGAATGTCTGCATAGGAGGTAAGGTAAGTCTAGCTCCTACCCTGGAATTCACTGTTTTGCAGGGGAACAAGCCCCCTTGTACCCCCCCATGGTAGACTGTACCCCCCAAACCCCTGCTAACTATATATTCCAACTCCAAGATCGCACTACAGTGAGAAAAGATGAATTTCCCAATCAGCACTGTACCACGAACTGTACCTATTACATCGAGCTGTGCATTCGTTGATACAAACTATCTCCCTCAAATAAAGTTTGGCAAAATGAAAACTGTCCAACTGCTGTCCAACATTCGCATGTTCACCGAAGGTTACTTCTATCTTTTAATAGCAATCATATATATATATATATATATATATATATAGATATATATATAGATATATATATATATATATATATCATGCAATGTAAACTACTTAATGATTAGGCTTGAGCTACTGTTAACACAAAAAAAGAATTATAAGCAGCGACCTGCTTCATAATTTTGTTTTTAATGATAAATGGTAGCATATGTAAAATCTTTGTTGCACAATGTTGGCATCTTTTCAAAAATGTAAGTCCCTAATATTCTTGGAATTGTAACTGAGATAATATGGGCAATCATGGGGTAATATCATACCACTGTTCTGTGCAAGAATTCTGCCTGCTGGACAGCACTAACTTTCAGGGTGACTTTTTACATGGTTTACAAGACCAGTGCATTTTCTGCAACTTATTCCTGGGGTCAATGTAAGCTGTCCAATCAGATTGTGTGTCCTTTTTCATCCAGTTTAAAAGTAGTTTTAAATTATATAGAAAATTACAAAAAAGATGAAGTCTAGGTCACTACTCATTATTAGCATGGTTCTGGCATCCTGTAGCGTTTCGGTGGTAGAATTTGTTTGTGTGATGTGAAAGGGGCATTGTACTACATAAAAGGGTTGCAAGTCCAGCAGAGCTTTACATCCCACATCTGTTACAGATGTATAAGAAAATAAGCTCACTGTTATGAAATGCAAGGTAGGACAAGTAGCATTAACATAGCTATATCAACAGCCAAGCCTACCAGTTCATTCATGACCATAAAGTGTGAAAGATAAGGTTACTGTATTACAGAAAAAACATCACAGGTACAGCAGGGAGCCTCACTTCAACTCAAACTGAAACTAATGACTTGCCTGCAACTGCTAACTTTTGCTTTTTGGTTAGCCACATAGTTCGCCACTGATTGGCACTAGATTCTGCTGTTGTTGTTGCAGACTTGCCAGCTGGAATGGATGTTTGGTTCAGTCCAGCTCTTTTATTTTTCCTATTTTTCCTCAACAGTTTAACATATATAAAGCTAGGCTGTGATACCGGTTTGCATTTAAAGTGTAGACAAGTATTCCACTGGTGCAGGAATACACTTACCAGTTTGGAGTGGGGGGGAGGTGGGACCACAGAAGATTTGTAAGGACCAAAGCTGACACAATGAAATAAAAGGAATTATGGGATAACCTTACTTTAGTTATAAATGCAGAGTCAGCATCAACCTGTACTGTAACTACTTTACCTAGCAATTAAATTTCTATCACTTCAGATTAGGGATTATAAGAAAAGTACAGTTTTGTACCTACCATAAATGTAGATGTTCGAGTGTTCACCCTGCTGCAGTCATCACACTTGGGTTATCCTGTCATCAGGCGGTCCCGCAGTCAGCCGGAATTCCAACATCTTGGTCCGGCGTCGGTTGTTGTTGCCTCTTCCCTGACGTCAGTGCGCCAGGGGTATATATAGTGCAACCAACACCACTTTCTTCAGTTTTTCTTGCCCCAGATGTCATGTGCTCCCAAAAAGGTGATCAGAAATTAGTAGCAAATGGAGTAACCTCTGCCCAAGCACAAAATTCCTTCAGTTATAAGCAAATACATCATTAAAGTATTAAAGAGATTTAGCCAGTAGATCAGAGGGGATGGAGGGAGGGTAACCTGGACTGCAGCAGGGTCAACACTCGAACATCTATATTTAAGGTAGGTACAAAACTGTACTATGTTCATCATGTTACCCTGCTGCAGTCATCACACTTGGGTTGAATCCCAAAGCTAAGGAAGAGGGAGAGGTATCATAGAGGGTTAGTGGAGGCTATAAGGCCCTGCAGAACTGCAGTGGCGAAGCCCGCCCTAGTCTTAGAGTAAAGAGGTAAGTGATAGTGTTTGGTAAAGGTGTGTACTGAACTCCAAGTTGCAGCTTCTAAAATCTCTTTGGTTGGAACCCCCCTTAGAAAGGCTGTAGAGGTAGCTGTTGCCCTGGTAGAGTGGGACCTAATGGTAGCAGGAACTGGTTTTCCATGATGAGTATAGCAGAAACGTATGCAATGACCTATCCATTTAGAAATGGTTTGCTTTGATATAGCCTTCCCTTGAGTAGCTGTAGCATAGGATACAAAGAGCTGGTCAGGTTTTCTGAAAGCCTTAGTTTTGTCCAAGTAGTAACAAAGTTGCCTGTGAATGTCCAAGGAATGCAGGAGTCTCTCACCTTTGTTCTGTGGATTTGGGAAGAAGGTGGGCAAGTGGATGGTTTGATTTAAAGCCACACTGGAAACCACCTTAGGCATAAAGGAAGGATTAGTTCATAGAGAAACTCTGTCTTGATGAAAAATGAGGAAAGGTTCCACTGCCATTAGTGCCTTTAGCTCTGAGACTCTTCTAGCTGAAGTTATTGCTAGGAGCAGGGCAGTTTTCCATGATAGGAACTGAAGATCTGCAGAGAAAGCTGGTTCAAAGGGAGGCAGTTAGTTTTTCCAGAACAAAATTGAGGTCCCATGTAGGTGTAGGAGCTCTCCTGGGTGGTCTAATATTTTTTGCCCCTCTGAGGAACTGCCTTAGAAGGGGATGTGAAAATAAAGGTGGATCCGTGTTGTAGTGACCTGAAATAGCTGAAGCATGGATTTTAATGGAGGAGAAAGAAAGTCCTTTGTGCAACATCTCAGCTAAATACTGTAGAATGTGAGGCATGTGAGGCTGAATTGTGTCTTGGTCTTTAGCTTGGTTCCAGGCACAAAACCTTTTCCATTTGTCCGAGTAAGCCTTCCTGGTGCTTGGCCTCTTGGCTTCCAGAATAACATCCAGAACTGCTTGGGAAAGAGGAGCTGGTTGTATGTTTAGTTGATTTGCCATGCAGCCAGATTTAAAGTTTTGAGCTGGCTGTGAAGAATCTGATTGTTTTGTTGTGTGAGCAAATGGGGGATTTGAAGCAATATCCATGGTGGGCTGTGGGCCATATTTCTCAATAGTGAGTAACAGTGCTGGCGTGGCCAGTCTGGGGCTATGAGAATCAGTCGTAGTCTCTCCTTTTTGACTTTCCGAAGAACCTTTGTGAGGAGAGGCAATGGAGGGAAGGCATATACTGTCAGGTTTTTCCAACAGAAAGAGAGTGCGTCCACTTTCCAAGCTTCATGGTGAAATGTCCTTGTACAAAATGTTGTTAGTTGATAGTTTTGAGGACTGGCAAACAGGTCTACATCTGGAAGGCCCCATTTTTGAGTTATCATTGCAAATATTTGTGGATCTAGTTTCCACTTGTGGGGATCCTTGATGTTTCTGCTGAGGTCGTCTGCCAATGTGTTCTTCTGTCCTGGCAGGAATTGAGCTTGCAACTGAACTTGGTAAGCCAGAGCTGTGTTCCATAAGATCATTGCTTGCCTGCATAGAGGGTAGGAATGTGTACCCCCTTGTTTGTTTATGTACCACATTACTGTGGTGTTGTCCGTCTTTATTGCAAGTTGTCCTGGATGTAACAGATCCTTGAAGGCTGTCAGAGCTTTTTGTACAGCTAGCATCTCTTTTTGATTTATGTGTAGATTTCTTTGATCTGCAGTCCATAGGCCTTGAATGCATTGTCCTGCCATGTGTGCCCCCCAGGCGTAGTCTGAAGCATCTGTTGTGATAGTTTGCCTGGCTGTGGGCAAAGTGAAAGGCTGACCCTTGTTGAGGTGACATGCCTGTGACCACCATAGAAATTCCTGTTGTAGGCAGGGGATGAGAGATATCATTGTGTCCAAGCTGTGGCTGTGTTGAGACCATACGCTTTTTTAGGTACCACTGTAATTTCCTCATATGCAGATTTGCAAATGGTATTATTAGTATGCAAGATGCCATGAAGCCCAAAGCCTGCAGAAATTTTCTTGCAGTTAATTGGGTCTTTGTTGCCATTGTCCTGAAATATTGAGTCAGTTGTAGTTGCTTGTCTGGCGTAAGATAAGCCTTCTGGGCCATTGTATCCAAGCTGGCACCCAGGAATGTCATTTTTTTGTGAGGGTACTAGTATTGACTTCTTTTCGTTTACTGTGTACCCCTGGCAGTTTAGTAGATGCTTTACAAAGGTCAGATGATGTAGGAGAATGTCTTTGCTTTCTGCTTGGATGAGGCAGTCATCCAGGTATGGATATATTTGAATTCCTCTTTGTTTGCAGTATGCAATTACTGGTGCCAGGCATTTTGTGAAGACTCTGGGCACAGTAGATAAGCCAAAGGGCAGTGCAGAGAATTGGTAATGGGTTGAACCTGCAATGAAATGGAGGTATCTTCTGCAACTTTGTCTGATTGGGACATGCAGGTATGCCTCCTTGAGGTCCAACGTTACTAGCCATGCTTCCTTGCCCAACATGGGAAGTAGCTGCTGTAGAGTTAGCATCTTGAATTTGGGTACTTGTAAATAAGTGTTTAGAATTGAAAGGTCCAGAATTGGTCTCCAGGCATTGTCCTTTCTGGGCACTAGAAAGAGTCTTGAATAAAATCCTTGGCCTTGATCTCAAGTAGGTATCAGTTGAATGGCTCTCATGTCCATGAGAGCTGTAATTTGCTTTTGTGCCTCTGCCCATTGATTTTGTGGCAGGTCTGGCATTCCTCTTTTCATTGGCAAGGTGTGAAAGTGGAATCTGTATCCTCATAAAATTATGTCTAGGACCCATTTGTCCTTTGTGACACTGTGCCAGTTGTCTGCAAAAAGTGCGAGTTTTCCCCCCAAGGGGGCTGCCAAGAGAGTATTGTTTGGCCAGATGAGGTGCAAGTCATTGAGTTTGCCTTCTGGTGGATTGAGACCTGTCTTCTCCTCCCTTCTGTGTTGTAGTGCACCACTGGCGAGGCTTATACTGGGCTTGTGGTTGTCCTCTGCCCCTTGGGCGTCTGTATTTACCCCTCTGTGGTCTGTCAGTAGCTGGAAAGGACCAATTTTTTGTTGGCCAGTTTCTGCTGAAGCGAGGGGGTTGTACCTGTAGGAAATCCTTGACTGTCTGCATAGATTTTGCCTTATCCTCCATTTTCTTTAAAACTTCTTCTGCTTTAACTCCAAAAAGCACATCCTGCTGTAAGGGAGCATCTAGTAATTTTGCTTTAACAAGATCAGGCAGAGTGTGTTCCTTTAACCAAGCATGCCTATGTATAACAGACCCAGTGACAGCTGCTCTGCAGGAGGCCTCCAAAGAATCAAACCCACATTGTAAGGTATGTTTGCCCACCTGCTCAGTGACGTGCAACAGATCCTGTACTTCTTTCAATTCAGATTGTTGAGGGAGAGTGGTTATTCTTTGTTTTAACTGAGAGATTATGAATTGCTGATATTTAAGCATGTGAAATTGGCAATTCAGTGCCCTCATAGCTAGTGTGGCTGAGGTGTAAACCTTTTTCCCCCACCTGTCTAGTGCTCTGGAATCCTTCTCAGAAGATACTGGGTTTTTAGCCATAGAAGCCTTAGCCCCCTTGGGACCCTGGGAGATAGTCTCTGTGTCAGCTGCAGGGCTTTTGTAAAGAAATTTGTGGGAATCAGGCACTCTATAGTATCTGTCAGGCATAGCCGGAGCAGGAGGTAGAGAGTCTGGGTTCAAACTGGATTCTAAATAAACATCATCCACAATGTCCAAAACTGGTGGGATGGCAAGTGGTCTGTGTTGGGGGAGTAAAAGAAACTCTCTGAGTCTTTTCTTCGAGTCAGAGTAGTCCTGACCTTCCCAGTGAAAATGTTCCCTCATAGTGTGTAAAGTTTCCCCAAAGGAGTAGTCTTCAGGAGGAGAAGCTGAGGGAACAGAGTCCTCAGCATCAGAATCTTCATAAGGAGAGAAGGAATAATCTTGGTCCTCAGAGGAGTCTGAAGAAATGGACAGTTGTTCAGAGGATGCATTATCTTCCTCTTGTCTAGGCCTTTTGACAGGAGGGGGTTGGGAACCCCTGATTAAAGAAATCAAATCTTCAGCCATTTTGAGCATCTGTTTCTTAGGCATGGGGCCTTGAACAGGAGACTGAAGTGCAATCCTTTTAGATTTAGTAGGAGTCTTCGACTTAGAAAACGTTTTAATGGTGAGAGTCATCAGTCTGAAAACGCCTTCAGAAACCGGTGGCGTTTCTGTAGCACCGACGTCTTTTGAAACAATGTCGTCAGAAGGGCCTGAACTAAATGGCTGCGTTGGCCTGGTGCCTTCCGCCAAAATTTCTGTAGCGGTCTCGGGTTCCAGATCTGCGGTAGTCAGGGGCTGCATCGGAGCCTCACTGAGGACTGGAGAACCGGAGACCAGATTAGCCGAGGCCTCGAAGTCTGGCTTAGGCCTGGGCTGTCTGTCCTTATCCCTGCGTTTTTTGTGGACGCCGGTAGTCGGTTGCTCCGACGGCATGGTGTAGTTAAATTTCCTACCGAAGTAGTGTCATGCGAAATCAAAGCGTCTTTTAATAGTACGCTTATTAAACCTAGCACAAAACCAACAAGAAGTGACGTTGTGGTCTGGGCCTAGGCTAGGTATGCAATAAGAATGAAAATCCTTATGAGGTATTTGCTTCCTACAAGAAATACAATTGTTAACTTTTTCTGACATCGGTCTGAGGCAAGAAAAGTTTCCCGAACGGGGTACATAGCTTTATAGAAGACTTCGGACTGAAATTCGAATTCGAAAATCTCAGGAGTCGGCCGACCGGCACTTGCGAACTGCTTCTGCTTCGGGCACCGGCGGCAAGAAAGACTGAAGAAAATGGCGACGGTTGCACTATATATACCCCTGGCGCACTGACGTCAGGGAAGAGGCGACAGCAACCGACGCCGGACCAAGACTTTGGAATTCCGGCTGACTGCGGGACGACAGGATAACCCAAGTGTGATGACTGCAGCAGGGTAACACGATGAACATTGTTAAATCACAAGTCGCCCGTGTTAGGCTATGTCGTCTGTTTATTAAGGGCTTGTCAGGTATGCTCCTTATGATACAGAATCTTTCAGTATCTTCTCACTGGTAGTATATAGGTTTCACTATTTGTGCTTATCTCCTTATAACCTTTATCACTCTATCCTGGGTTTGATTATCTTAATTCCTTGAGACTATGAGCAGGTCACTCAATCATAGACTGCTCTTTATTTAGCATTGGAAAATGACATGCACCTAGTTGGTTTATATGGTAAATGAATAAAACAAAGATTCAACAAATGGTACATCTTTTATAGTTCTGTAAAAATGTTATTTCTTGTTCACCTTTTTATTCAGAATAGAAGAAACACTATGACAGTCTAAATCAGATGAGGTAAGTGTTAAAATGCATCGAAATTCAACACTGCAGACACAAGTACCTATTGCAGGAGGTACATATGGATCCTTGCCAGTCCTTTCCCAATCAGGAACATCAGCACTTGAACTGCCATACTAAATGAAATAGGCAGTCCTACCAATTGACACAGCACAACCTTCTGAATCCATTTTCCCTGATCTTAGCTCCTTGAATACAGAAGTCCTGTAACAGTTTAAATTATTTTTCTACATTACAAGATCAGTTATTTGAACTATTTTTTTACCCTTTCTTGATATTTCTCTTTTGCACAACTATGAAATTAGTATTTAAGTCAGGGTGGAAGGTGAAATCTCCAACTTAAAAAGTACAATGTATTGTCTCCTGTGAGAACAGGAAAAAAAGCTCTTTCATAATGCCACTTGCAGTTTTGGTAGGTCTATTACATGATGAATATGATTTATCTAGTTTGCTGATTTGCTGTCAGTGGATTTTAAGTCTTCTTGTAATAAATCCAATGAAAAAATTGTGCTGAAATTAACTGCAAGGAAATTAGTTTGAAATAACACAGCAGTGTTAGCTATAACAAAGTTTTAAAATTGGTTAAATGTTCTATGAATCTTAAATAATGTTTCATAGAGCTGCAACTACTAAATCACCAACCTTACAAAACGTCAATCAGAGCTTTATAAATAAAGCTTACTTATTAGCAATAAAGGTCATTCATCTCCTACCACTTCCTGAACATCCATGGTCACTTCAGTCCAGATCATGTCCACTTTCCTGATATACTGTGTCTAACTAAAACCTGGCTAAAACCAACAACCTCAGATAATGAAGTTTTACCTGCATGGATTGGACCGTGCTACCAGGAAGGGAGGTGGAGTAGCTGCATTCTTCAAATCAACTCTGTTACTATAAACCCCACACAACCTCCCCAGGTCAGTAATGCAGAAATTCTTTCTATCAAATTTCAGATTAATAATAACAAAAGCATAAATATTGTCTGCATTTACATTCCTCCAGGGAATAATGTCAAAACCCTTGCAGATATCCTCCAGTGGTTAGCTAGTAATTATCCCCAAGAAACCATAGTACTTGGTGATTTTAACATAGACTGGAACACCTGTTCCTCAGAATCTCTCACTACCCATGTTAACCTATATGGGTTTACACAGATAATATGCACCCCCACCAGGATAGGCAAATCTAATCGCAAAGAAAGTATATTAGACTGGATACTTATCAATAGTCACCCCCAATTGTATACGTCTGGGACTCTCCCCGATGACCTCAGTGATCACTTTCTCACATTTATAATTAAACACAAAACTAATAAACCCACATGCCCACCTATGGAACAGTTAGAAATAATAAGAACTTTGACCCTACCAAGTTTCAAGAGGATCTTAAATCATGCAATTGGTCTCCCCTGACAAACTTGCCCCTAGATGAAGCTGTCTCTTACTTTAATAAAAAATTCCTGGCCATACTTGACTTCCATGCTCCTACCCGCTCCATTAGGACTAAAACAAAAACTGTGCCATGGCTCTCTAATGAAACCAAATCAAGAATTTCATTTGGAAATAAGGCATGGGCCACGTGGCGTACCACTAAATTTCCTCAAACTCAAAATAAATCTCGGCAATTAAGGATTGAGACTAAAAGAGACATTTTACTAGATAAAAAAACTACTACTTCCATCTTCAGAATAGTAATGAAAAAACCCTCAAAAGTTGTAGGCAGGTATAAATAAACTACTGCACCCAGGACAAACCACCAGACAACTCCTTCAGCCTCCCCAGAAAAAACATCAGAGGATGTTGCTAATGACTTTAATAGTTTCTTCACTAAGACTATCCAGGCCTTAGCCAGTAAGCTACCTATGGGTTCCTCTAACTTGCAGCTTCCCATTCCCAGTACTCCTTCAGCCTCCTTCCAGTCACTACATCTATTATCTGTTCCCTAATCAAAAAACTAAAACCCACAACCTCATCTGCTGATCTTCTCCCTGCTGAGTATCTGCAAAAAGCTGCAAATATCATAGCTTATCCCATTTTAATTCTAATCAATTGTAGCATATCAGAAGCTACAGTCCCCTCTATCTGGAAAACTTCTCATGTCATACTACTCCATAAAAGCGGTAGCTCCACTGAAGCTGTCTTATCACCACTGGCTAAAATTATGGAAACGTGCATCCATAAGCAGCTTCTGCACTATCTAATCCAGAACCACCTACTGGAAAAATCTCAGCATGGCTTTAGACCACATCATAGTACCACCTCAGCCCTCCTTACCTTCTCTGATGCTATTAACTATAACAATAACTTTAACAAACCATTCTCAGCTCTTTTTTTTGATCTCTCAAAGGCTTTTGATATGATAAACCACCAACTACTTATTTCCACTTTGAAAAACATTTCCTTAGGCAATCATTCTCTCCAATGGTTCCAAGCATATCTCTGCGATAGACAACAAGCCATCCTATGGCAGATCAAACTATCCAACCTCATTCCCATCACCCTTGGAGTCCCCCCAGGGATCCATTCTGGGTTCTCTTTTGTTTTCCATTTTCATCAATGACCTCCATACGGCCATTCCAAAAGCTAATTGTATTCAATACACAGATGACTCTACTTTGATTTGCTCTGCCACCTCCCAGCCAGTATTGTAGACACTAACCCAAAATACATTTAACACAGTCAAAAACTGGCTTTCTGACCATTGTCTAATTTTACATCTGAACAAAACAAATCTTCTACTTTTCTCTCCCACTCAAAGGTCCTCTGAGACGTAAATGCCAAAAAGGATCAGCCCAGGGACTGATCCCTTAGGGACTCCACTTGTGACTGGCCTCTTTGTAGAGGTGGACTCCCCAGTTATAACATCCTGGGTCCTGTATGTGAGACATTTGGCTATTCATCGTGTGACATACGGGTCTGTACCTAACCTCTTGAGTTTGTCAACAATGCCCAAGTGGGGTATTGTGTCAAATACCTTGGCCAGGTCAAGGTACAAGTGTGAACAATTTTGCCCTCATCCATTGCTTTAGTGACCTTCTCAAAGAAGTCCACCAGGTTGAGTAGGCATGATTTGCACTTGACAAAACCAAAGTGGGTTGGGTCCCGTGTCTGAAGGTTTACTATATCTCTATTGATCATCTCCATGCTAATACTTTCCATGGCTTTACATATAAGACTACTGAGACTTATGGGTCTGTAGTTTCCAGGGTCTGTAGATGGCCCACCTTTGTGCAGAGGTATGACTGTTGCCTTTTTCCATTCATGAGGCACAAAGCCTGTTTGGAGGCTAAAGTTAAATAGCAATTCCAGAGGTCCTGATAGGTCATGTTACATGCTATTTAGAAGGAATCCTTGTAATAGCCCTACAAGACAGAGAAAATACAGGTAAGACATATCTCACAAAGGATACCCCTTCAACATAAAACAAAGTCCATCCATGTCCATTTTCAAGTGAAACTTAGATCTATGGATAGGAAACAGAAAATTTAAACCAGAACTGCCCGCGTACGACTAATGGACAGAGACACCTCCTAACTACTTTGTTCCATGCATGCCTCCCCTCAATTACCTTCAATATGATCCCAATTATCCCAGTTATTCTCATTAAAGGTAATATATAATTACTGACCATGAAATGAGTAAGACAAGTCTATAACCAAATGTAATGGGTTATTTTGAGCACAGAAAGGGAAATTTGCTAGGCGTAAAATGGTCAACAAGGGCAGCCAGCCTAGTACTTTCCTATAAACCTATTAATCTCACTCATCATTCTCATGTGTTCCATTACTCTGAAGAAAGTGTTTTCATGGTTAGTGTCATTTTTGTATGAAAGACCCTGCTTTTTTATATTTTTAATCCTTAAAAGTATTTGTTACAACATGTCATCGTTGTTGCTTTACTTTCTGCTTAAAACCAACTTGTATTAAACAGCTTTGAAATCCAGAATGGTAATAAACAGATCACTAAACAAGAATGTTTCTCACTGCCATCTCAACAGTATCACTTCCTTACAAACCAATCATCTTACCACTGAGATAAGTGTCCTCATCATATTCCCCCACCGTTGTCGCCTGCACATGCACATCTCCAAACTGATCTTCCGCTTCACTCTTAATCAGCACTAATAACTGCTCCTTCTCAACAGTGTATCCTGCAGAAAAAAACAAAACAAAAAAAAAAACAAAGAGAAATACAGTTATGGAAGAAAAGTACTCAAAATGATAATGGGCAAGACAGACTCATAATCAGTTCTAAAATGAAAGGATATCCCATCTACAGGCTTGGATTTTACAAATATTTTCAAATGCAGTCTGTGCAGCGGATGTCAACCAATAGCATATTTAAAACATTCTATGAAGTTGGATGATTCTGCAGGCTACTCATCTGTTTCTCCTAATACCACAGCATTAAATAGGAGTCTTTATCCAGCTTTAACCCTCAAATAAAGCCAAAGAAATAAAAGTTGCATCTGATTTACATGAAATGCTACTGAAGTTCATACTTTTCGAATCATACCCTGAGTCTGCAGAACATCCCTTGTTATATCGTATATTTTTGCCCTGCCCAATGTAAAATTTTGTCTTTCTAATAAATCATTTAGGATTATAGACAAATAATGCCAGACAGTGGAGTTTCATACTTCCTAGTGTTCTGAAAATGCATGCTGATGTAATGCCTGTTATTCTATTGAGTTTTTAAGTAAATTACTTAAAAAAAGGGTTTACCTTCATAAGTGCGTTATGCACTCGTGCAAATCCACTTTGAAAACCTACTTTCGCACAAAGTGGCAAAACCTAAAAAAGAAATTGTCCGAATGTGCAATGGGCGAATGCACATCGGAATTCGCTCATTGCAGATTTGACATTGTGGGTGCGGATTGCACAACAGCAGGGATCAGGAAATTATCCCTTTCCCCACTGTAGTGCGATCTCAGAGTTAATATATTAAAGTATGGGGGATGTGCAGGGGGGCTTGCCCCCCTGCATTACGATGTGTCTTTGACATTTTAGTTTGAAAACCAGCGAATCAGCTGTTTGATTTGCTGATTTTCAAACTTCTGAGAATGTCGAAGTTTGAAATTTGTGCATTTGGTTTGCCGACAATATGAATGTATACCAAAAAAAGTCCATGATCTGGGGCTTTTGCCACTCCCCACCACATTTTTTTTTTCTTTGCCAGAACTCTTGAGCAAACAAGTTAAGCAGTATAATTAGAATTCAGAGTTAAATTTTAGGGAAAAGACAGTACAGTAAGAATGTAAGTATTACATTCCACTGAGGGGTCTACTTAATAGGCTGAATCACAATCAGCATTCCAAGAGGATGGAAGCAACCAGATAACTGCACAAGTACAGAAATCAGCATGCCATCATACAGTGGTAGTGCACTGGACTCCAGAAAACAGGTAGCTGTGTTCAAAACCTGTGGGTACAAACTACTTCCCTTAACCCCCCCCATTATCTTTAAATATCACTTACTGAAAGTGCCTAACAAGAACACCTGGTGCCATTATTAATGGTGTTAAACATGCCTTAGCAGACCCAAAATTAAACTGCTTAGCCTACATTTAGCTACTGGTTTTGTCCCTGATGGCTAGCACACTGCAGTAGTGATGCCTCTCCATTAGGATGGCCTTACAACTGACCTGGGAAATTTCAGACCTATCAGCTTTACAAGCCTCATCTGCAAAGTTATGAAATGTATTACAAGTGACCTTCTATACTATATCAGGATTCTTATTAGACTTGACTCCTAACAGTTTGGATTTGTGAAGGGTACATCTTTTCTACAGAGTTAAACTTCTTCATAAGGGCTAAACAGGCTGTAGAAAGTGGCCAGGCAGTATGCATAGTGCATCTTGATCTAGTCAAGTTTTTAACACCATTCCCATACTGGTGTCATATAGAAGGTAAACACTTTTAAAAATAGACCCATAGATAAATAGTGGACTAGTTGAAACACTCATCCCACACAGTGTGAGTTTCAAGTGCCTTATCAGAAAGTAAGAAAGTGACCACTGGTATCCTTGAAGGCTTAATGCTGGGCCCTCTCCTTTCTTTGCAGTTAAATCTCCTGGCAGAGGGTGACAACTGTGGCTAACAAAAGTGTACAGATTACTGCATACTGGGGTTTGCTGTTAAGTCACCCCTGATGTCAATGTCCTCCAAAATGAACTCAACCTAGTAAAACTTTGCTGTACTAAAAATGGGTTCAACCTACATGCTAAAAAGTCTATCATTATTTTTGGTTGACAACCTCTCACTAATCATGTTCTATAGGCAACTCACCATGAGAAAATGATAATGTATTTATAGAACTAGGAACCTAGACCAATAAAATCTTTTCTTTTTTGACCATCATGCAATAATGATAATCTGGAAATCCTTTAATTTAGCACAGCTATTTGTCAAAGGAATAACATAAAGGTCTAAAGAGGTAATCCTACTTATCATCGACCAGTCCATTTACTGAGAATAAACCTCGAACCCCTTATATATCTCACTAAACATATCAAACAGTTAGAGAGAAAGTACAGTATTGTACCTACCATAAATGTAGATGTTCGAGTGTTGACACTGCTGCAGTCATTACACTTATGTTATCCTGCCATCAGGCGGTCCTGCAGTCGGCCAGAGTTCCAAAGTCTTGGTCCGGCGTCGGTTGCTGTCGCCTCCTCCCTGACGTCAGTGCGACAGGGGTATATAAGATGCAGCCAATGCCATTTTCTTCAGTTTTTCTTGCCCCAGATGTCAGGTGCCGCCAAATAGGTAGGCAATTCAAATTGCTAGCAAACAATACCAAAGAAAAGCAAACAACCATTTTTAGTTACCAGCAAATACTCCCCATAGGTAAAAAGGGTTAGATGCCCTAGGTAAGTACCACAAAGTAAGAGGGGAAGGAGGGAGGGTAACCTGGACTGCGGCAGTGTCAACACTCGAACATCTACATTCATGGTAGGTACACAACTTTTCTATTTTCACTGTGTTACACTGCTGCAGTCATTACACTTGGGTGGAATCCCAAAGCTGAGGTAGGGAGGCTGGATCTATAAGGCATTAGGGGTGGTTATAAGGCCCTGCAGTACAGCAGTGGCGAAGCCAGCTCTGGATTTGGAGTATAAAGGCAAATCGTAATGTTTGGTGAAGGTATGCATAGAACTCCATGTTGCTGCTTCCAAAATATCCTTAGCAGGTACTCCTCTGAGGTAGGCAGTTGAAGTGGCTGTTGCTCTGGTGAAGTGAGATCTAATGCTGCTAGGTACAGGTTTCCCATGGTGGGTATAGCAGAAACGTATATAGTGTCCTATCCGTTTTGAAATAGTCTGCTTTGAAATGGCTTTTCCCTGTGCTCCTGCAGCGTATGCTACCAATAATTGCTCAGATTTTCTGAAAGCTTTGGTTTTGTCCAAGTAGAAGCGTAGCTGTCTGTGAATGTCCAAAGAATGTAGTAGTCTCCCCCCTTTGTTCTGTGGCTTTGCAAGTGAATTGTTTGGTTTAGAGCCACACTTGATACCACCTTTGGTATAAACGTAGGGTTAGTTCTTAAAGACACCCTGTCCTGGTGGAAGATGAGGAAAGGTTCCACTGCCATTAGTGCCTGTAATTCTGAAACTCTTCGTGCTGATGTTATTGCCAGTAGCAGAGCAGTTTTCCAAGAGATGTATTTTAATTCTGCTGTGTAAGCTGGCTCAAAAGGAGGTAAAGTTAATTTTTCCAAAACAAAGTTGAGGTCCCAAGTTGGTGTAGGTGCTCTACGGGGCGGTCTTATGTTTTTAGCCCCTCTGAGGTATTGTTTGAGCAAAGGATTAGAAAAAATTGGTGGATCTATGTTGTAATGAGCAGAGATAGCTGAGGCGTGGATCTTGATGGATGAAAAGGAGAGGCCCTTGTCCAGCATCTCAGTTAAGTATTGTAGTATCTGAGGAATGTTTGGGACAAGAGGGTCAAGGCTGTGCACTTGGTTCCAGGCACAGAATCTCTTCCATTTATCCGAGTATGCTTTCCTGGTGTTAGGCCTTCTGGCCTCCAGAATGACATCCATAACAGCTTTGGAGAGAGGCACTGCTTGCTTGACTAGGGAATTTTCCATGCAGCTAGGTTTAAGGTTTTTAGCTGGCTGTGAAGTATCTGATTGTTGTGCTGTGTCAGCAACTGTTGGATTTGGGGTAAAATCCAGGGTGGTTCTTGTGTTAAGTTCTTTAAGATTGGGTACCAGTGCTGGTGTGGCCAGTCTGGTGCAATCAGGATCATTTTTGGCTCTTCCTGCCTGGCTTTTATGAGTACCTTTGGAAGGAGAGGTAAAGGAGGGAAAGCGTATACTTGTAGTTTTTTCCAGCTGAATGAGAGGGCATCCACTTTCCATGCTTGTGGATAGTAGCTCCTTGTGCAGAATTTCTGTAATCGGCAGTTCTTCGGGGAAGCAAACAGATCTATGTCCGGGTTCCACCATTTTTGTGTTATCATTCTGAATATTTGTGGGTTCAGTTCCCATTCGTGTGAGTCCATAATTTTCTGCTTATGTCGTCTGCAAGTGTGTTTTTCTCTCCTGGCAGGAATTGTGCTTGCAGATGAACTTGGTAGTTTAGAGCTGTGTTCCACAAGGTCATGGCTTGTCTGCAGAGGGGGTAAGAGTGTGTGCCCCCTTGCTTGTTTATGTACCACATAACTGTGGTGTTGTCTGTCTTTAGCAGTAATTGTCCTGGATGCAGTAGGTCCTTGAAAGCTATAATAGCATTTTGTACAGCTATCATCTCTTTTTGATTGATGTGGAGATGTCTTTGCTCTGTGGGCCACTCGCCCTGGATACATTTTCCTGCCATGTGTCCTCCCCAGGTGTAATCCGATGCATCTGTTGTCAGTGTCTGCCTGGCTGTGGGTTGAGTGAAAGGCTGTCCCTTGTTGAGGTGACAAGCTTGTGCCCACCATCGAAACTCCTGTTGTAGGCAAGGAATTAGTGGTATAACTATTTCCAAACTTTGACAGTGTTGAGACCATACGCACTTTAGGTACCATTGTAGTTTCCTCATATGCAGTCTAGCATATGGAATTAGTAGTATGCAAGATGCCATGTAGCCCAAGGCCTGCAGAATTTTTCTTGCAGGGAGTTGGGTCTTTGTTGCCACTAATTGAAAATATTGAGTCAGTTGTCCTTGCTTGTCTGGCATGAGATAAGCCATCTGGGCCGTTGTGTTCAAGCTGGCACCCAGGAATATTATCTGTTGTGAGGGCACTAGTTTTGATTTCTTTTCATTTACTGTGTACCCCAGGCAACTTAATAACTTTTTTACGTACACCAGATGCTTTAGTAGAATGTCCTTGCTCTCTGCTTGAATCAGGCAGTTGTCCAGGTATGGATTCATTTGAATTCCTTTTTGCCTGCAAAATGCAATTACTGGTGCCAGGCACTTTGTGAAGACCCTGGGTGCAGTAGATAAGCCAAAGGGCAGTGCAGAGAATTGAAAGTGCATTGAACCAGCTAGAAATCTGAGGTATCTTCTGCAGTTTTGTCTGATAGGGACATGCAGGTATGCCTCTTTGAGGTCCAAAGTCAGAAGCCAAACTTTCTTACCCAGCATGGGAAGAAGCTGCTGTAGTGTCAACATCTTGAATTTCAGAACATCCAGGTAAGTGTTTAGTGTAGAAAGGTCCAGAATGGGTCTCCAG
The DNA here is from genome assembly GCF_019279795.1 of Protopterus annectens. NCBI lineage: Eukaryota > Metazoa > Chordata > Ceratodontiformes > Protopteridae > Protopterus > Protopterus annectens. The sequence goes on from NC_056739.1 coordinate 254,328,199, forward strand.
GCTTTGTTCTTTCTTTGAACCAGAAAGAGTCTTGAGTAAAATCCTTGTCCTTGTTCCTGTTGTGGTACCTTTTGAATAGCTCTCATGTCCATGAGTGCTGTAATTTGTTTTTGAGCCTCTGCCCATTGATTTGGTGGCAGATTTGGCATTCCTTTTAGCCTTGGCAGGGTGTGAAAATGGAACCTGTAACCTTGAGATACAATGTTGAGAACCCATTTGTCTTTGGTAATGCAATGCCAGTTGTGATAGAAAAGTGCCAGTTTTCCTCCTAAGGGGGCTGCCAAGAGAGTACTGTTTGGCAGCTGTAGTGAAAAGTCATTGAGGCTGTTTTGTATAAGGTTGAGGCCTGTCTTCCCCTTCTTTCTGGCCTGGTGTGCCCCATTGTCGAGGCCTGTAAGGGCCTTGTGTCTGACCTCGACCTCTTGGACGTCTCTATCTGCCCCTTTGAGGTCTATCTGGGAGTAGAAAGGACCGATTCTTTGTTGGCCAATTTCTGCTAAAACGAGGAGGCTGAACCTGTAAGAAATCTTTCACCGTTTGCATGGATTTTGCCTTATCCTCCATCTTCTTTAATACCTCCTCTGCCTTAACTCCAAACAGCAAATCCCGCTGCAAAGGTGCATCCAATAATTTGACCTTAACATGATCTGGTAACGTATGTTCTTTTAGCCAAGCATGCCTTCTAATGACAGAGCCTGTAACTGCTGCCTCTATGGAATCAAACCCACATTGCAAAGTATGTTTTCCCACTTGTTCAGCTGCATGCAATAAATCCTGCATTTCTTTTAAGTTAGGAGGATCTGAATCTGGAAGCATCTTTTGTTTCAACTGAGACATCAAAAATTGCTGATATTTTAACATGTGAAACTGGCAATTCAAGGATCTATTGCTAAAGTTGCAGACGTATATACCTTCTTTCCCAATCTGTCTAATGCTTTGGAATCTCTGTCAGAGGGAACTGGGTTTTTTGCTGATGAGGCCTTAATCCCTTTGGGTCCCTGAGAAATAGTTTCAGGGTCAGCAACAGGGCTTTTGTACAGAAATTTGTGAGAGTCAGGGACTCTGTAATATCTATCAGGTTTAACTGGGGCTGGGGGTAAGGAGTCAGGGTTCAAACTGGATTCAGAGTACACATCATCCACAATGTCTAAAACTGGCGGGATAGCAAGGGGTCTGTGTTGAGGCAATAAAAGGAAGTCTCTGAGTCTTTTCTTGGATTCTGAGTAATCCTGACCTTCCCAATGGAAATGCTCCCTCATGGTATGTAAGGTCTCCCCAAAGGAGTAATCCTCAGGTGGAGATGCTGATGGAATTGATTCCTCAGCATCAGAATCCTCATAAGGGGGTAAAGAATAACCTACGTCCAAAGAAGAGTCTGAGGAAATGGACACCTGGTCAGAAGATTCATAGTCTGCATCCTGTCTGGACCTTTTATCAGGAGGGGGATGGGACCCCCTTATCAGCGTGATTAGGTCCTCGGCCATTTTTAGCATTTGTTTCTTAGGCATGGAAACCTGTCCTGGAGAGAGTTGTGCCTGTTTCTCTGCTTTTAAGGGAGGCTTAGACTTAACAGAGGGTTTAATGGTTAACTGGGTAGGTCTGAAAACACCCTCCGTAGCTGTGGATTGCTCAGCTACTTTGGTTCCCTCTGTAGGTTTAGGATCGGTAAGCTGAAGACCAAGTGCGTCCGAAGGCCCAGCCAGCTCCACGTGGGAGTTGGAGGCAGTCTGTGGTTCTGTAGAAGCGGTCGTCAGAGGTTGCGTAGGCACCTCGCTAAAAACCAGAGAACCGGCGACCGGCCTAGAAGAGGTCTCGTCATCAGTTTTGGGACTCTGATGCCTGTCCTTGTCCTTGCGCTTGCGCTTTTTATGCATTGCGGTCGTCGGAATTTCCGATGGCATGGTGTAATTGAATTTTCTACCGAAATAATGTCGGGCAAAATCAAACCAAAGTTTAATAGTGCGCTTGTTAAACCTAGCACAAAACCGACAACCAGTGACATCGTGGTCAGGGCCTAGGCATGGAATACAATAGGAGTAGAAATCCTTATGAGGTATTTGCTTCCCACAAGAAATACAGTTATTAACTTTTACTGACATCGGTCTGAGGCAAGAAAAAGTTTCCCCAGTGGGGTACTTAGCTCTTTTAGAAGACTTCGGTTCTGAATTCGGAAGGAAAATCTCAGGAGTCGGCCGACCGGCACTTACGAACTACTTCTGCTTCGGGCATCGCGCGGCAAGAAAGACTGAAGAAAATGGCATTGGCTGCATCTTATATACCCCTGTCGCACTGACGTCAGGGAGGAGGTGACAGCAACCGAGGCCAGACCAAGACTTTGGAACTCTGGCCGACTGTGGGACGGCCTGACGGCAGGATAACCCAAGTGTAATGACTGCAGCAGTGTAACACGATGAACATCTCAAAGCTTCCTAAACAAGAAAATCACAAGCCTAAAGTCCCTGAACAACCAATAAATTCAGGAAGCTACATCCTTTTATTCAGTGTCTTATGGACATTTGAGGGGACATCTCTGTCACACTCACTGCACTATTAGAAACCTGGCTATTGTGGACCTCCTGTTTCCCTGCAAGGCTAACATCTTCACTAATATTAGAACTCAGACTTATATCTTCACCAACAGAAATAAAACATGGTGGAAAGACCAGATTAAAACTCAGCCTCTCCTGACTTCTGGAAATAAAACTTCTCCTGCATTTTAAGCTGTGTAACTCTCTACCTTCCTTTAAAAATAGACTAGACAAATGGATGGGTACCATAGTTGCACTCTGGGATTGACTGGTAAGGCTTTCCTACTGATAGGTGGTGCAACATGAGTGAAGGTAGTTGCAAGGAGCGAATGGTAGTAAGACTTAGTAGACTTGAAATATCTATGAAATTCACATTTAAATCTAAGACCTGCAGCAGTTTTTTCCTAAAGAAGACCCAACTCTCAAAGTAGCAAATGACATAATAATGCTTTGTAAATGATGTAGTGAAGACCAAGAGGAATGTCTGCAGTACAGACAGTCTTGAAGCAAGCTCTGGAGACAATCAAGTTGAAATAAACTATAAATCTCTTCAGTGAGAGTTTAACCACTTGATGTCAAAAGAGAATGCAACTGGTAAACATGTTAAAAAATGTCAGCTTGGCAAAGACACACACTTTTCTTCTACAGTGAATTGGAAATGAACTTCCTTTTCTGTCCCCATGGACATTGCTTATTCTCTTATGGACAAATTCTGTTCAAAATTCACTCTAACCACCCTGCCATATATTCTCTAGATTCCCCCCTCCACCTCTTCTCCAGAGATCAATTTAGACAAGTTATTCTGGCAATATGATGCTTTCATGGGTCCTGACACTATAACTGGATACCTTCTGAGAAGCATAAAGTGCCATTTAGCAAATCCCCTCCATCAACTCTTCAACTGGAGTCTCTTCACTGGTTATGATCCTGAGGAATGGAGAATGGTAACTGTCGTGCCCTTGCATAAAGGTTATCCCTCTACTGAACCCTGCATATTGCAGGCCTGTTTGGACTCACCAGTATTATTTGCAAGGCTATGGAATGCATTACAGCTGAACTAATAAACAATGATATACATGACCTGATATTCTATATACACATTAGTTTAGCTTTGGAAAAGGCAGATCATGACTGCTCAACCTGGTTGAGTACTTTTACTGAAGCCATGGATAAGGGAAATATAATCACACTGCTTATCTGGACCTTGCTAAGCCCTTTGACCCTATCCCTTATGCTGGTATTATTGGATTATTGACAAACCATTCCAACTCAACATTAACTCACACTTATTTTGCTGGATTGGTAATTGGTTGTCTGACAGAACCTATACTCTTATGATTGAAGTTACTTGCTCTAGACAGAAAAATGTCACTACAGGCATCCCACAACAGTCTGTCCTGAGTCCCTTCTTCTTTAGTATATATTTTTGTGACATCACTCCTCTGGGCCAGTGATCAAGGAGCCTCAGTCATCACTACTGACACTGGTGGGGAACATTCATTTTGAGAGAAAAATAGACACACACAGTATTTTAAGATACAGCTCTCTGCGTGTCTATATTAGAATCGCGAAAGCTGACTTTCATGAAAACAAGTTCACCGACACATAAATGGTGATGTACTAAAACAGCGAAGTACAAAAAAAGCGAATTTCAGAATGCCGAATGTGTTTTCTTGCCCAGCAGGGTGATTGTGGAGATGAGGAAATAAATCCTTTTCCCCACTGTAGTGCAGTCTCTGAATTTGTATATTTAAGTAGGTGGGGGTGTGGGGGGGTGCAGGGGGGCTTGCCCTCCTGCAAAAACGTTTGAAAAAGTGTTTTACATTAGGTTTGTTCATTTAGGTTTACCTTACCTGTATGGAGCTGCTACTTCCAGGAATACGTTTGGCGTTCTCATTTTCAGTTTTTTTGTACTTCGCTGTTTTCGGACTTCAACATTTATGTGTCGATGAACTTGTATTTGCGGAAGTCAGCTTTCACGATTCTTATATAGACCCGCTCTCTGCACAGAGCACGATTTCACTTAAGAGCACACAGGGAATGCACACTCCAGTCCTGGGGCTGGAATTCATCTTCAGGCCCCAAATAAGACTCCACACTGATCACTTCAGCTATGAGTCCTCAGTCGGGTGTTCCAGGCCAAGTCCTCCACCACCCTCTGTGTGAAATCAGTGCTCTGTGTTCCAAGTAGCTGACATACACACACTGACATTTTGATTTTCACACACACACACACACACACACACACCTGGAAAAGGCTGGCACAGATGTTATCTCCACCCAGACTATAAGGTTAATACTGCCACCAGAACACCCCAAAGGCAGCTACTCTAAGGCTTTTACCAGGGTACCCAATTATACTTAGTAAAATTAATACTTACACAAATGGTAGTGTTTCCAAGCAGCAAGAGTTTCAGAAATGTGAAGTCACAGTGCCACTAAATAAATGCAAGTGCTCTCAAAGGATAAAATATTTTCTAAATGACCATCCAGAATGAAAGGTTTAGATATACTTAATAAAAATATGCATATGACAATACTGAATACATATACTCAACAAACACCAGAGTTTCAATTTACAGGAAATATAACAAAACACTGATCGAAAGATTCAGACAGATACAAAAACATAATATTTAACTAATCTCACTATATTTTTCTAACTGGCAGAAGAATTACTGTTCCCTACTTACTTGCTAGAGCATGGCAAGATGAAGTTAGATGAGTGTCCCTTGTCAGATGTAATAAAGTGCTGAGTGCTCTTATCACATCTCGCACCAGTATCCAAATACAATTTCAGTGCTGGCTACAGAATGACATCACATCTGGTCACCTGACTCTGTGGTTCCCACACTACCCCCTCACTAGCAACTGAGCCAGGATTTGGCACAGATGTGTCACAATACACACAGAACTTTGCTAAGGTGTAATACAGCATCTGGAAGCTATAAAACAATTCCAACATTTCTATCCTTCTGTCACAAAGGCTTTTCATAGATTTTGCGTCTCTGGCTGCATTCAGATGTATGAGATAGAATCTTTAAGGCCTAAAGCAAGTCATTTAATTTCATTTAAGGTAATTTTTATTAAGGTTAGCTGGGCTGAGCTTAACCCCCTCTCTTCTAGTACCCTCTGTTAAAATAGATACATTTCAGCAGTTACAACAATATAGCCTGACATACATATATATATTTCCTTTCTGTCCAGCAGGACCACTGTTGATACATTTTTAACACAAACAGCTTTACAAATACATTTTAACACAAGTTTGTGTCTTTCAGCTTTTCCCAGTTAGGGGTCGCCACAGCAGAACACCGGTCCGCTAATGATTGGCAGTAGATTTTTTTTACATGCTGGCTTGCCGGGCCTATTGCACAACCTTCAACGAAGGAACGCCCATTCACGCATGTCGCCACACAGAAGACGCTCCAAACTGAGGATCGAATGGGCAACGTCTAACTGGCATCAGAACAAATCAGTTTGATATTCAAATGACATACAATTCTTTACAAAACTCCAACTAGCTATGCTGACAAATGTTACAAATGCACCGCTCTATTCCCTCTTGCGCAGCCAGCACTATCTCACATCATCACATCTCTCCCCCTTTGAAGACTCAAGTTAGTTTCCCAAGTGACCCTTGAGAAATGTTGCTTGACAGGAATAAGCCTGTCTGAGAATTCATTAACCCATACCATGTCTTGAGAGCTCATCTGTATTGGCATTGCTGACCCCTTCCATTGAGGTGTCAGTCTGAGCCTCACTGAGGAGATAAGTCACCAGATCCCCATCGGAATCCTCCTGACACCCACTGCAAATGCTCAGTACAAGGCATCCTTATCATGGTAAAGTTTCATTATGTTAACATAGTACAGTTTGCCCCTACAGCCTATCTAGAATGTTTACCATGTAGTTAAAATCAATGACCTTCCTCACCACTTTGAAGGGTTCTTCTCAAGCTGTGAGCAGCTTACTGTATCTGACAGGAATAAGCACAATAACCTGCTGTCCCACAGCATACTCTCAGGCTGAAGCATTCCTGTCACAGCAGATCTTTTCTGCTGTTAGGCTCCTGCCAGGTTCTGCGGGCCAAGCCTACAAGCTCCCTAAGCATTGTCATGAAGTTTAGGACATATGCCACAACAAACTCCTTGTGGGATCCATAGTCATCCTCCCACTCATCACTAATCAAATATAAGGGCATCCTCATCCTATGCCCATACAGCAAATCAAAGGGTGAAAAACAAGTGGATTCATAGGATACCTCTCAGTCTGCAGAAAGAAGATGGGGCAAATATTTGTCCCACATTCTCCCCAACTGGTCTGCAAATAACCTTAGCATGGTCTTTTGTGTAAAATCTAACCTCTCCACAAGACCATTAGTCTGAGGGTGGTAGGGAGTAGTCATTAGGTGCTTCACCCCACAGTGCTCCCACGGGCAAGCCATGAGGTCTAATATGAAACTGGCACCTCCATCAGTCAGTATTTCTCTCAGGAAACCTACCCTGCTGAAGATATCTAACAAAGTGTCTGCCACCTTCTGTGCCTCGATGGAGGATAGAGCTACCACCTCAGGGTATCTAGTAGCATAATCTAATGCCAGTAGGATATATTTCTTCCCTGTAGAACTTAGGGTACTCAGATACCCCACAATATCAAAAGCTACCCTCTGAAATAGCTCCTCAATCACAGGCAAAGGTGTCAAAGGAGCTTTGACCTTGTCTCCTGCTTCGCCGACTTTTTGGCACTGCTCACAGGTTCTGCAGTACCCTGTTATGTCCTTTGCAATCCCAGGCCAACAAAAGTTCTGCATAATATGACTCGTGGTACGCTTTACACTCATAAGACCTGCAAAAGGAATTAGTAGGTTTCACATAAAACTGTGTATGGTCTGAAAACACCTTCAGAAGCCGATGCCTGCTCAGCGGCTCCGGACCCATCTGAGGGAATAGTTTCCGAGTGTCCAATACCTTGAGTTTCCAGTGGCCTCATCGGCTCCACGTGGGAGTCAGAAGTGGCCTGTGGCTCTGAGGTAGCGGGCGTCAGGGGCTGTGAATGCGCCTCACTGAAAACCGGCGAACCGGCGACAGGCCTAGCAGAAGCCTCGTCATCGGTTTTGGATCTCAGATGCCTGTCCTTTTCTTTTTCCTTGTGCTTTTTATAAACTCCGGTAGTTGGTTGTTCTGATGACATTATGTAATTAAATCTTCTGCCAAAGTAATGGAATGCAAAATCGTACCGATGCTAAACAGTGCATTGGTTAAATCTAGCACAAAAACGACAACTAGCAACGTTATGGTCAGGGCCTAGGCAAGGAATACAGTAAGAATGAAAATCCTTATGAGGTATTTGCTTCCCACAAGAAATACAATTGTTAACTTTTTCTGACATCTGTCTGGAGCAAGAAAAAAGTTTCCCCAATGGGGTACTTAGCTTTAATGAAGACTTTGGATCTGAATTTCGAATGTGAAAAACTCAGGAGTTGGCAGACCAGCACTTGCGAACTGCTTTTGCTTCGGGCACCACGCAGCAAGAAAGACTGAAGAAAATGGCATTGGCTGCATCTTTTATACCCCTGGCACACTGACGTCAGGGAAGAGGTGACAGCAACCGATGCCGGACCTAGACTTTGGAAATCAGGCCGACTGAGGGTAGCCTGCCAGCAAGATAACCCAATTGTAATTACTGCAACAGTGAAACACGAAGAACATCTGCCAGATTGTAGGCACCGGGCACTACCAACTGCTGTATTATTTCACCTTCTTGCCCTGGTCAGGGGTCTATTCACTACACAGTAACCCTATGTTCCAGTTTACAGACTCCCCTTTTCCTTGGGAACTAAGTACCTCCTTAGCTACCTGCCTCAAGCCTCGTAGTGCAGGGTCCAATAGCTGAGCATGTCTCAACTCTACCTTTGTGACCCTTCCCAGCTCCCCTTCCACAGGAAGTCTGATATACTCTGATACCAGTGTCAAACTGTTAGCATGGGTACTAATAGTCACCTTTGCCCTTGCAATCACCCAGTCCAAGGGAACCTACCTATCAGCAGCTGTGGCTCACCTTGAAGCTCACTGGTACAGGGTAGCTCCATCCCTGAAATAGCTACATCACCAGCCCTGGCTTTAGGTGTGGGGTCTGTCTGGATGTCCCCCAGGCTACCAGACCCACATGCCTGTCTCCAAGCCTGACTGCATGCAACTGTAAACACACAGTTACTGCATTATCAAACTCTTTCTCTATTAAGACATCTGCAGGGATATCCTCAAACACTCCTACTTGACTGCTTCTTTTTCCACTCTGCCAATCAAGGTGAACCCTGGCCAAAGGTATTTGGAATGGGGTTCCTCCTAAAGCTCTGACTGGAGTGGACTGCCCAAGCATGTACTGATCCTCTTTAACTACTGCAGACTTCACAATGGTTATGTCACAGACTGTGTCTCGTTTTCCATCAGCTAAGATAGGATATAAACTCTGGTGATAGTTTGGTACCCCTGTTGTCTCCAGACAACTTACCACAGGCAATGCTGTTACTCCCACTTGCTGGCTCTCCCACCTTTTGTTCACCACCTTGCTTCAGTGGACATTTGTATGCTACATGGCCCTGCTGGTTAAATTTAAAACATCTAAACCTTGATAATGGCCATGTACCTGAACTATTAGCTTCTACTGTTACCGGTGGACTTTGTTGGGGTAGTTTAAGCCGTCCACCATGTGTTCCCTTATATCCACGTGCATTACTGGGTATCCCCTTCTTGTGCAGCAGTGCCCTACTTGCCAAGTAGATATCCCTTTTCTCCCTAGCTCACCTGCAGAGTTACACTCCCGGTCTGCCAATTAGATTCACATGTCCTCAGGCAAAGTGCTGTTTCCTCACCAAAAGGTCTGCCAGCCTATCAAAACTAGTGACCTGACGTCCACTCTCCCATCTATGAAAATAAGTGCTTAGCTCAGCAATATAATCAAATACAGTTTCATCTGCCTTATGTCTATGCCCACAAAACTTTTTTTTTTCCTGTAAGCTTCAGGTGTTAAAACATTCCAATAAACATTATTTAACCTTGTCATAAGTTAAACAATTAATATCAGATAATTTAAAAACAGCAGTTATAGCTTTACCATGGAGTAAGGGGGTCAGGAATCATACCCAGAGCCCTTGAGCCCTTGGTAATCATCACATTGTCTGCATACTCTTTTGAATATATGAATAAAACTATCAGAATTATCACCGTTATACTGCGGAAGAAATTTGCTAACCTTTTCTGCATTTGGGATTTGGTTATTCCCTTCCCCATTACCTCCATGTACCTGTCAAAGGGTCAGCATGTCCCTCTCATGTTGACGCTGCTTCCCATTTTCTTAGGCTTCCAAATGCCGCAGTCTCTAATCTTCTTTGCCCTCCAAACACCACAGTCTCTCACTTTTTTCAGCCTCCAAATGCCACAGTCTCTCATCTTCTTTGCCCGCCAAACACCACAGTCTCTCACTTTTTTCAGCCTCCAAATGCTGCAGTCTCTCTGCCGATTCTAATTCCATACTTTTTGCGTCCAGTTCAAATCTTTAATTCCAGATGGATTTTTAAGTCTTCTGAGGATAAGGTGAACTGCCCTGTTTCTGAGGGCTGTACATACACATCACCAGATGGTCTGTACGGCTGCTGTGACTAAGGCCAAAATAATTTCCTTTTTAGTCAGACTGGCATGCACCAGTCCTTTGGATTTGCACACCTTATTCAGCTGGTTCACTGTCAACTTGCCATAATTCTCTGCTGACATCATTGCCTCCTCTCCTTGAAAAAACTAAACTAACAAAAATAAATAAAACTGTTGTGAAAAATGAAACTGTGTATGTTTACCTTGTGGCTGCTGAGAGTACACACACCTTTAGTGACAACTGCTTACAGGCTACAGAAGTTCAATTAATAGCCATATTGCTGCCCACCAAAATGTGACATCCCTCCTCTGGGCCAGTTATCAAGAAGCCTCAATCATCACCATTGACACCAGTGGGGAATGTTCACTTTGAGAGAGAGATGGACAAACATAGTATTTTCAGATGCAGCTCTCTGCACCGAGCACAATTTCCCTTAAGAGCATACAGGGAATGCACACTCCAGTCCTGGGGCTGGAATTCCTCTCCAGGCCCCAAATAAGACTCCACACTGACAACCTTAGAGTTCACTCCTCAGCTGGGTGTTTCAAGCCAAGTCCTCAATCATCCTGTGTGTGAAATCAGTGCTATGTGTCCCTGTTCCAAGCAGCTGACACACACACTCTGAGATTTGATTTTCACACACACACACCCACACATACATACATGGACATACACACACACACACACACACACACACACACACACACACACACACACACACACACACACACACACACACACACGCATACATGCACACACGCATACCTGGAAAAGGTTGGCACAGATTTACCTGCTATGCCACCTCCACCCAGACTGTAAGATAGACACTGCTACCAGAACACCACAAAGTCAGCTCATCTAAGGCTCTTACCAGGGTACCCAATTATACTTAGCAAAATTAATACTTAAACAAATGGTAGTGTTTCCAAGCAGCAAGACTTTCAAGAACATAAAGCTACAGTACCACTAAATAAATGCAAGTGCTCTCAAAGGTTAAAATATTTTCTAAAAGACGAGCCATAATGAAAGGTTTAGATATATTTAATAAAAAAATAAATATGACAAGTTCACAGGAATATAAAAACAACAGAGATGGAAGGATTCAGATAGATATAAAAAAAACAATAGTTAACTATATTTTCCTATCTGAAGAATTACTGTTCCCTACGTATTTGCTACACCAAGGCAAGATAAAGTTAGATGAGTGTCCTTTGTCATGTCTAATAACAAAGTGCCAGGTGCCCTTATCACATCTCTCACTAGTATCTAAATATAATTTCAGTGTTGGCAACAGAATGACATCACATCTGTTCCCATACTATCCCCTCACTAGCAACTGAGCCAGGATTTGCAAAGATGTGTCAATACACACATAGAACTTTGCTAAGGCTTAATACACCATCTGGAAGCTATAAAACAATTCCAACACTTCTTCCCTTCCTCCACAAAGACTTTTCACAGATATTGCATCTCTGGCAACATTCTCTGAACTTGTTCATATAAACTTTGCTAAGGCTTAATACACCATCTGGAAGCTATAAAACAATTCCAACACTTCTTTCCTTCCTCCACAAAGACTTTTCACAGATGTTGCATCTCTGGCAACATTCTCTGAACTTGTTCACATAAACAGAAAATGTGGTAAAGCAAACACCGATTCTGCAGACTTAAACTTACACTATCACATTGATACCACCAGATAGCATGACAGATGCTTAATCCAGTGTATCCCATTTGTGGAATAGGCTGCCCTTAGCTATCAAGCAGACTAATTCACTTGAAACTTTTAAACCAGTCTAGATGAGTGGATTGTGATATCACAAATTTTCACCACGGATAGTATACTTAATGAGGGATACTGGTAATTTCCCACCAGAATTTGGTAATGTAACTGAGCCTCTTGATGGTCATTTTTGGCCATAAGCTAAGTAAGAACTTATGAACAGGTATCACACAATATCTTTAAGCAATATGACAAATTCTGGAATTCCTGGACAATGGTTTATTCCAAGGTCTGATGTAAGGACAACTATAATGCATAATTCAACAAGTCAGATATGACAAGCTCAGCTTCAGTTAGTAGCACACTCACATCTGTCAGATGTGCCTATATCACCCTGAATAGTGGTATTTGATGGTGTGGAGGCCTCTCTCTCGGCATGTGGTCCAGAGAACGACTGAGCAGCCTAGCCAAATTGTCCTATTATGCAAGAGCTCTCTCTCTCTCTCTCTCAGCACAGTATGCTCCATAAACACAGCTTCCAGACTTATCACAAATGTCCAATCTTCTAGATCCAAAGTTACTTCCCTACTCTACTCCTCCCTTGTCATACCAATAAAAGAATGTAATGCCCCTTTTGGTATTTACTTGGCTTGGCACATGGCCCAGCTCAAGATATTGCAACATTACCTTACCAAAAACAAATCAAGGTATGTACGCTGGTATCGGAGCATTAAATAATAACATTGAGTCAGTCACTTCACATTTATAAAACAACGTAAGAAACTTCTCTGTTTGGAAGATTTTCAGTCTATATATTTCTAGTTAATCACTGTATATTTAATCAGATCAGACAATAGTAGTAGAAGTAGCGAACTTAAACTCGTCTTAAGTCAAAACAAAACTAAAAATAATACAAAATATATAATTGTACAGCATTACTAAGTATTCAAAAGTATGTATATATTTATATATATTTTTTGATTGCCAAATGAACTAAGGTTGATATTTCCAGCCATGTAGTATATTGTCTTGAATAAAATCACAGACTTAATAATCTGGTTAAATAAGAGGTACCACATCATTATAAATTTTATTTAAAGTACATAATGGTTATATATTATTATGACAGCTACTAAGTAGGGCAGGACCAGCTTGAATGCCACAATGATGGGGAAAGGGATGTGAATTTAACATGTGTACCAATAACACTTTGTTTTACAGCACAATAAACCACTCCCATGCCTGATAAAAAGTATATATATATATATATATATATATATATATATATATATTTAGAAAGCTTGTAAGGAAATTATTACTCTATTTTTGTTTTAATTGGATCGCTTGTCTGTGTACTTAATAAAGGATTTTCGACTGGAAACAGACTGCCTGCCTTGCCTGGATTACTTTTGAATACTTAGTAATGCTGTACAATTATATATTTTCTATTATTATTTTTTGTTTTGTTTTGACTTAAGACGAGTTTAAGTTCGCTACTTTTACTACTATTGTCTGATCTGATTAATATACAGTGATTAACTAGAAATATATGGACTGAAAATCTTCCACACAGAAAAGTTTCTTGCACTGTTTTGTTTTTGTACCCACTACACTTTAGTGGGTTGTTTTGAGACTTCGGGGATACCACAGAGATTACTTGTTTTTTCACTTCACATTTATCTGACCACAACGCTTTTAGAAAAGATTTAAATTCCAGCCAAAAAGGGATTACAGTTTTACTTTCTATAAACATATGTGCCCAGTCTGCACATCCTGTTTCTTCACATTTCCAGGATTCAGATATTTTGTTTCCCGATATCAGTACCAATTTATGAGGAGTAAAGAAACTTTTGTGAATGAATTTCCATGTGTAGATTTTCCAAAAAGAAGATGATGTAGTATTACTAACTGATTTAAGTATTATTGTTTTCTCTTTTTCTGAAAATCTGAATTTATTAACCTTTTCTGCATAATCCCATAGAGATTCATCTGGGCTTGTATGTCCGTTCGTAGTGTTCTATGTAATCTTGACACTGAAAACCCATCATTATTGCATAATGCATTAATTTCACAAAAAAGTGTTAGAAGTTTGGGTCTAGATGTGGATGTCACTATTTGACTTATTTTGAATTCATTTACTATATACTCTCTGAATGTTTGTATGTTTAGCCAATTGTTTTGATTTATGTTGTATCTTGTTATGAGGGAAGTAGCCTCCGGAATATAATTGGAGTCAAGAAATTGCCTATGGACACTGTATATAGTTAGGTTTATTTTCATTGTTTTAAAGTTTTGCTACACCTGTATTTATAAAAATCAATAAAAATTATGTGGAAAAAAAATCAAGGTCATGTCCTACTTGAGTTACCCTGACCACCTCAAAGTGTTCTTGTTCTCTTCTGTTTCCTACTGACAGGCTATTTCTAGACTCTGTAAGCAAGGCAGAGATCTCCTGTCTTTTGTAACCTCCAAAAATTCACAAAACTAATACCACCCTAAACACCCATTCAGGAGACCTACATCTCCACTGAAACATAAAGTCGACTTGTTGGTGAGATAGATATCTTTCAAAGAAAAAACTTTTATTGAAGAAACTTCCATTAGAAGTTAAACAGAGTAGTTCCATGACCATTTATAAGAGTAACCTTGAGACTGAAGGGCAACCCGGTTATGGCTCGTATGGAAAGAGGGCACAATTAGGTTGGGGTCTGGTATTAATTTGTGTCTTAGTAAATAGGCAGGATTGTTGGATAGGCTATACATGGTCCACTAGAGCAGAAGCCTGGTACGAAATCTATAAACCTATAACAAATCTAGTCCTTTTATGGCTCAGTCTCACTCAATTCTGCATAACAAGTCACTAGATCACTAGTAGAAAGACAATTCATTGAAAATTTGCAAAAATCCCTAAACAATATAAAACACACCTTCATCCTAATCATTCAGCTGCAGACATTGTTTTAGTTCCACTGGGGAAGCCAGACAGTTGGTTTATGGAAACCGCAGCTAAACTCCTCTTTCAGATAGCAACCACTAGTAAGCTTCCCCATTCGGAACCTGATGAAGAGGAAAACATGATCAGAGTCGGTACAGTTCTTTAGAAAATAATTTTACCTAATCTATTCCATGCTTTCCCACATTGGAAGCACCACAATTTTTATCAAGAAACACCATCACTGCGATAAGGGCAGCAATGTTGCAAAAAGTGACCTGTAAGTCTTTTCTGACTCAACTCTGGTTTACAGAGCTTAATTGCTGACTTAACCTGTTCGTGCACATGCAGGTTATCTGGACATCACCATTGCCATGTAAAATAAAAGATAAGATATTTTTTAAAATACATATGGAATTTTACTTGATGTAAGACAGAATAGTAATTTCCCTGCCATACTAGATTCAACAGCAGAATACGACATTGCTCTCTGTTGCAAGACAAAGCTGAAGATGTAGAAAGATCACTGCAAAAATTAATCTGAAAAACATTCGATTGGAAAAGTGCAATGACACAGAAATTCTCACAGCAAGTCTAGGGTGTTCAGACTGCCAAGAAATGCAAAGGAGCAGACCTACAGATTTGAGATCCACGGATATGGGGGAAGAGGCAACCATCTGTTTGGCCATACATGCTAAGATTCTGCAAGGTAAAATGATCCCCCTTGGCAGAGGAATTTAAACTACATTTTTTTTCCATCAGCAGTTTATAAAATGTCAATTAATTGCTGTCTTTGATGAGGTGAATACCTGATCCAAGAGTCCTTCTAGCTAACTTTATTCTTATGATTCATGCTATTTAATTTGTTCAGCATATCTCCAGAATAGCACAGTGGTGCAGCTCCTAATTTACTGGTTTGGTTTCTTGCAGTGTCTGCAAGTCTCACATGTGTCTACCCAACTTTCCAGCAGATTCTCAGTATTAGATGAAAACGCTACAAAGTAAATTGCTGGTGTGTGTCTGTCAGGATGAACACATTGGCATCTATGTCTTGAACACATAACAACATGGCTACGATAGGAGAACTGATCATAACTCTATGTTACAGGCTAACTCCCTTGAATAATAACTAACTTTACTTCATTTTTTTATTCTCTCACCCATCTATTTACCATTACCCCCGTTCTCAAAAAAACATTTATTTTATTTACTATCATATGTTGACTGGGAGGTCCAACTGGGTGAAGAACCCCTTTTCACTGGAGATCTGGGGAAAAAAGCTCCACTGGGGAAATATAGCACAAGCTGTGATGTAATTTAACACTGTTAAATTAAACATTAATGTCATCATTGACAGTACAGTACAAGAAAATGTCACATAGTAGTATACTGAACTGGTAAACAATGCATAAAAGCATATATTGAATAAAAGTATACACTTGTACTGGGACAGTCATAATAGTTCAAAATATTCAGCAAGGATACAAACGGAGAGGTGGAATCAGCAAGAAAAGTTGAGTAGTATTGCTGGAACTGAATTAAAAAGTGATTTTCCTTCCCTATGACACTACACACACCACATACAAAAAAGCATCATATAATAATTTGTTTTGTGTCTGAATTTATTTTTATTTGCTTTTCTTTCCTGCATTTATTTCATATGGAACATCACAAAGGCTACTAAGATAGGCAGAGTAAAGTTAGATCACTTATTCCAACTACAGAGCCAACAGTGACTCAAACTGTGGCATTTAAATGTGCCTTATCAGTCACAGATTGCCAACATCACACCTCAGACAAAATGTAGCCTGCAGTGTGAACAAAAGCAAGGCTTCCTAGCTTAGTTTTCATATGCAAATAACACGCTCACTTAGTTTATTTATCCATTTACAAATTAGTTGTCTTTTCCTGTAATCTAACTCTGGGTGCCGCAAAGACAGACTTTCATTTTACTCTTATTTTCTGTCAGTATTTTATGTTTCTTCTGATGTTTTGTTACAGCATGTTTGCACTTTAAACATACCTCTCAACTGTACAGATTTTCACAGAATCCAGATTTTTGTCTCATATTTTTGGTCTGTTTTTCATAAAATTCTGGTTTTCTGGCAAATTAGTGGCAAATCATGAAAGACTGAAGTTAGAAAATAATGACAGACATTTGAGTTTCAGACATCATACCCTTCAGGAAATTCATAATAATGCAAAACCTGTTATTCTATCAACACTTGTCCCTATTTTTGGGCCTTTGTCCCACTTTTTCCTATTGCTTTGCCAAGATTTCTTGCTCTAAGAGGTTGAGAGATATGACTGCATACATTGTTTTGGTGAGACAAGTCAGTAAGTTAGGAAAGGAAAATTAGCATTAAATACTCTTAAAACCTATGAATGCAAAACAGTCATCTCAGCTCAAAAAACACATAAGGGTCAGATTTCTCACGCCAATACTGAACTACAGTGTTACTTAGAACTGAGCATCCAAGTGCTCCGGATTATGCGGAACGCTCTGCATTTAACGACGAGCAAAGCCACTGTTCCGTTGTTCCGCATTGAACAGTTGTGGCTCCGCTACACAAAATCTGACTGGTTTGTATACCACAATTACTGCCAATCGGCATTGCGGTATACAAACCAATGCATAACTGTGCTGCTCTTCCACATTACACAGCTTTGGCTGTGCTTCGCAGTTTTTGATTGGCTCGTAGACCGCATTTACAGCCAATCGTGAATGCGGTCGACGAGCCAATCAAGTAAGCTTCTCAGGGGGACGGAAGCCAATGAGAGCTCCCCAATACAGGCCAATCGCGTTCCGGGAAGCCTTTTTGCACCAAAATAATGGCTTGAAAAAGGCTTCCATGAATCAGGGATTTTACTTTTTGCAAGTTGCTTGCAACAACAACTTGGAAGGAAAAACTCTGAAGACTGGGAAAGTACAGTTTTGTACCTACCATAAATGTAGATGTTCGAGGATTCCATTGCTGCAGTCCTGACTATTGGGGTATAGTCCGCGTCCAGTCGGCCCGAATACCAGAGTATAAGGCTGACGTCGGTCATGGCGCCTTAGACTGACGTCAGTACGTCAGGGTACTAATGCGCATGACCGACGTCATATCCTCAGTCTTTTCTTGCCCCAGATGTCAGAAGACCCAAAAAGACAAGTCCCAAAAAACCTGCACCAAAAACATGTACAATATATACAACAATATATACAAAAATATAAGCATGTAAACTCACCTACACAACCACCCCTAAATACAGAGGGAAGGAGGGAGGGTAAATTGGACTGCAGCAATGGAATCCTCGAACATCTACATTTATGGTAGGTACAAAACTGTACTATGTTCTTCGTCTTCCATTGCTGCAGTCCTGACTATTGGGTAGAATCCCAAAGCAGAGGTAAGGGAGGCTGGCAAATTATAAAGAAGTAGGAGCTGACAACATGCCTTGCAAAACAGCTGTGGCAAAACCAGCCCTAGACTTAGAGTAGATAGGAAGGTGATAATGCTTAGAGAAAGTATGCACTGAACTCCAAGTAGCTGCTTCCAAAATATCCTTAGTTGCCACCCCCCTTAGAAAAGCTGTTGAAGTGGCAGTAGCCCTAGTGGAATGAGGCCTAATCCCAGCTGGAATCTCCTTGCCATGATGGGAATAACAAAATGCAATGCAAAAGCCAATCCACCTGGAAATAGTTTGTTTTGACACAGGCTTGCCCTGTGAACTCAAAGCAAAAGAAACAAACAACTGCTGAGACTGCCTAAAATCCTTAGTCCTGCTTAAATAATATCTCAATTGCCTGTGTACATCTAAAGTGTGCAAAATCTTTTCCCCTTTATTTTGGGGGTCTGCATAAAAGTAGGCAAATGAATAGTTTGGTTTAAAGCCACACTAGAAACCACCTTAGGCATAAAGGAAGGATTAGTGCGTAATGATACCCTATCCTTATGGAAAATCAAAAGGGCTCTACTGCCATAAGGGCCTGCAACTCAGACACCCTTCTTGCAGAAGTAATAGCCAACAGAAAAGCAGTCTTCCATGACAAGTATTTCAATTCAGCAGTAGCCGCAGGCTCAAAAGGTTGTAGAGTAAGTTTTTCCAACACAAAATTGAGATCCCAAGCAGGAGTAGGAGCTCTACGTGGGGTCTTATATTCTTTGCCCTCTAAGAAACTGCTTGAACAAAGGATGCGAAAATAAAGGTGGGTCACAATCATAGTGAGCTGAAATTGCTGCAGCATGAATCTTAATGGAAGAGAAGGACAAACCTTTGTCCAATAACTCAGTAAGATATTGAAGAGCCACACTCAAATTAGGCTCAGAAATCTCCAAATCCTTTGCTGTACTCCAAAATAAAAATCTCTTCCATTTTTCTGCGTACACCTTCCTTGTACTAGGTCTTCTAGCTTCCATAATCACATTTAAAACTTGTTGAGGAAGTTGAGACCTGCTGTGCTTCAACAGAGAATATGCCAGGCTGTTAGATGAAGAGAGTGAAGCTTGACATTGAGCAGATGACCGTCCTTCTGAGATAACAGATGAGGAATCAGAGGTAAAGGCCATGGAGGCTTCTTTACCAGACTCCGTAGTAGTGGATACCAGTGTTGCCGAGGCCAATCTGGAGCTATCAAAATCATCCTTGGCCTGTCTTGTCTGACCTTTAATAGTACCTTTGAAAGAAGAGGCAGGGGTGGAAAGGCATAGACATGAAGGTTTTTCCAACTGAAAGACAGAGCATCCACTTTCCAAGCTGTGTGATGAAACCCCTTTGTGCAATACTTTGGCAGCTGGTGGTTTAGTGGAGAAGCGAACAGATCTATGTCTGGAGTTCCCCATGACACTGTCAATTTCTGAAATACATGAAGATCCAGTTTCCACTCGTGGGGATCCATGATTTGTCTGCTTAACACATCTGCTAGGGAGTTCTGTGCTCCTGGCAGAAACCTTGCCTGAAGAGTTAGTTGCAAGCTTAACGCAGTCTCCCATAAAATCATTGCTTGCCTGCATAGAGGATAAGAATGTGTCCCCCCTTGCTTGTTGATGTACCACATGACAGTTGTGTTGTCTGTTAGAATCAACACCTGCCCTGGAAGAAGTAACTCCTTGAAAGCCATCAATGCAAACTGGACTGCTAACATCTCCTTCATGTTGATATGTAGATGCTGTAGTCTGGCAGGCCACTTGTCTTGTATCCACCTTCCATTTAGATGAGCTCCCCAAGCAATGTCCGAGGCATCTGTCGTTAAAATCTGACTCGCCTCTGGCCGGGTCACAGAGAGTCCCTTGTTTAGGTGACATTCCTGAGCCCACCACAAGAATTCCTTTTGAAGGCAAGGTATTATTTGAATGACAGTGTCCAAATCCTGGCAGTGCTGTGTCCATACATTTTGAGATACCATTGCAGCTTCCTCATATGCAGTTTGGCATTGGGAAGCACCAGAATACAAGATGCCATGAACCCTAATGCTTGAAGGACTGTCCTTGCAGTCAGCACGGACTGATGAGATAGTTGATGGAAGTAAAGTGACAGACTCTTTTGTTTGTCCGGGGTTAAAAAGGCCATCTGGGCTGCTGTATTCAGTCTCACACCCAGAAAGCACATGTCTTGAGAGGGTACTAGACTGGACTTTATTTCGCTCACAGAATACCCTAGGCATCTTAGCACTGCTATGACATATTCCAGATGCTGTAGAAGGTCTTCCTTTTCTTGAGCCAGAATCAGGCAGTCGTCCAAGTAAGGATAGATTTGAATTCCTTGAAGCCTGAAGTAAGCTATCACTGGAGCCAGAACCTTTGTGAATACTCTGGGCGCAGTAGATAAGCCAAAGGGCAATGCAGAGAACTGATAATGAAAATCTCCAGTTCGAAACCGCAGATACTTCCTGCAACCTAGCCTTATAGGCACACGAAGGTAAGCTTCCTTGAGATCTAAAGTTACCATCCAGTGATCTTTGCCCAGCAGAGGTAAAAGCTGTTGTAACGTCAACATCTTGAACTTGGGAATGTCCAGATAAGTGTTGAGGATAGATAAATCCAAAATTGGTCTCCACGTGTTCCCCTTCTTTGGTACTAGGAACAGGCGAGAATAAAATCCTAGGCCCCTTTCTGATACAGGGACTGGCTGAATGGCCCCCATCTGGAGTAACTGAGAAACTTGCTTGTGAGCCTCTTTTCTTTGTGGAGGAGGAACGTCCGGCATGCCTTTGAAAGGGGGCATTGTGTGGAAATAAAATCTGTAACCGTGATGAATGATATCCAACACCCATCTGTCTTGAGTAATTAAATCCCAATTTTCTTTGAAAAGAGACAGTCTTCCTCCCAAAGGAGCTGCCAGACGAGAATCCACTGGCAGCTGAAAAGGCAGGTCATTGGGTCTGTTTACGAAAGGACTGACCCCTGCCCTCACCAGAAGTCTGAGCAGGTGAACTGCCTGATCTAGGCCTAAAAGAACCTTGAGCCCTGCCCCTACCACGTCTAGACCTACCCCTAGACTGGGAATCATAAGCAGGATATGTCCACCCCTTAGCAGGCCAATTTCTACTAAACTTGGAGGCTGCACCTGCAAAAATCTTTAACAGTCTGCATAGACTTAGCTTTGTCCTCCATTTTCTTTAAAACTGCTTCCACAGGCGGTCCAAACAACACATCAGACTGTAAAGGAGCATCCAAAATCCTTGTCTTAACATGCTCAGCTAAATTCTGATCCTTCAACCAGGCATGTCTGCGAAGAACAGAACTAGTAGCAGCCACCCTCGAGGAGGCCTGTACAGCATCAAAACCACACTGCAAAGAATGCTTACCCACTTGTTCAGACACATGAACCAAATCCAGCAACTCTTTACACTCAATACCTTCCGCCAAAGCATCCACCTTAGATTTCAATTGTGAAAGGAGATAATTTTGATATTTTAGCATGTGAAACTGACAATTCAATGCCCTCATGGCTAGAGTGGAAGAAGTATACACTTTCTTTCCCCACCTATCCAAAGCCCTTGCCTCTTTATCAGAGGGTACAGGATTTTTAACCACAGAAGCTTTAACACCTTTAGGCCCCTGAGAAACAGTTTCTGGGTCCGCTCTAGGACTCTTAAACAAATACTTATGAGCTTCGGGCACCCTATAATACCTATCAGGCTTAACAGGAGCAGGAGGCAAAGAGTCAGGGTTCAGGGAAGCCTCTGCAAAAACATCCTCCACCACATTCAACACAGGAGGAATGGCTAAGGGCCTATGCTGGGGTAAAAACAAGAATTCCCTAAGCCTTTTCCTGGAATCAGAGTAATCCTGGCCTTCCCATTTAAAGTGCTCCCTCATGGAGTGTAGAGTTTCTGAAAATGAAAAATCCTCAGGAGGAGAAGCTGTAGGAGTGGAATCATCCACATCAGAATCAGAATAAGTAGGATACTCCTGTAAGTCTTCCACCGAAGACTCTGAAGCCTGTGAACACTGTTCAAAACTATCAAACTCCTGTTCCACCCTAGGCCTCTTATCAGGCGGGGGCATAGAACCTCTAATCATAGTAATCAAATCTTCTGCCATTTTAAGCATATGCTTCTTAGGCACAGAACCCGAAATGCTAGGAGAAGCCCCCACAGAAGCTGAACTTGGCCTACCTCTAAAGGAAGCTTTGGCAACAGAAGGAGAGGCCCTAACTACCTTGGGAAGAGAGGGAAGAACAGTTACCTGAGAAGCCCCCTCAGCCTGGCCTACCTCCTGAGAGGGCACATCCTGTAACAATAAAGTTTCTGCCTGAGACTCCATGGAAACTCCTGGCAAAACCTCTGGCTCCACTG
The DNA here is from genome assembly GCF_019279795.1 of Protopterus annectens. Lineage (NCBI taxonomy): Eukaryota > Metazoa > Chordata > Ceratodontiformes > Protopteridae > Protopterus > Protopterus annectens. The sequence continues at coordinate 254,350,815 of NC_056739.1, forward strand.
AGCCTTCCAAAGAACCGACGTCCGGGACTGCCGGTTCATCAACCCTAGGCTTCACTGTCTTGTCCTTGCGCTTCTTGGATGAAGCAGGCCGGAGCATCCGGCGGCATATTATAATTGCAACGCTTCCCAAACACTAACCTGGCACAATCTAGCCTCCTCTTAATAGTGCGTTTGTTAAATCTAGCACAAGAACGGCAACCAACAACGTCGTGCTCAGGCCCTAAACAAGGTATACACAATGTATGATAATCCCTATGCGGTATCTGCTTCCCACAAGAAATACAGTTATTCACTTTTTCTGACATCCGGTTAAATACTGAGGCAAGAAAAACCAAAATGTTCCCTAGCGGGTACTTAGCCAACTCTGTTTCGGTCTGAAACTCCGGTTTCGGAAATATCTCAGAACGCCAACCTGCACTCGCAAAATTGCTTCTGCATCGGACCATGCGGCAAAAAAGACTGAGGATATGACGTCGGTCATGCGCATTAGTACCCTGACGTACTGACGTCAGTCTAAGGCGCCATGACCGACGTCAGCCTTATACTCTGGTATTCGGGCCGACTGGACGCGGACTATACCCCAATAGTCAGGACTGCAGCAATGGAAGACGAAGAACATCTTCGGTATTGGGGAAAAGGAAGGAGCGGCTGTGGTAAAGACTTCAGGACTTGGAAGCCAGCCTGCTATGAGAGGAGTTAGTGAGCTGAACGGACTTTAGGTACAGGGACCTTGCTTGCTGCTGCATTGGTGGAGTGAGACCGGTCAGAAGGCTGAAGTTTATCTTGCTGCCTGCTGGATCATGGTTTATGCCATGGATTGTATTGAGCTGCTGGTGCTGTTTACATAGGTAGAGATAAGTGACTGTTTTAGCTGCAATGGTTAAAGTTAATGTTAATGGTTAGGCAAGTATTTCCCTATCATTAAAACTGGTATGCTAGCACAGATCCTGTTACTGTAGCAATTTTCTAAGTTTATAACAGCAATATTTAGTGTCTCTGGGCTGCTTGTTCCACTAGTGCATCTCTAAATGCAATTGCCATTTTTTAGAGAAACTGTATGCCAAGTCAGGTCCTGTTATTCTAGCAACTTTCTACATTTATAAGATCAATATTTAAAGTGTCTCTGTTTGTGCTGCTTGTCCCCCTCGGACATCTTTGAAAGTAATTGCTATTTTTTTGCATTAACTGTATGCCAAGTCAGGTCCTGTTATTCTAGCAACTTTCTAAGTTTATAAGAACAATATTTAGTGTCTGTTTGTGCTGCTTGTCCCCTAGTACATTTCTGAAAGTAAAAGGCAATTTGTTGCCGAAACTATATGCCAAGAGTTTATGAGAGCATCATTTTTAAGTTTATCAGAGCAATATTTAAGGAGTCTCTGTTTTTGTGCTGCTTGTCCCCATAGTACATTGGGCAGGGCTTTGTTCAGATTTCTTGCACTAAGAGGTTGAGAGGTATGTCAGAAGTGAGTTATTTATAGTAATGACATGATTAAAGTTCTACCAGAAAACAAAATCGAATACTTTAAGAGTGTAACTTGTGCATTCTTTTGTCATAACTGTTCTAAGGCATGCTGTCTTAAATGGCACATTCTTGTAAAAGTACAGAGGGCCCTGGTTTTAAGTACCCTTTGTCAGGCCCAGAACTGGCTGTAGGACAGGGGTAGAACACATCTAAAGTGGTGTATGTAACATGCAGGTAGTATTGTCGTGTGTGTGTTGCAAGTGCATTTGTTAAGTTGGAAGTGTTTATCCTTGGCGTCAGGGCCGGCCTTAGCTGAAATGGCGCCCTAGACGAAGTAGTACTCTAGTGCCCCTTAAGCCCCACCCATACCAGTGCCCCTTAAGCCCCACCCACACCATACTCCTGAAACACCCCTATAAGCCACATCCATATGAAGGTCACTTCTCAAGAAAGCCACTCCAGTCATTTCCTTCAATTATTTAAATGCACAGGAAGAAAAGATAGCTTGTAATATACTTAAACTGCAGGTGAAGTGGAATTTTTTTAAATAAGTCTGCTTTATCTGTTGCTCCTTCACACATTTTACTGTAAAGTCATGTCCTCAGAAAATACAAGCCCATGTGCCTTCTTTCAAAGGGAAGCTTAAGTTAATCTAAACAGTTTAATTTACTTTGGGTAGGCGAGCAAGCCTTACAGCTCAGTGAAAGTAGAACAGCAACCTCTCTCCTTCCTGTGTACAGTAGCTTAAACTAGAAAGTACAGTTTTGTACCTACCATAAATGTAGATGTTCGAGGATCTACATTGCTGCAGTCATAACCTGTGGGTAGTCCGCTGTCCTCGATCGGCCCGAATACCAAAGAGCTGGGCTGGCGTCGGTCATTGTCGCCCAGAGCTGACGTCAGTACGTCGTAATACTTAAGCGCATGACCGACGTCATATCCTCAGTCTTTCTTGCCCCAGATGTCAGAAGGCCTAAGAATGAACAAAGACCAGAGCCAAAAAAGTAAAGGCCCAACAACTACCAGTGTGGAAATAGAGATAATCCTAAAATAAAAACCACAGCCATCACCAACTATAGAGGGGAAGGAGGGAGGGATAATTGGATTGCAGCAATGTAGATCCTCGAACATCTACATTTATGGTAGGTACAAAACTGTACTATGTTCTTCGTCTCACATTGCTGCAGTCATAACCTGTGGGTAGAATCCCAAAGCAAAGGAAAAGGGAGGCTGGCAAACTAAAAAGCATTAGGAGCTGCTAACATGCCCTGTAAAACTGCAGTGGCAAACCCAGCCCTGGACTTGGAATAAAGAGGGAGATGGTAATGCTTAGTAAAAGTGTGTACTGAACTCCAAGTAGCTGCCTCCAAAATATCTTTAGTAGCTACACCCCTCAAAAAAGCAGTAGATGTGGCAGTAGCCCTAGTAGAATGAGGTCAGATCCCAGCAGGAACCTCCTTCCCATGATGAGAATAACAAAAAGCAATACAATGACCAATCCACTTTGAAATAGTCTGCTTTGAAACAGCTTTCCCTTGTGAACTCCAAGCAAAAGAAACAAATAACTGTAAAAGTAAAGGTTCCCCATGGAATTCAGCCGAATCCCCGGCCGGATCCACAGGTTCAACCGGAGGCTCCGTAGACCCAGTGTCCGTAACGGACAACTCATCCGGTTTAGACTTCAAAGATTTATCTTTACGCTTTTTAGCAGTAGCAGGCGTCGGAGGATCCGACGGCATGTTATAATTACACCTTTTCCCAAAAACAAGCCTGGCACAGTCTAATCTCCATTTAATGATGCGCTTGTTAAATCTAGCACAAAAGCGACACCCGACCACGTCGTGCTCAGGCCCTAAGCAAGGAATACACAAAGAATGAAAATCCTTATGAGGTATCTGTTTCCCACAAGAAATGCAATTATTAACTTTTTCTGACATCCGGATAACTGAGGCAAGAAAAAACAAAGATTTCCCCAACGGGGTACTTAGCCCAACCTGGTCTTCGGTCTGAAACTCGAAAAAGGAAAATTTCAGAACGCCGAACGGCACTTGCAAACGCTGCTTCTGCTTCGGACCACGCGGCAAGAAAGACTGAGGATATGACGTCGGTCATGCGCTTAAGTATTACGACGTACTGACGTCAGCTCTGGGCGACAATGACCGACGCCAGCCCAGCTCTTTGGTATTCAGGCCGATCGAGGACAGCGGACTACCCACAGGTTATGACTGCAGCAATGTGAGATGAAGAACATCAGCACAAACACAGATAGACTTAGCATATGCAGTAAACCTCTGTCATTGAAACGGCATGAAAACCAGCACTCATAGAAAATGCATCTGGCCAGTGGAGGATTAGGTTTACTTTTGAGTCGTTTTCAAAATAGACTCCTTGCACACATTTTAGGGCAATGCATACATGAATTTGTTCTTTTATTCACTTTCCTGATTGTATTAAATTATATTCCTTGTATAATACAGCACCACTTGTTAGAATGTGTTTTAAAATTTGTAGTTTTAAACATTTTAATAAGCAATGAAACAAAGTATAAGCCAATGACAAAATTACCCATTTCAGAAAATTTCACCCATAAAAGGCAACCCAAACTTCTGTCATGACAATCCACCAATATCACTCGATACACAATCTCTACAGAAGTAAAATCATTGGAATAATTCCACATTAAAAGAAATCTGTAACTAATGAAGAGGAATGAAGAGGTTGCTAATGGCAAACAACAACTTTACACCTCAATGTTTCATCTACAAATTCAGTGTCTGTTGCCCTTGTGTTAATCATTATTACATAAAAAAATTGGTAAACTGGTAATACTGCAATAGGAAATGACTAAAACTGACACGTTCATAGTTACTAGGCATCTCATACAAAAGGAGGAAACTCAGGAGAGTAGAACCTCTATTCCTCCTTGTAATACACCAAATAATCTGCAATCATGTGGGCACTGCGATATCAGCACTTCATCTACATGGTGTGGGAGTAGAATCCACAGACTTCTGCACCAAAGGCAATTATGCTACTAATACTGCTTTCAAATTCTACAACAGTATGCCATTTGATAAAACAGTTGCACATTGAATACAGACTAAGCATGAGCAGCAGTAAACTTTCTTTTGAAATGTAATCCCTTGAAAATACACAAACTCAATCCCTTGAAAATGCACTGAAAACTCCATTCCCTGAAATGCACTGAAACACAAACTCCTTTCTGTCAGCAGTCTGGTAGGTGGTATAAAGCAGTGGTTCCCAAACCTTTATGGGCCAAGACCCACTGTTGAAAATGGTAATTTTCATGACCCATTACTCATATCAGAATGTGTAGCTCTCCTGTTCCTCCTTAAAAGAGAGGACGCCGGCACCATGGAGTGTTTTTCTGGGATTTAAAGAGGCCATGTAAACTACTCTCATACTTTATTAGCAGAGAAAATCATAGTCAAATGGGACCCTTGGCAGGGTAATAGACTGGGGCATCCTGAGCAGCCCCCTCCCCATCCATACCAGTGTTTCATTATTTGGCTATTTCTCCCCAGTTACTATGAAAAATGTTCAAACCTAAGTGTGTATACAATTAGGTATTTTCTGCCATTGAAACAGAATTAAAACCTACATTCAATGAAATGCATCTGGAAAGTGGAGAATTAAGTTTACCTTTGGGCTATTTTCAAATTACAGACTCCTTGAACAAATTTTTATGGCCATGCATTCACGTATGTGTTCTTTGATTCACCTTCCTGATTGTAATAAATTATATTCCTTGTATAATACAGCACCAGTTGCTAGTATGTATTAAATTTGTAATTTTGAACATTTTTCCAGCAAACAATGAAAAAATGCATGACCCAATAATGATAAAACTGCCCATTTCAAAGCATTTTAACCATAAAAGGCCACTCAAACTTGTCATTACAATCCACCAGTATCAATCAATATGGAAGGACGACCACGGTGGTGTAGCAGTTAGCATTGTCGCCTCACAGCAAGAGGTTCTCCGGTTCGATCCTCGGCTCAGCTGGGGTGCCTTCTGTGCGGATTCTGCATGTCCTCCCTGTGGTCATGTGGGTTTCCTCCGGGTACTCCTGTTTCCTTCCACATCCCAAAGACATGCTGTAAGTGGATTGGACATGCTAAATTGGCCCTAGGCGTGAGTGTATGCGTGCCTTCCGTGGAAGGTTGGGCGCCAGGCTGGCAACCCGACACCATAAAACTTCACTACCAATCATGAGCAGACAGGTGATCTGCTGTGGTGACCCCTAACCGCGAAAAGCCGAGACAGAGTATCAACCAATAAGCACTATCTCTGCAGAAGTAAAATTCATCCGAATACTTCTACATTAAAGAGATCTGCATATCCACAGAACAAACAGTACCAGAATTACCCATTCTAAAGACGTAAACCTTGCCTGTGATATAAATAGGACCTGCTGGAGAAATAGGTATGTATCCCAGAGACTACCCTGTCTATGGAACAGGCTCCCCATCCATGTAAAGCAGAGTTCCTCCCTAACGCAATCCAAGTACAACTTGGATAATTGGATGAGAAACTGGAAATTCATTCCTGGTTTGGCACCTATGTCTCTGATGCAAACAGGTAACCTGTAAATGGTTCATCTCCCAGGACCATGCTTACATTTATCAAGTGTATCAGAACTCGTCAGAGATTTGGAATTCATGGCGAAGCTTAAAAAGGCCCTTGTGGTCGTTAGCCTAGTAAACACCTATGAATCTATATGAATTCTAATTCCTCTCCAGAAACAAACACATTTGATAAGTTGCAAAACATGCCTAGGAGTCCTTGTAAGCTCTAAGATCTAGAAAGGTTGTTATAAAAGCTGAATTTGTAGAATGTCCTTTATGAAAGACAATACTAACTGATCAGTAACTTGTTCCTCACCAAATAGTTCCCAAGTCGATTAATTGTAATTTCTAAAATGTTATAAATAAGGAGATACTAGAGTAGAAGGAGAACAACTTTCAACTGTTTAAAGGAACAGAGGAAGGAATCCCAGCAGAAGGTACCCAAAAGGTCTCTCTGTAAAAGGTAGACTCCACAATACTGTACAACATCACCTGCCAGCCCTTCCAGAATTACTTTCATAGCAATAATACCCCACTTAAGAACTGCAACTTGTCAGCATCCTTCATTCAGCAACAGGCTGCTTTCACATCTGTTACCTGTAAAACATCTTTATCACTATGAGCTATGAGCTATATGTCCTTTACTCTGGACACTTTAAGTGCTATCCACTCACTTTCAAAGAGCACATGTTACTTTCTTCTGGGGTGTATACACAGGTTACTCTGACGCTGATATGGACAGATAATTTACAACATTGCTATTTGTTTCTTCAAAATGAAGGTTTAACTTCATGGTAACATTTACTTAGGATAAGTGATCACTGCAAGATTCAATATGATCTTGTCCTCACATATTCTCCGTCCAAAAATGCTAATATAATATAATATAATATAATATAATATAATATAATATAATATAATATAATGTAATATTATAGTAACATTCCAGTTGTGCAATGCTGCAAAGCTTGGCAGAGACAGCTTAGCTAGTTTGCTTACTTTGAATCCTGCATGTAACATGTCATTCTTTCATCCTCAGCTTCATAAATATACATTACTTAATGATTTAAGGACAATTTTCTCATCTGTCAACCCATAACTGAATGAGACAATAGCTGACTATTATACAGTATAATGTAATTATGCACCTGGCTAACTCAACCTCCACTAACAATTAAAGATACTGAAGCTTCCCTTACATGTCCATTTTATGTTTTACAACAGCTGAAAATTGTACAGTTTGGTAGTACATAGCCTTTGCAAAAATTATTTGTAAGCAGTTCAAAAATCTATGAGCAACACCTAAAGTTTAATTCACAATGGTCGACTATAGTTTACATATACCTTTGGCCTTTATCCCACTTATTTATGGTATGATACACACACACACACACACACACACACATGTCTTTAAATTCCACACACTCTTACTCTGCTCTTATACGGCAGACACACACACATGCACTTTTCTCTCTTATACAGAAGTGAGCAAAACCACTAGTTTAAGTTATGCACACACACTAGTTTAAGTTATGCACATATACTAGTTTAAGTTATGCACACACACTAGTTTAAGTTATGCACACACACATCTAGCACAGCAGCACATGCATACAATGACTCTCACAAAGCAACACACAGACGTACACACAAGCCCACACCATAAAAAGTTACTTTGTAAACTTAAACCAACCTGTCTTGGCTGCATATCACACACTCAGCATAACAAAACAGAACCTTGCATACACACGCTCCTTACCTCAGCCTGCATAAAAACGGAGCTTCCTTCCATACCAGCGTAGCCTGCATAAAAATGGAGCTTCCTTCCAGTACATGAACACCTCAGCCTGCATAAAATGGAGCTTCCTTTCTGCGCACTTTTGTGTTGTAATGTTAGCATGCAATGCACGCATGGATCCTATAGGTCTTACTGCTGTAAAAGTGGTGGTGGAGTGCTCGCTCGCTCACTCCCTGCCTTCGCTCTATGGTTCCGGCGCCTGTGCGTGGTGGATGAATCGTGCTTTTAATTACAGAAGTGGGGGGGGGGGTGCAATGCTACAGCTGAAAAGTGAAGAGAATTAAAGCTTGCTAACTCACTTAATTTGAGCCCTTTATGATGCCGGCTCTTACGGCGCCCTAGGCAGTCACCTAGTTCGCCTATGCCTAAGGCCAGCCGTGCTTGGTGTGGATTTTGAGATATAATCAAAGGTGCTTTGAGAGTATTGAATGTCATGAAAGTCACTCTTCCTTTCTGCAACACTGGTAAGGTGGGTAAGTGAGTGCCATTGTCAAAGCAAAGAAGTTAATAATCTGATTGTGCAGGCCTTCACAGTACACAAAAGGAGCAGAGATAAGCAAGAGAATAGGGTGCAAAGTCAGGAAACTTCCAGTGATATGGGTAGGTTATGGCCCTATTGTCTCATCTTTTCTTTTGAGGAGATTTTCTAATTTTCCTTTCTGCACTATAGCCCCATTTGTTTGTCATTGATTAACACCATTGTTTTACAAACTTGCTAAGTACAGATTGCCCAGATTACAATGAGGACAGGGATGTAGATACAGATCGCACCCCAAAGAAGAGAAGATACACAATTTTTCAGCCAAGTTGGGCAAGTGCCTTTGACTGGCTTTCTATGAGTAGGCGCGGAGTCAAATATGCCTTCTACAAGACTTGTAACACAGATTTCACAATCCATCACGGGGGCAGACATGATCTGCAACGACATGCCAACAGTGAGAAACACAGGCAGAAATGCAAGCATGCAGCTGGAAGATCTATGGTGGATTTCTTTGGATCTCAGAGTTTAGCAAGTACAAAGGTGGTTGAGGCAGAGGTTGGTTTTGTGTCTCTCCTTGCTAAACACAACTTATCATTTGCAACACATTCTGAAATTTATGAAGAAATGTGGAGAGGATCAATATGTTCTCCAGAAAATGACCAGTGGAACAACAAAGGCAGCATGCATTGCATGGGATGTTCCGGTGCCTCATTAACAGAATGAAGCTGCAGCAGCCTGCCAGAAATCACCATTATGTGTGTATATGGACCAAAGCACAGACATGGGATTTGAGAAACTGTTAGTGATCCTTGTTGGTTACCTTGATGAAAAGGCAAGCAAAAAATGTGATAAGGTTCCTTCATATGCCAGAATGTGTGTCAGGAACTGGACAAGCAATGTTTGATGCTTTAATGTCCACTCTGACAAAATTTAACATTCCAGTTTCCAACATTGGGGACTTTTCTTCAGACAATGCTGCCTCAATGAATGGGGAACACAATTCTGTGCTGTCTAAATTAAAGGAGGTGAAGCCCACAATTATAAACATGGGGTGTCTTTGCCACTTGGCAGATCTCTGCAGCAAGGCTGCTGTAAAAGCACTGCATTCACAAGTTGAAGAACTTATATCAGATGTGTACTGCCATTTCAGTTCCAGTGCACAAAGACAACAAAAACTGCAGGAATTTGCTTTGTTCACAGATACTGCCCCCCCTCCAGATCATTAGAGATGCACCTACTAGATGGCTCAGTCTTGGTACGGTAATTAACAGAATTCTGGACATGTGGCCAGCTCTAAATTCTTATTTTCTGTCTGCATAGCCAAGGTCTGCTAAAATTAACTTAATTTCTAAATACCTGCAGAGTCATGAAGTGCATATGAATTTTATGTTTCTTAAGTACGCACTGGAACCCTTATTGGAGTTCAATATCCAGCTTCAGAGTCGAGAAAGCCAGCTACTGACACTGCATGCCACTGTGCATAAACTCCTGCAGCAGTATGCTGGCAGACTCCTCAGACCTGCATCTGCTGTCAGACTAATCAAACACAGTCATGTGTCAGTGTTGACTGACAATAGCTGTGTTCTACCGAACAGTGAACTGCGTATTGGCTACGAAGTCAAGCAGTACATGAATAGCCATGAGGAGGATATTGCCAGCACAGTCATTGAATTCAACTTTTATAAAAAAGTTACAGCTTTTTATGCTGCAGTGCTGCAGAAAATGCTGAAAAAGTTTCTCATGCAGGATCACTTACTGAAAGATGCTGCCTTAGTTATTAATCCAGCCAAAAAAATGGACATTTCTTCAGGACTTGTCAGGGGTGTTGGATTCCGTCTGGGTGTGTGTGAAAATGATGTTAAGGCTGAACAATTAATCAATGAGTTTACCCAATATCAGATCGAGGACACAGGGAATCTGACACACCCAGTAGATGGGCCCCACTCATGTCTGTCAAAATACTGGGCACACCTTCTGAGGGACATTTGCACTGAGGGGAAACTGCCACTCTAAGCAGCTGATGATGAGTCTACTTTGCTTGCCACACTCAAATGCACAAGCTGAAAGAGCATTTAGCATGGTGAGGAAAGTGAAAACTGAACTGCGTCGTCTTTGAGTGTAAAAACATTGAACTCTTTGTTGGCAGTTAGAATGAACGAAGAACTGGACTGCTGTGGTGTTACGCTGCCGAAATATGTTTTAGATGCTGCCTAGAAAGCCACAGCAGCATACAATAAGTCTACATCTGACATATGGCAGGATGCTATTTAACTTGGTCTAACTAAAATCATTTGTGTGACTTATGTCTATGTAGGAAATGTAGTAACTGTGATTTTTATTTTTGTAAAGTGCTGTTTCGTTTACTTATGGTGTGGTTATGGTATTGCAGATAAATAAAGGATTTGGATCTGAGAAGTGTGTCTTATTGAATTTTAAAGATGTTCTACCATGCTCCATGGCGAAGGCACATTTCACGCAGTGCGAAATAGAGTGTTCTACATTTTGACCATTTGTCACACATTGTTAGGGTCTGTGTTCCACATTGGCCTCTTAAGAGGTTGAGACCTATGACTTTGAAAATGTAGTGGCCATTCAAACATTCCCTAGCAGAAAAGGACATTAATGAAAATAAAAGGAAGCTAATTAATTAAAAACACAGACTGATGCTGACAGTCAAAAGTTGGCAGTCACAGTACTGTTGTAAGCTGTTGAGAGAGAAAATAACAGTAAATGATTCTCACATGTCTGTCCCCCTAAAATGACAACAGGAATGCAAAGCTTTTGTTTACATTTCAGGTTTGCCTTTTGGAGCATGCACACCTTTGGCTGATGGAGGGGTTGGGGAAATGTGCCCGAAGGAAGTTTCGTAGGTGTTAGCCAAATCCCATCTCAAATTGCAGCTATACTGACAACATCTCTGCCTGTGAGCTATTCATTAGTTTAATCTGTGCATTTTACCCATTGAGAAAAGTAGCCTTTCAGGCATTTTATGACCTGACTGCTGCTGCAGTCACATCAGAAAGCACATCAGTAATGCAAGGCTTTTAAAACATTAGCAAACAGAGTTTCTTTATTTCTTTCATGTCGTATTTTATTCTGTGGTGATTCTGAAACCTAGCCATCTGCAACAATTGTATGACATGGCTTCTACCTATAGAAAGCATCTGAGTCACCACACAGTAGTGGAAACCATATTTCTCTTTCTTTCATATTTTACTGCATTCTGAATTTTGAATACTAGCCTGGTGTAGTGACTTTCTGACCTGCTAGTAATTCCATAGAAAGCAAGTGTGTGACAGAAGTTTGGGGCATTAGTAGACACACTTGTCTGTTCCATTTTCATCTTCTAGTTTGATATGTGCAGATTTCTGAATACTACTAGACAAATGCACTACTTTTTATGAGCGGACTGTAGAAGCATGAGTGATGCAAAATTTAAAAATTAGTATACACTGATGTCCCTTTTCCCTGGCACAGCTTTCTTTATTTTAAATATTTATTTTAAATATGAGTCAGGAGCTGGAGGCATAGTTCCCCAATCCAATGTAAATCGGAGAGGAACACAGAGCCAAAGATTAGTTCATCCTGGGAGCTGAAACTATACTGGATTTACAGGACATTTACAAGTAAAAAGACACTGTGTGAGGAAAAAAAGTGACGTGTCAAAGTTGGCATGATGTCAGCATAACTTGGACCCTAATTTTAAACACTGGGATTGTCCCTTTAATGCAAAAGATAAAGGAAAAGCATTACCTATATTCAAACATCATACCCTTCAGAAAATTCATGTTAATGGAAAACCTGTTACTCTATCAACTTTCTAAGTCTATAAGGACATCATTTAAAAATTGTCTTTATTTTTGGCCTTTTATCTGTCCATCAATTATTGCTTTGTCCAGATTTTTTACTCTAAGCAGTTGAGAGGTATGCCTTGAGTAAAGATTACTTATATGTACATTCCAAACACACATCAACCTTGTTAACAACAGGAAAAAGGATACTTCTCCTTAAGCGTGAACCTGCTAGCTATATTAAGAGCTATAGATCAATAACTTGCCTTCTGACAATATTTAAATTTTGTACTGCAGAAAGAGTTTATAGCTATCAAAAAAAAATTCAATCACCCCAATAGAACAAAAAGATAAATCGGTGGACTATTTTGAAAAGGTCACCAAAGGAGTGGATAAAGGCAAAATTGTACACATCTCATACCTCGACCTGGCCAAAGCTTTTACCACATTCCTCCATTCAGTCACATCAGAAAAGTTAAATAAACTGAGAATAAACCTCTGCATTCAAACAATGGATTTTCAACTGGCTCACAGATAGGACACAGATAATCAAAAACAGGGAAAGTTACCCACTTAAAATGAGAACAGTCACTAGTGGAGTCTTGCGGGCTCAGTGCTGGGACCTCTAATGTTTGGCATCTACATTTCTAACGTAAAAGCCAACACCAAAGGGCTGTGGCTGACTACGTTTGCAGATGACTGCAAGGTAGGAGCAGTTACTGAATCCCCAAATGATTTGGATATTCTGCAGGAAGTTTTGTCCCAAAGGAATAACTGGTGTCAAAATCATGGACTAAAACTAAATACCAAATAATGCATAACAGTAGCCTTTGGGAAGTCTTCTATCCTGGGGAACTACAACATTAACAATAAGCTTTTAAGAGTTGACCCGGTTGTTTAGGATTTGGGAACTACTATGTACAGTGATGTAACTTTCAACCAACATGTGTCTACTGCCATAGAAAGAAATCCTTGTATTTTGCACAGGGATTGTGTATACATCTAGTAATGTCATTGTTTCCTTTTACTCAGCCCTCAGTAGGGCAGTCATTCAATAAAATGTCTCCTGTGGCATGTATCTGTCCAGAAATCTGCAAGAAACACCCATACTGAAACCTTATTACAAGGATACAAGGCCTAAACAATATGTCCTACATGGAAGGACCTATCAGTATTCTCAGTATAGTACAGAATGCTAAGAGGTGACCTATACCTGACATGCAACATATCTTCCAACCCAATACTGATGGGCCAACTGCACATCAACAAGTCAAATAGCATCAGAAATATTCCATCAAGGGATTCAAACCTCTTCTGCAACATCATCAGAGCAGTTTTGAGGGACTGGTATATCTCACGTAGGATACTGCTGCTCTGGAACAGACTACCCATCCATGAAAACAAAGCTCATCCCTGTACATATTCAAGTGCAACTTGGATCTATGGACAGGCATTGAAAACTTTACCTCAGGACTGCCAACCTCATATTACTAATGAGGCAGTTCCTAAATGCTTTCTCCCCATGCATGGGCCTCCTCAAATTATCTATGTCATGATCCCGGTTACTCTCACTATGGGTAATATACTATTATCGACCATGGGACAGCTAAGGCCAATCTATAACCAAACGGGATAGGTTATTTTTGAGCACAAAAAGCGAACTTAGCTAGGCATGAAACAGTTTGCAAGTGCAGCTAGCCTAGTACTTACTTATGAACCTGTGAATGAAAAGACATATGTTTAGAAACCTTAAGAATTACATATGAACATAAAAAGAAGTTGACATTGTAAATTAGCCATTAAGGTATGCTCCCTTTTACAGATTCATGGATTCATAGATTGTTACTAGGCTGAAGACCTGGGGCCTTTCCAAGCCTAGTCAAGTTTTCCGAAAGAATAATTACATCCTGGATTGAAATAGGATACTGAGGGCCAGGCAATTATAAGGGACATGGGTACCACACCCTGTGTAAATTTCCCATTCCCCATCCACTGGTCTAGGTTGTACTTAAATTGGATAACAGATAAACTGAGCTTCACCTGGATGGGAAACCTATTCCATATGAGGGGGGAGTCTCTGGGACACATCTGTCTCTCCAGCATGTTCTGTTTAAGTCACAGACAAAACTCAGGTCCCAGACCTTGTATTTCTGGTACTGCTTGACTTACAAATATTCAGGAGATTCACAAATGTCGGGTTTGTGGATGCCTTGTAAGCCAAGCAAAGATCAGCTCTCAGCAGCCTATAGAAGACTGAGTAGAGGGAAATGGTTTTAAGGCACCCTGCATAAGGCAGGTTTGTTACGCCTTTTATTCTTTTTGTAGGAAATCTCTGAGGACAGTCTAGTTGCTGCATATGTCTTGTCAGGTACATACTGCACAAAGCATTGTACTCTATGACTGGTCTGATAAGAGCAGAGTACAGTGGGATAATGAACACTTTGGACTTAGATGCAATGCACTTACTTGTAAGATATGCAAAATAAAAGGATTTCCTCACCACTGAGCCCAATATTCATTATCCCCTGGACAGCACTCAGCTTTGGCTTGTAAGCAGCCCCCCACCACACACACACACACACACACACACACATACACACACTCACACTCATCTTTCATTTCTCTTTTATTCCCTTCTGTTAGCAAATAGTATCCATAACTGATCAAATATTGTTAATTTAAATTGAGACCACAGTAGCCTACTGATACAAGGTTATCCTGTTTTTCCACCTGAGAAATGTTTAAGAAATGACTTACAGCATCAGAGCAGTCCTTGGTCAATTCTGATTGCTTCTTAACACAAGCTTGTCTTTGCTTGAATCTTGGCTCATTAGCAGCAGTACAAAAGATCTGCCTGCTCACACCCTTGTTCTCCCCCACTTCCCTGTTTATTACCTTATGCCAATCCCAAACTTAATAAATATTACCTGTGCAGGCACCATTTTTAAAACTACAACTACCCTGCTACAGGCCCCTTGAAAAGCTCAGTGTCTCTCCAGTAAGTGTTTTACAGCTGTATATGCTTATTTATGTTGAATTGTGTTACACAGACATCTAATATGACTTATGCTTTATTACTGAAGGTTACTATGGCATGCTAGCATTGTGTTTGTTTGCACCAAGTTGTTTTTAGTACAACAGTATGTACTATCTGCATAGCTGCACCTTGTTAACTAATATTCCTGTATATGTGTTGTACGTAGACAACTCATACTGGTGTCTATTTATTGCTATATAATTGTGGTGTTAGTGGTGGACAGAGTGCTGCGCGTTATATTTTTATCTGTGACTGCATACCTGTCAGCTGAGGTCCCTTTTCACTGATGTGTTTTTCCAATTGGCTCAGTATCTGCATATTCTAGTAGTTGATCCAAGACATATTTTCCTGTATTCAGTAGCTATTTGCTCAGTGTGTTTTTTGTAATCTTTATAATGTATCTTTACCATCTCAAAGTGCTTACTCCTGTCTGTACTCCTCTTTTCTAGACCTAACACCACTCTAAGTATTCAGCTGCTGTACCGCCTTTATCTTTTATTTGACCGTGGATACATTGTTATAAGAAAAGCACAGTCTGGGTCTGAACTGTCTGCAAACACAAACAGCTTACCTCGCAGGCATACACATAAGGTACCTCGTGGTCTGGATTAGTCCCGCTCTGCTCGGCTCGCTCCATGCCCCGTTCTGCCCCCAAATATCACCCGCCCCCAGTGGTGCTAAATTTAAAGCTTAACAAACCACACCCCCTTCCACAACCTATCACAGATAGCCCATACTTCCAAATAGCACTCCTTCCTGCCACTACCCCTTCTGTATTCCTAATTCACGATCATTAGCCAAGTGCTATGTTAACTATCAAAATGAGATCAATAATGTTACTAATTCCAATAATGCTCATTCCATATCTCCTCATCACCTATGAAAATCAGTCCTACCTTGGCTTTCACTACCCCTTATCCCAAACCAACACTACTCCTACTTTAAATAAAACAGATCAGCTCATAGCTCTCTACAAACCTGACTTTTCCACTCTTAACAACCACCAACTAACCAGACTATGGTCTATCCCCCCCGAAAACCAGACATTATCATAAAATAATTAGCAAAGCCCTGAAAAAAATAATTAATGTACAATACAGTCTGACAAGGGATGGAGATATCCACCCAAACTCTGGACCTACCCCTCCCACAAGCTTTGGCTCCCAGCCCATTACCCCTTCTAACATTTGGCCAACTACAAGGACCCCTAACTCTCTCTTGACAGGTCACCTACATATCAGGAGCATAAACAAGGTCCATAATCTCCATGCCCTCTTAGCAGCCTACTCACCAGATGTGCTATGTCTCACAGAAATCTGGCTAAGACCAGGAACTAAAGACAATGAAGTTATCCCAGCAGGGTACAATATACTCAGACTAGAATGTAAGTCGAGGAAAGGTGGGGGAGTGGCAGTACTCTTTAAAAATACACTAGATGTCACATTAGCCCCACAACAACCTCCCTTGTTCAATAATGGTGAAACTCTCATTATCAGACTACAGCTTAACAAAATTAAATCTGTATTCATTGCCTGCGTTTATATCCCCCAGACAATAATACAAATATCCTAGAGGACTTCCTTCAATGGCTATCCAACATGTACTCCCATGAAACTATGGTGTTAGGAGACTTTAATATTGATTGGAACAACTGCTCCTCTGAATCTCCCTCAACCCATGTAAACCTTCATGGCTATACACAACTCATATCTTCACCCACCAGAATAAATAAACCCTACAATAAAGGTAGTATCCTGGACTGGATTCTTATCAACAATCACCCAGACCTGTACAACACTGTACCATCCCAGATGATATAAGTGACCACTTACTCACTTACATCATCAAGCATAAAGTAGATAACCGCTGCCAAATTCTCTATAAATCTATTAGAAATAACAAGAACTTCAACACCACTGATTTTCAGAATGAACTCAAAGCATACAATTGGGCCATCCTAAAAGATCTTCCACTGGATGATGCTGTAACCTATTTTAATTCTAAATTCCTTACCATTCTAGATTCCCTCACTCCTCCCCGCACCCTTAGAGCCAAAACTAAAACTGCCATCTGGCTCTCTAAAGTAACCAAAACCAAAATCATAGCAAGAAATAAAGCATAGGACAAATGGCGTACCTCAAAAGACCCACTTGACCATATTAAATTCTGGCAGCTTAGGAATGATACTAAGAAAGTCATATTGTTAGACAAAAAAAACTTCTATCAACACCTTCAACAAAAACATCAGAACAAACCTCAAATGTTTTGGGCAGGAGTAAAGAAACTGCTCCACCCCAGACAATCCACCACTCCCACCCCATCAGCTTGTAACCCAAAATCTCCAGAGGAAACTGCAAATGTCTTTAACAGTTTCTTCACTAAGACCATCCAATCACTAGCTAGCGAACTGGCTCCCAGTGGCCCCAATCTGGATTCCTCCTCGACCACTACTCTACTCTCCTTTAACTTCCAGCCTGTATCTACATCAACCATCAGATCTCTAATTACCAAACTAAAACCCACAACCCTAGCAGAATATCTACAGAAAGCAGCAGATGCCATTGCATACCCTATTTCTATTATTAAAAACCGAACCTTGTCCGAAGCCACCATCCCCTCTATCTGGAAGGTTTCCCATGTTATTCCTGCCCATAAAGGAGGGAACTCTTTAGATCTCTCAAACTACAGACCAATAGCCACACTATCTCCACTGGCCAAAATAATGGAAAAATACATCCATAGCCAATTAATGCACTATCTCAGCCAGAATAAACTACTGGCCAACTCTCAGCATGGCTTTAGGCCAAACCACAGCACCACCTCAGCCCTCATATCCTTCTCTAACTCCACTAACCTCAACCAAAGCAATAACAAACTTACCTAAGCTCTCTTCCTAGATCTCTCTAAGGCCTTTGATATGGTCATCCACCAACTATTTATCCATACCGTGAAGAAACTGTCACTAAATATCTGTGTGACTAAATGGTTCCAGTCTTATCTGTCTAATAGACAGCAAACAGTATTATGGCAGATTACACTATCCACTCGTCTACCCATCATACTAGGAGTCCCTAGGACCACTTCTCTTCTCAGTCTTTATCAATGATCTATCCACAATCTCTCTCAAGGCCACCTGCATCCAATACGTGGATGACTCCACTTTAATCTATGCAGCCTCCTCCTCAACTGAGCTGATGACTCTAAACCAGAATACTTTCAATGATGTCTAAAAATGGTTTGCAAACCATCAGCTTATTTTAAACCCCAACAAAATTAAGCTGCTATTTTTTTCCCCAACCTGTAAGCCCTCTTCACCATTCTTTACCATAAGATCCAATAATGGTACACTTATATCCCCAGATGTTCACACCAAACTCCTAGGGGTCACAGTCGACAATACCCTAAAATATGATACCCATGTCAATCAAACCATCCAAACCATCAACAAAAAACTGGGCTCCCTCTATATGATCAAACCTTTCCTCACTCAATTTGCAAGGACTTCTATCGCTCGCTCCCACTTAACATACCTCTCAACCTCTTAGAGTAAGAAATCTGGACAAAGCCATAAATAATGGGGGGACAAAGACCCAAAAATAGGGACAGTTTTTAAATATTGGTGTTACAAACTTAGAAAGTAGATAGAATAACAGATTTTGCATTAGCATTAATTTTCTGAAGGGTATGAAGTCTGAAATGTCTGTTTTTATTTTCTGACTTAAATCTTCAAAGATTTGCCAATAATTTTCTAGAAAAACACAATTTTATGAAAAATGGACCAAATATATAGGGCAAAAATCTGGACATTCTGTAAAAATCTGTACAGTTGAGAGGTATGCCACTTACTGTCTACCCTTCTCTATTCCTCCCCCTTTTCACTATCTTGAATAAAACCACTCTTAGCAAACTTGCAAGCTGTTACAACCAAACTGCTAGATTTGCTACAGGTACAACCTTTAGGACCCACCACTGTATCAGCTTAACTCAACTAGGTTGGCTTGAATGGACTAGTCTTCTCCAATACAACCGACTTATAATAGCCCACAAAGTTCTAAACCACTCTGATAAGACACCAGCACTAAACAAGATCATTAATCCCTAAAGCAACTTGAGGTCACTGCGCTCTGCTGACAAACTGTTGGTTCAAATAACCAAAAGCATAAATGTGGCTGGTGACTCTCTATTTGCCAACTCTGTAGGCAAAAATTGGAACTCTCTACCTGCTGAACTTACTCTCCAACCCTCTCTAACCCAGTTCAAAAAAAGCCTCAAACTACACTTTCAAATACACTGGCAATGTCCTTGTTCAAAACCTGACTAACACCCACCCCCTGGTATTGGATATCTTGCCTAATTAAATCTGTCATTTGACTCTAAAATGTATATGACTTTGCTTTGTGGCATATCTAGAGCTCGTTATGGGATAAAGTTCTTATCTGTGTAAACCCTGTGTGAAACTCTCAATTGCCTACCATGTTCTACAAATGTTTGCAACCTTACTGAAGACTGTAAACTATGTTAATTTTGTAAATGTTACTAATGTAATGTAATCTAACTTGGAGCTTTTCTCCCCGGGCCTCCGCTGAAAATGGACATATATCCAATCAGACCATCCTGGAAAACAAATGTAAAATAAAATAAATGTGTGGGTCGAGGGTAAAGCCATATATGTGAGTACCCAGATCCCTGACCACTGGGCCAACTCTTAGGTGTATATTATCAACATGGTAATTAGCAGGGATAGTTGACTCCCAAAGGGAACAATTAGGCATTTCTTAGCCCTGAGCTTAAGACCATGGCTTTGGCACCATCTGTTGGAGACAGGCCTTCTTGGAGAATGCTAGTGTCTGCACAGGAGTGATAAGCCTTGGCTTGCAATCATCTGCAAACTTAGGCAGCCATAAACCTTAAGCATTTGCTTCCACTTCAGAGAATTAGCTGCCAAAAAGGTGCAAGCCCAGTACCAATCCCTGGGGGATTCCACCAGTGACTGGCCTCTTGGTGGAGGTGGCACTCACCTATTTTGACCTCCTGGGCCCTAGCAGTGAGCCAGTTGGCTATTCAGTGGATGACAAAAGGGTTTATACCCAATTTAGCAAGCTTATCTATAATGCTTTAGTGGGGTATTCTATCAAAAGCCTTGGCCAGGTCGAGGTAAGCTGTGTTCACAGTCTTGCCCTTATCCATTGCTTTGTTGACCATCTCAGTGAAGTCCACCAGATTTAAATGGCATGACCTTCCTTTAACAAAGCCAAACTGTGATGAGTCCAGTGTTTGTAGGTTACCTATGTACCTATTTATAATGTCCATGATGATTCTTTCCATGGCCTCACATATGATGCTGGTCAGACTTATGGGCCTGTAGTTACCCTGGTCAGTGGGTAGACTGTGTAAGGGAATGACTGCAGCTATCTTCCATTCCTTGAGCACAAAACTTGACTTTAGGGTCCAGTTGAAAAGCAATTCAAGTGGACCAGATAGGATATGCTTCATGCTGGATGCTATTGCGGCCCATTGATGCAGTGTTTTTGGCCTTGGAAAGTGCACTGATGACCTATTCCCTACAAATGTTGGAGAAATTATGGTATGCAGTATTTCCTCTGGACTATCAGGGAAAGAGTGGGGTTGATGTTTGAGATGAACCTGTCAGCTAAAAGGCTGGCAATGGCCTTCGGTTCAATGCAAGTGATGCCATTTACAATAAGTTCTGTGCATTGTTGTGTATTTCCCTCGAGGTTACAGACAAAGCTATTTTTTTCTTCAAATTTAGGCTTTGAAGTATAAATTAACCCTCTTAGCTGCCTGTTTAGATTGGTCAAGGGGCTTTTAGTATGTTGGGCTTTGTTTCTCCTACATTTGGCCAAAATTTATTTTGTTGTATAACGAATTAACATTGTGATTCCACCAGGATGGCTTGTCTTTTGAGTTTGCCTTATTCTTAACACAAGCAGGCACAGCTCACTCTATACGGCTATCAATATGGTTGTATAGAGATTTTGTAAATAACTTAGCATAAACTATGGTGCTTACAGGCTTTGGGGGTGATTTGAATTTAGCTTAACTACAGTAGCTATAGTTAAGATTCTAAACCAGTTTGGGGTTATTTAAGGTAGATCCTGCCTCCCAAACTTACTGGGCAAATCACCAATGCATAGGATAGAGACACATTTGCACACACTGCTTACCTCAACCTGGCAAAGCCCTTTTGACACCATCCCACATTCTAGCATTATCAACAAGTTAATCACACTAAATGGAAACTCTCACATAAACCTCAGGATGGCAAACAGGTTTACTGCAGAACCAAACCCATTACTGCAGGGGGCAAATACTCATTGAAAAGTGCCTAATGGTGTGCCTCAGAGATTGGTCCTTGGGCCACTTCGATGACATCAAAGCTGACATCAAGCACTTGTAGCAGACCACGTTTGCAAATGACTGCAAACTCAGAGCTTTCATAAAGTCTTCAGCTGACCCTCAGATTCTCTAGGAAGGTCTAACATGTAGTAATAAATGGAGGCAGGACCACAGTCCTCAGCTAAGTAGCAAGAAATATAGTATTGTATTCTTTGGCAAACATAGGCACCCACATACCTACCACACAGATAACACTCCTTTGAAAACCAACACAATTATTAAAGACCAAGGCACTTTCATTGACAATGAACTATCCCCTGACTACAATGGATTTACTGTCATTAGGAATTTCTTTTATCTAACTAGACTGGTTACCTGAGGTATATCTTCTGTCAGCGCATATTATTAGCACTCCCTTATCACATCCATAATAGAATATATTGCACTTTTCTGTATATATTTAAACATACGACCCAGCTTAAAAAACTGCAATGTTTGCTTAGAGCTAAAATGTGCAATACAGACTGCCTTAAACCACTTCTGAATGAGGATCTTTGTCTCACTTACATAATCTTAAAGACTCCAGTCCTATACAACATCTGCAAAACCAATACCATGTTAATCACCTGTATGAAGGAAGGACTAAAAGTTCTACTGCAAAATAAACAAGATCTGCTCTAGAAAGACAAATATCTCTGTCAAAGAAACACTATTATGGAATAGACTTCATTACATTTAAAACAAAGAAGCTCTCCAACCCTCTTCAAAAGCAATCTGGATGAATGGACACAAAACTACAAATTTACCCCAAGTGTGGCCCCTCAAACCCTCAATGACAAGGAATGACATTAAGTTGCAATAACTTTGCGTTACAGAGTACTGATGAAATGAGATCTTGAATATAGCCTACAAATGATCTAGCTGCCCAACAGCCTGGTATGAACCTATATTTTGATAGCCTTTGCAAATCAAGAATTTAAAAATAGAACTGCAACATATACATCTACAAAATTATATAAATTTGCTGCTTATGAAATAAATCCAAAAATGTAAACCATCTCCAGAGTTTAGAACTGCCAGATAACTCAAAAAATTAAAATGTTTTCAAAAATAAAAAAATTACATTCAGTGAGTATTCTTCTTCTTCTTCTTTCGGCTTTTCCAGGTTAGGTGTCGCCACAGCAGATCATCTGTCTGCTCATGATTGGCAGTGGAGTTTTACAGTATCGAGTTGCCAGCCCGGTGCCCAACCTTCCAAAGAAGGCACACACACACGCACACACACACACTCACACCTAGGGACAATTTGGAGTGTCCAATCCACCTACAGCATGTCTTTGTGATGTGGGAGGAAACCGGAGCAGCTGGAGGAAACCTAAGCGATCACAGGGAGGACATGAAGACTCCGCACAGAAGGCACCCCAGCCGAGGATCGAACCGGAGAACCTCTTGCTGTGAGGCGGCAATGCTAACTGCTGCACCACTGCGGCCGCCCATACATTAAATGACTATTAATCACACAATAAATAGATGTTTGTGCATGTACTATTTTTTCCCACTGCAGGCTACTGTCACAGCTATATGAAGAATATACTAAAGAAACTAACTCCATATATGGAAACCCATTATGTGATAGTAGCTCAGGGATTACAGCACTAGTCTAGTAAACCAGGGTCAGGAGTTCAAATTTCATCAAGGTCTCTACTTATGTTTTAACTCTGGCAGTTGGCATACAAGGTTAAGGCTGTGAGCTGTAGTTCCTGTAGTACAGGTTTGATTCCCTAAGCCCTATCTGCCTACTGTGTGACCCTGAGCAAATCACTTAACCAGGCAGTGCTTGAGAGTAAGTGGAAAATTTGGGCTAGGCTGCTCAATGCTCCTCTAGACTGCATACCTAGCAAGCATCTATAAAATACTGTTTTTCCCTGACAGGGTAGTAAGTGTAAGGTATAATTTTATAACAGATGTTTTAACAAATTTGGAAATGAATGTGTCTTGAAACCACACTGTACTGGAGTGAAACAATAACAAATAAATTTATCACTGCTGAAAAAAGTGAGAAAATCATGGAATAGATAAAAACCTGGACAGACAATAAAAGCATAGGGAACACAATTTACTTGGTGACACCAGGTTTATAGTCCCTTCACTAGTGCTACATACACTAAATGCTGAATACTAATATACGATGCCATGATTACTGCTAGGAAGATTAAGATTTTTGTTGGGGAATTCACCGTTCCTTGGAACAGTGAGATTTTGGAGATGGTATCTCCATGTTGGGGATACAAAACAGTATGTTCCCAATCTCTATTATAAAGCCTAACAGACTGTAATTTTGTTATGAGATAACATTTCATGAAGCCTTAATTTAGTTCTTTATCAACAAACATTTTGCTTAATTAGGCTTCCAATGTATTTACACTCTTAAAAAATCAATAAATTGAAAGAAACTAACATATATAAAGAAACTGTTTATGTGTTCTCTTTTTTTTTTCTGTGCAAAAAAAAAAGTTAATTTGTTTTCAATTTAAAGCCACTTGAAACATCATCAGCATAAACCACCTTTCCCCACTTTGTACATGGGGTTGAGGTGTCGCTTCAACTGCCACCATCATTTTTGATTCATTGCCCCTCTCCTTCTTTCTTTAATAGTAATGCCTGGCTGTCACATGTATTCCCTTACACAAGCCATTCTTCCCTTTCATGCATGTTCTTG
Source organism: Protopterus annectens (assembly GCF_019279795.1). Taxonomy (NCBI): domain Eukaryota; kingdom Metazoa; phylum Chordata; order Ceratodontiformes; family Protopteridae; genus Protopterus; species Protopterus annectens. Next base: position 254,375,050 of record NC_056739.1, read on the forward strand.
TTCCTCCTTACCTTCTTCCTGTCTCTCCAAAATCTTCTTCATCAGACTGTCTACTGCTTTTCTGCACACATGTCCAAACCCCCATAATCTGTTCTATTTCACCTTCATTGGAATTGAAACTACTTGGGTTTCTGTTCTGACATCCAAATTTCTTCATCTGTGTCACAATGTGCTGCCTTCATTTCAGACACCAACTCCATTGCCTGTAACTTCATTAACTGCTCTGCCTTCTCTGTACATGTTTCTGTACCACATAATAATACTAGTCACACCAGGGTTTTGTACACCTTACTTTACAGCTTCTTTGTCATTCTTCTCACACACACTACCCCAACACAGTGTGCCAGCTGGCTATAGACCCTCAGTTTCTAGTTCTGAACTTCTCATTAAGACTTCATTCTCCTTAGCCACCCCTCCCAAATATCTGCAGCTGTTAACCTCCTCCAGTACCTTCCCTTCTTAGATTTCAGCTTCTTCTAATTAAGTTTCTTTCTATGTGCTTTCAATTTTGCATTCCATTCCCCTATCATTTGCTGAGGTTCTTGTTCAAGGTCTGTTTGCAATGCCACAGTGTCTGCATACAACAGCTTGTTGATTTCTACCCTCTGACCTGTTTTTAATATAGTCCATCACCGGTATTAACAGCAGTGGGCTCAGAGCTCAACAATGATGCACACCCATGCCTACTAGAAACCCCTCTCTGAGTTTGAGCATTGTTTGTACTTGTGTCATTGAGTCTTTTCAGAGATTCTACCAATGCTTCTGGGACTTTGACCATCACAAGACTGCACAAATCAGCTTTCTTGGGAGTTTGTCTTATACTTTCTCCAAATCTAGGAATTACCAATTAGATCTCTAGATTCTGCTCATCTATCTGTCTCACGGCAAACATCTGGCCAGCTGTGCTACATCCTGGTATGAATCTTAACTGCTCATCTCCAATCGTACTGTCTACCACTATGCATATTTGTTTATCTGTCACCCTTTCCTAAACTTTCATGCAGTGGGAGAGGAGTTTGATACCTCTGTATTACCCATAGTTGAGAATGTTCCCTTTGTTCTTGTACACTGGCACTAGAACATGTATTCTCCAGTCCACTAGATCACCGACAAAAGCAAAACTGTTAAATGTGATAAACCTCAAACTAAAAACAAAAAAAAAATGACCAAATAACACATGCAAAATTAATGCTGAACATAGGGATTATTCTTAAAGAGTTGCTCTGCAAAATGTTCAGCGCTATCAACTGAAAGTGCAGTGTCTGCTGATGATTAGTATACACTTAAGTTGGCTCTGCTCAAAATTTGCTTTGGAAAACTGTTCAGTGCTCTTTTGACAAAAATTTTATATTTCGTTATTTGATTCCTCTGTTTTAACTAGAAGATGATAAACAACTTGGTAATGACTCTCCTTGTGTTATTTCATAAGTGAATACGTGTCAGCAAGCATTTACTTAGTCGGAAGTCATTCTGGGTATTACAATGACTTCATTTAGCATGTAAAAATAAGATGAAACTATCCTTTCCTCTGACTTCTCAGGAGGATCTCAGACCAAAACGTTTAAACTGCAGATCTCAAGATCAGGGTCTGAATTTAACATTTTGTTAATGGGGTGAGTTTATAAAGCCCTCTCTTTATTATAACAGTTTGATGATGAACTTTTTTGCAAGTGACTATTAATAAAACTAACTTTAATTTTAAAAATACTTGAACAATCAAAGTCTTGACTTTCTGACAAAGAGGACAAGATTATACCGATAAAGCAAAAACAGGGCAGCATCAAAACAGTATTTTAACAGCTAAGGAAAAAATGTGACATACAAATGGCAAGAAAAACAATATTATCATATTATCCTTAGCAAGCTACATGAAAAATATGATATGGCTAGATTGAAAAAAAAAAAACAGGAATATCTTATTTCATTTAGCAGTAATGGTGAAAACTAAAGATTTCTAACATTTTTTTATAATTAGAGAGAGTATTTCCCTCCTTAAAACTAATTCAAGGAAAGAAGGAAAATTTAGATAAGGCTTCTTAACTTCCACAACACTGTTACGAGCTTCAATGCAGTGCAGTAAATATGAATACTTTGCATGGAACACCTATAAAGTGTACTTTCTACCCGATTTACCACAAGAAATTAAGGAAAAGAGGTAGAAGCTTTTACTTGCTTCTCATAAAGATAGAGAGATTACAGTTAACATTTCCTGTGGGACAGACAGAACAGCTGGAAAATTTGCATGGAGTTGTTTCTGTACTTTGCAAACTTGTTGATGTTAAGTCAACCTAAGAATGCATTCCGAGTTCTTCAAATGTTCTAATGTACTCCAAGTTCTTCATCACTAATTTAAACATCTTATACTTCAACTAACTACGCTTTGTGGTATGTACTTACCTGCATGTTCTCTTGGAGGTAGCAAATGCTATGGTTGTAAAAATTAAATTCCAACAGAGAATTATAGCTATTGATTGAGCAAACAAAATGTAATGGCAAAATTGTTATCTTTCCTGTGGTTGTTATTCCAGTTTATACAAATTTAATTTTAGGAAAGTTTAAAACTATGAATCATCATAGCAGCCTACTGGAAACCAATAGTACTTGTGATTAAATTTGTTTTAAGTTCCTATTAGTAGCTGTTATACCACTGAAAGGCATTTCTTGATATGTAGGCTAAATTGCACTTTTTGTCGTGATGTCACTACACTAGATCATTTTAAAGGAAGACTCCACCATGCAACATACGTACCTAAATATCAGAGTTACTCTTTCTCCCCATAATGTTAGTTAGGGGTCATGTGATATTCATAAATCTTTAAGAACTTCTTAGGTTCTTCACTGCCCCTTTCTCCTGCCAAGATCATGAAATTCCATCTTTTTTTTGCCTGTTCATATGTCTCACTACTCAAAAAGGATGGTGTTGCAGTCTGTGTAACTAATGCTTGATGTTCCATTCCACTTTCTTCTTAGTGTTGGTTGACACCCACTTCAACATCTGCAGACTGTGTCTTCCTGGATGTCAAACACACAGCGTGACACCATTTCTAACAAGTTAGTCTCAGGATTGCTTTTTATGTAAAGAACAAGGATAACTTAGCTGTACTACAACCCCAAATAGATGATAAAGTACTCTCATTTTTGGCTACTGAAATTATGCTTTTATCTATGTAAAAACAGATAATTTAAGAACAATTACAAAATACATTTAAATACAGAATGCAAACCTTATCCTTTAGAAGTGACAACTATCAACTGCAAATGAATGCTGCTGTACTGAACTGCCATGTTTGACACCCCATCAAAAGAATTGAGAAGGTCTATCAGTTAATGATGGACAATAAATGTGACACTAAAAAAACCCTGGTATTTAGCTAAACTGTTTTTTGAAGAGGAATAACCTTTTGAAATAGTGTTCATTTAGCACAAACTGTAGTCTTTTACTGAAAAAAAGGCCCACCTTTTAAAAAAAAAAAAAAAAAAACACCCACAGTACTGTCAGAGTACATAAAAAATACTTCCTTAGGTCCAGGACAGAAAATTCATCTTGGGAAAAGCTAAAATGTACAAAAATCTCGAATCAGTATGAGAGACTGTATAAAGACCATTTTGCAGAACAATAATTAAAATAAAACACAAAGCACTTAGATGGAGTTGGATGCATTTATTGTGGCACAAAATGTCAGGATATATTGAAAAATATATATCGTTTGGCATTTCATGGTGGATTTTTTTCCTTTAAGAATAAAACAGACAATATAATTAATGAACCACCCACATTTCCAGACTGCTTATTAACTTAGATTTACACATTCACGTTACTTCTTCACTGTATGTGCTGAGATGTCATCATATTTGTTTTAAATATTTCAGTTTACTTTCTGCAACACTTCTGTTAACATAAATTTGCAGTGTTTTGCTGAGGTTAATGCGTTAATCTCTGAAGTGAAATGAAAGTGATTTTGATGTTAGCAAACCACAGCTTTTAAGTGGTCATGAAACATTTTTCTATACAGGAGCTTATTAATAATTAAGCATTCACTGTAAAATAGGCATTTAATGTTTGATTTCATGAAACTTTTTTTTTTATTTAATGCTAATAGGGCATTCGGTTTTTGCTTTAGTTAATAGTAAGATGGGCTGCTAGCTGGTTCCCAAAGTGGACACACTATCAAAGTGGGTGACTCCACATCAACCAGCAGACCAGTTACCAGTCGGGTGCCACAGGAGTCAGTGCTGGCCCCCTACTGTTGGGTAGATACTTCTCAGAAATTCAGGTTAAAACCAAGGGGTTGTGGCTGACCAAGTTTGCAGACAACTGCAAACTGGGTGCAATTATTCAATCCTCAAATTATGTCAGTATACTCCAGAAGGGTCTTACACAGACCATTGTCTGGTGTCTTAGTCTCAGTCTCAAACTGAATGCAACAAAATGCATCATCATTCCCTTCAGCACACACAATGCCCCTTCAGACTATCAAATCAACAATACCCTAAGTACCCAAAGTGGTAAGGGACTTAGGTTCACAAGCTGACTGCGAACATTAACTTCGACCACCATGTGTCTACTGTAGTAAGGAAGGCTTTCTACATAGCACACTTGATTAGTAAAGGCATCACTTTGACAGTAAAAGAGGTTATAACCCCTGTATACTCGACACTAATCCAGCCCATAACTGAGTATAGAGCCCAATTCTGCATGTATCGTACAAAGCACCTGCAGCAATTGGAGAGAACTCTGAGGTTTCTAACAAAGAAGATCAAGGGCCTCCAGCGTGTGTCATATAGAGACTGACTAAAGTCCCTGTCACTTTACTCTATATCATACAGACTTCTTTGGAGAAACTTATGTCTGGCTTAAAGAGCAATCTCACAGCCAAACCTAAAGAACTTGCTGTATATCCGTAAATCAAACAGGACTAGGGCCACCCATTTCAGGGACCTAAATATTGTCTGTGGCTTAAATAGGACATGCTGGAGGGACAGATTTAGCTCCTAGCGACTGCTATGTCTTTGGAATAGGCTACCGATTCATGTCAAACAGAGCACCTCTATGACACTGTTCAAAAGGAACCTGGACAAGTGTATGGGGCACTGTAAATTCTTACTGGGAATAGCGCCCACAAACCTCCTGGACATTGGCAATCATTACTAAGTACAATCTTGGGTATTAACTTACATCTCTATGGCATTGTATTGGGATGACATGGCTAGAGTTGACATGATCTCTGTTAGGATAGCCTAAGAACTTCCTATGAGCCTATGATTAGGTTTCATTTCAAATTGGATATGTCTGATTTACTTGATATGGGGAACCTTAATGGCCATAGTTTAACCTGAACCGTTTTACTGTATTTTGAAACGATCACATCAAGACCATTGTATTTATTTCTGCAAATTCTCTAATTAATCAGGAAACAAACATTGTACTCACCTGTTAAGTTTAGTAGTATACAGCTATAGTGTTGTAAGCAGTTCTATAATACGGATCATATTACACATTCAGTTCGTGTTCTGCTTAATATGCAATGTTCTATTTGCACAATAATGATGCAACTGACTTTATTTCAGTAGACTAATATGTAAAGTCATCCTGGTCAGTGATATTACACCCTTGCAGAATAAGTAAAACAGACAGTATTATTTAAATTGTTTGCATCATACAACCTATAATGCATCATCAATAACTTATTACTTTGGCTTGGAGGATTGTTATTTTTTAGTAGTATTTTGATAATTTTTGGAGACTTGATCCTTTTATCTCCTTCTTACAGTGCTGGTTGTTTTCCATACATCCATATACATACAGACAAACACACGCACACACACAGATAGAGACATATATGTGTGTATGAGTGCGTGCATGTGTGTAAGTGTGTGTGTGTGTATGTGTATATATATATATATATATATATATATATATATATATATATATATATATATAAATCGATATGAGATTACATTATGTAGACTTGAAGAGTGACATGAGTAATGTTGAACATACATATCATCGAAAACTCTAAACACTGAACATGCAAAAGACTGAACAAGGACAACTTCCTTTTCTGATCCTTACACCGAACCCCCATAAGACAACCCTTTAATCTGTCTGAATACTGGTAGTGCTACGAGAGGGGTTTTGTTAAGGTAAGGTTTAGGGTTAAGGTTGGGGACTGGGGTAGGTTTAGAATCATGGTTAGCATGCTGCACCTTAGTAATGCATGGTAACCCTAACATAATGCTTCTACATGTGGATGAGCATATATGGTCTCCTAGCACATCAAGGAAAAAATCGCCCACCATGTATGCTTTCTATGACATCCTACATGGGGATCCGAACTGTCTACCAAATGACTATTACACCAAAAGTGAAACGGCCGAGCACACATTCGGGAAAGTTCTTTTCACCGAAAAAGCACTTCTGTGACATTGTGCTAAAAAAAAGAGAAAAACGTGGGGAAATGGATGTTGCTGAGATCATAGCACAGTGGGGATGAGGGAATATTCCCTTTTTCCACTGTAGTGTGATCTCAGAGTGAGAATATAAAAGAAGGGGTGTGGGAGCGCTGCCCCACACATGGGGGGGGGGTTGCAGGAGGGCTTCCCCCCCCCCCACGTAAACATGAGTTATGTGCTTTTTTTATTTTAATTTTGTTTTTTGTTTTTTTTGGGGTTTTTTGCACACTTTAGCGAAGGTGCTTTTTCGGTGAAAACCACTTTCACTAAAGTGTGTTTGGATGTTTTAGTTTTGGTGTTGTGGGCATTCGGTAGATTGTCCTAGATCCCCTACATGTAACAAGAGAGAGCCACTTAGTTAACAGGTACAAAGGTTTGTGAGCATAAGAGCTACCATTCCATGAGCAGCCAGGAAGTGTAAGATGTACACTGGATCATAACCAATATGCCCACTCAACACTCTGGCAGTTTGCATGATTTTACATACATGGCACACAAGAGATCTATACTATCACTTCCTGCATACTGACATTCCACACGTCCATCTGGTTGATAAGGACATGCATTGTGCCTGATGTTAACAAAAATGGTTATTATACAACCTGTGTTCAAATGCATTAACCTACTCATATGTAGATGCTATCATACACATGATACTGGATATCCGGATATCCATTACAGCCCTGGCTAACAGCACCCCATGAAGGGCACTCACACTGTGCAGAAATTCCATTACAATACATAGCACACACAAGTCAAAAATGTCACCTGAGTATGAGTTTGGACTGTTCAAAGCCTGACACCACTGCCTTGATATGTCTGGACACTCCAGTATGACCCTACACAACTTACAGAATGTTCTTAGCATACTGCAAACTATACAACATGCTATTGTTGAAACAAGCAGGGCAACCCCAAGACAACTTTACAGTAGTACCACTCACAGAGAAAAGCAGTGCAGAAGATAAACCAACACAATGTACAAAAGAAACAAGCAAAAGCTGCACATACCTCTGTTCGCAGACAGCAAACTGAACAGTACATGGAAGTGCAAGCAATGGGGCAATACCTAGTCCAAAACTGTGGGCACTCATGATCACATAAAGACAGTGCAGTGTTAAGCAGAACAAGCATAATACATGCAGTATTAACTTCAGGTTATACTGGTCGGTGCATGGTCAGTTCACAGTCTACTTCAAAAAATCCCACAGATACCACAAGGATAGTGGAGTGAATAACAGCCATGATGTTCAGAGGTGGCTAGGGGTACGATGACAAGTGCTGTCTACACATTCATAGACACACACACACACACACACACACACACACACACACACACACACACACACACACACACACACACAAAGCCATCCAGGCATGTATCCTACCTTGAATTCAACAACACTACCAGTCATGGCAGTGATATTGGCACTGCAAATCCTCTACCTGGTGGTTGACAGCCCTCCTAAGATCAATCATTACATTGTCCTGGACTCTTTATCCTCATAGCGCAGCTGGCAGTGCTGCTGGGAGATATCCAGGCAAGTGACATGCAACGCAGCAGTCATCTCCATTATGGAATGAGTAGCTGCAGAAAATACTTCAATGATAACCTAGCACATTTAATGGCTGATCCTCAGTGTTGCCCACATGCCAAGGACAACATGTGGTATGTGATGGCTTTGGGCACTCCTACGATGTTGTATTGTGCCATTGAGCCACGGGGATTCCCCCAGTTGGGATGCTGAGTGCACATACTATACAGCTTCAGGTTCACCTGTGAATAAAACCATATTTTAACCCTGTAGTGTAGGTGATATCCCTCCAGGATTTAAATCTTGCCATAGTACCATATGACTGTGACTTGGGTATTTGGGAGTTATCACTGTCAGCCCCTCCAGTACCAAGTTCCATATAAAGGCACAGTTGTACTGGTACCATGCACAAGAACAGTTCAGTGTAGTGTGAGCCATCCTCCAATCTCCTCTGGGAATGGCTGGCAATGTTCTGTTTTCAAAAAACAAGTTGACTCCTTGATGAACTAGTGGCTACAAAATTCCATTCCTCTTCTTGGATCAGGAGAATGCATGTATGACGGCCATACCCCTCTACAGCTGGAGCTTCTGCACTGAAAAGCCTCATGGTTCTGCAGCTTCACATGTATGTCAAACATGGCTCCTTGCCTGCAATACCAGGTCTGACACACAGGAGGAGCTGCTGCTCCACATAGCATTGGCCACTGCCAGCCTTGGCTGCTCAACCAAGTCTTTGGGTAAATTTGGGCTTTGCTTGGAATAAATAAAGAGATTTAATATCATAGGATGTTATAAAATCTAAGAGCTGGTTTATGGCTTAGTAAGTCTCCCTTCAATTTAAAAGTTTGATGTATTAAACTACATGCTGTTTGCCCCCTTATGACCTCAATAAAAGGTGCTGTCGTGTGATTCAGAATGAGGAGGTAACTGTGCAGCTGCTCAGCGTACAATATATACAAGACCAAGTTATTTTAAAAATGTAATAAATATAGCTCCAATGATGAAGATAAAGTACAAACTACATATTTTGGAATCATAAAGCCCTCTTTATACAATGACAGCATAATTACATCAAAAAGAAATGGAGCTTAAGTATGTCAGAAAGAAATATCACCACAGGAAGAAGCTGAAGTTCTCTAGTGAAGGTCTGGAGTGACTGAGGAAGAAATCCATGATGCTCACTATGGTATTCTGTTCAGCACACAAAGTGGTGAGATTCTGAAGTACATCAAATGTGAAGGAAGACCACCAGCTATGCATGTAATGTCAGGAACACTAACTCTGCAATCTGAATAAATCAGATTCCATTAGAAAGAAACAAATCTCTACTGTTCTTTCATTTTACTAACTCCATAAACCAACCACAACATATTATCTGTACCTTTTTTTCTAAATATACAATGAGAAGTCTCCTCCTTCTTTAACAACACTGTATGCACTGCACCTTTCAGAAGAGCTACAGTTTATCCCATTTTTCAGACTTACTTGTTCATGCATTACTGGTATGCATAACACACTTTCATAAAGCAGCCACAAAGATGACTTTACAAAACAGATCTGTTCTCTTCATTCATCTTACCCAGTGAAATCATATTTTCGAAGTTCTGCTTCATCACCTCCTTGTGCAGTTCCTTTTCCTGCTGACTAAGCATTGTCCACTCCTCATCAGAAAATGTCACAGCAACATCTTCAAATCTGTCTGGTACCTACAAATATAAGTGAGGTTAGGATTTAATAAGGACATGGCATATTCAAAACATGGAAACTTTCAGAAATGCAGCAGAATTAAGGCTGTTTGAAATGAAGAAATATATATTATGTTAGTTTTAATAGCAGAAAGCAACACTTCACTTATTCTGTCTCCTTTTCATCAAACCCACTTTCCTCACTTGTCCACACCCATTTGATTTCCTCTGAAGATTTCTTCTCCACCATCCATTCCAGTGGTGCATTTCACTGGTCCAAAACTATCTCAGCATGTAGATCAACACAAAACCTATCACCATCAGCCTGCACGCTCTGCTCACAGCAGCCCCTTTACCATTCTCCAGTGTGACCCTCAGCTCCCATATCTTATGCCATAAATTCTGCTTCTTCCAATCTCTAGTAAGAAGAGCTCCAGCTTTTCTCATTTTTGATCATAGTCTTGCCCCCTTCGTACAGTATACTTTTTTGATGGCTTTCATCCAGACTCACTCTGCAGCCTGATGTCCCTCTCCCTTTATGGACTCAAGAAATGTACACAATACACATAGGGGGTCTTCACCAGGGGCTGCTTGAATGAGACAATTATACTTTTGCAATAAGCTTACAAATAATGTACCTTCTGGCAGACCCAATGAGCTTGGGCTGTCATACAAGGCTATAAGGGGCATTGGAGCTTATCTTTTGCCAGAGGCTTACTATACATACATTAGAGTTGTAAGGACTATTGGATACATTCCTTAGAAAGGCAGTGAGTCACTAAATCACCAATGCTTTTAGGTTGCAACTAATAAGAGGTAAGAAAAACAAAAATACAGTAGTAAACTTGATTTTTAAGAATAAGGGTCATGTGCAAAGCTGTAGTAACTACAGAGGGATAAAACTGATTAGTCACAGCATGAAGTTATGGGAAAGAGTAGTGGAAATTAGGTTAAAAAAGGAGGTGATGATTAGTGATCAGCAGTATGGTTTCATGCCAGGAAAGAGCACTACAGATATGATGTTTGCTCTGAGGGTGTTGATGGCGAAGTAAAGAGAAGGTCAGGAGTTGCATTGTGTCTTTGTGGGCTTAGAGAAAGCATATGACAGGGTGCCTGGAGAAGATTTGTAGTCTTGTATGAGGAAGTCGGGAGTGGCAGTTAAGTATGTAAGAGTGGTGCAGGATATGTACGAGGGTGGTGTGACAAAGGTGAGGTATGTGGTGGGAGTCATGGATGTGTTTAAGGTGAAGTTGGGATTACATCAAGGACCAGCACTGAGCCCTTTCTTATTTGCAGTGGTGATAGATAGGTTGAGAGACGAGATCAGACAGGGGTCCCCATGGACTATGATGTTTACAGATGACATTGTGATCCGTAGTGAGAGTAGGGAACAGGTGGAGGAGACCCTGGAGAGGTGGAGATATGCTCTAGACAAGAGAGGAATGATGGTCAGCAGGACTAAGACAGAATATGTGTGTGTGAATGAGAGGGAGGATAGAGGAATGTTGAGGATGCAGGGAGTAGAGTTGGTGAAGGTAGATGAGTTTAAGTACTTGGGATCAGCATTTCAGAGTAATGGTGAGTGTGGGAGAGAGGTGAAGAAGAGAGTACATGCAGGGTGGAGTGGGTGGAGAAGAGAGTCAGGAGTAATTTGTGAAAGACGAGTACCAGTAAGAGTGAAAGGGAAGGTCTACAAGAGGGTAGTGAGACCAGCTATGTTATATGGGTTTGAGATGGTGGCACTGACAAAAAGGCAGGAGTCAGAGCTGGGTGTGGCAGAGTTAAAGATATTAAGATTTGCACTGGGTGTGACGAGGGTAGGCAAGATTAGGAATAAGTATATTAGAGGGTCAGCCCAGGTTGGACGGTTTAGAGACAAAGCCAGAGAGGCAACATTGCATTGGTTTGGACATGTGGTGAGGAGGGATGCTGGGTATATTGGGAAAAGGATACTTAGGATGGAGCTGCCAGGTAAGAGGAAAAGAGGAAGGCCTAAAATGAGGTTTATGGATGTGGTGAGAGAAGACATGCAGGTGGTTGGTGTGACAGAGCAAGATGCAGAGGACAGGAAGAAATGGAAACAGATGATCCGCTGTGGCGACCTCTAACGCGAACAGCTGAAAGAAAAGGAAAATGAAGAAGTAGTAGTAAAGTTGATAACAGTGACTAAGAAAGACAACTTGAAAATAGATATCTAATAAAAAAGAACCAATTACTGAGGTAGTAGATATGATAAAGTGAAGAATGAATGAATTGTATGGCATAATTCATGGTAAAAATTTGATTTCAGATGACTGCTGTGATGTACATATAAGGAGATCGGGTATAAAACAAATGTTAGTAAAACTTAGAAGCATGTATTTATTTTTTTTATTTATCTGACATTTGTTAATGGGAAAGTCCAACTGGATATGAGGCCATTTTCATGGGAGGCCCAGGGAGAAAAACTCCACAGTACAATTTAAGCAGAATTATAGATCAGCATTGGTTACAAAGGCTAAGACAATCACACAGGAGTACAACTTGTGGATACAATAAAAGAAAAAAATAGGCAAATATAAAGCAAGCGGTAAAGTTGAACATACATTATATAGAAGATAGAAGAGAGTTCCTAATATACATGTTACATAATAATGCATGAAAAATATATTATAAAATAAGTAATAAGTTGTAAAAACTATATACATTTTCTGGCAAGAGACTTGGGTATAAATTTCAGTCCTAATTTCTGGAACAGATAAAGGTTAGTGTAAGAACAGAGAGAAGGAACATTAAGGTTAAGGAATTACAGAAAGGTTAGGCTAGAAAGTAGGTAATGCGGAACAGGAGGAGGACAGATCAAGAAAAAGTCTATTAAGACTGGGGAGAAGGGAATGGAAAAGACTACTAAGATGGCGGGGAGCATGGACAGATCCAATTATTGGTTAGATGTTCTTTCAGCCTAGACCTGAAGGAATAGTAGTGGGGTATAAGTCTGCTTGATTCTGGAATGCTATACCATGATTTGGCAACACAGTGAAAGTAAGGATTAAGCACAAAGAACAAATCACACCACTAAAGGCCATTCAAACAAATATAAAATGTGTAAGAAAAAAGAATGAACGTGTCACCTCTAGCTCTCAAATATTTAAATAACTGAAACACTCTTAGTACAAACTGCAGGTTAGGTGGAAGCTTGGTACCTCTTACAAGAACTGTTGAGCTGTTACAAACAGCAGTTTAAATTGAAGCTTGCAAAAACTGTTGAGCTGTTAACAGCAGCTGAAACACTCTTGACACAAACAGCAGTTAGAGTGGAAATTTACTAGCTCTTACAAGAACTGTTGGGCTGGTAAGAACCGCTGAAGCACTCTTGATATAAACAGCAGTTTAAGTTGAAGCTTGCTAGCTCTTACAGGAACTGTTGAGCTGTTAAAAACAGCTAAAGTACTCTTGATACAAACAGCGATCTAAGTAGGAGCTTCCCAGTTCTAATTAACTGCTGTTTGTATCGAGTGTTTCAGCTGCTAACAGCTCAACAGTGGCACGCTCATTCTTTTTTATTTTATTTTATTTATTTTACATTTGTTGACCGGGCTAGTCTAGCTGGATACATGTCCATTTTCAGTAGAGGCCCAGGGAGAAAAGCTCCAAAGAACAGAGGTACATATACAAAAAGCAGAACAAGTAAATATTATTATAAACATAGGCATATAAAGAAAACAAAGTAAGGACTAACACTGTTAGATCTTTGAGGTTTGTAAATAGGTAGTAGATATTTGTGAAACGAGAACAGATCATGAGATGAAATATAGTGTTGAAGTAGTGAGTTGTACAGTATTTTGTGTGTTAGTGTTAGCAGATTAAATGTGAGAAGGTGGGGTAGTTTGAGCCAATTTAGGGACTTGACAGCAGAGCAATGGTGAGAGTAGTGGGCTCAGTCTGTGTCAAATGTAGCTGTTTTATTATAACATTGGCTAAGTTTTGCTTTGAGGGAAGACTGAAGATTGGTTAGGATAGGTAAAGCATAGAGAAGGGAGGGTAAGCAATAGGTGGTGGCAAGGGTTACTCTTGCGGAGTTGGAGATGAATTTCATTACCCTATATATCAAGCCCAATTTCTGATTAGTTTTTTATGTTGTTGCTGGTATGCAGGTCAAACTTAAGATTGCTGTCAATAGCTATATCTAACAGTTTTGTGTGTGAAACCACATTGATTAGCAAAGTTAGAAGTATCTGGAGAAAACTGTTTTGGTAAAAATAATAAAAATTTAGTTTTTGGGGGGGTTAAGTAGCAGATGGTAGTTGGTGAGCCAAGATTCAATGTAACTGAATGATTCTTGAGTTAAGCTCCATAGATGATAAAGATCCCTGGTGGAGCAGATTAATTTAGAGATGTCGGCATATTGAAATTTGGTGGCAGTATTAAGATGGTTAATAAAAATGTTGAAGAGGAGTGGACCTAGTACTGAGCCTTGAGGTAACCCAGTGCTGATGGGTAAGTACTGACAGAAGTTAGAGTTCCATTTGACAGACTGATATCTGTTAGAGAGACAGCTAGTGGACCACTGCAAGGATGTTTTAGTTAAGCCCAGAAGAGATAGCTGGTATGATTTTGGGGTGGGAGACATTATCAAAGATTTTGGGTAGATCTAAGAACAGAGAAGAGGCAAAGTTTCCAGAGTCAAGAGTTTTGTTGACAAGTGTCAGTAAAGTATAGCAAAGCAGTGATACTGCTATTTGCTGGTATGAATACATGTTGGGTAGGAGAAAGAAGATTACTGTCAAGTAGGTATTCAAGAAGTTGTTTATGTATACAGTCTTTCTAAAAGCTTTGATACTGGCGAAAGAATAGCAAACTGGCCTAAAGTTAGAATTTCTGTGGTGGTGCCACCTTTGTGGAGGGGAAGGATGAAGGATTATTTCCACAGGGAGGGGACATAAGCTTCCCTTATAGATCTATTAATGATCTTGGAGACTGGGTAGGTAACCGAGTCAGTAGTCATTTTAGGAATTCATTAGGAAGACTGTCACAGAGGGGGAACTTGATGTGTGCTTGCACAAGAGGGATTTGATGAAGGAAATGGAAACTGGTTAAAGGGAAAATGTGGAGAGAAAGGTAGTAATAGGCTGAGAGAAAGTAGAGTGTGATGGAGGGAACTTTTTAGTGATGGAATCTATTCTATCAGTGAAGTAAGAATTAAACGGAGATGTTATGTCAGGGGAGGTACTATCACAGGAGGGTTGGGGGAGGACCGACTTCCTGGGTGTTGGATTTTTTTTGATAGTGTGCCAGAAGGTTTTTGGACTGGATATTTGCTGATCTTGTGGGCTTTGCATAGAATTGTGTTTTTTATCTAAATTAACCTGTTTCTTTACAAGGTTACGCAGTGCTCTGAAATGCTGTTAATTATTATGAGTGCTATGTTTTAGGTAATTTGTCCAAGCCTTGTCTCTTTTTTGCATGAATGATCTGGTATAGACAGAAAGTCAAGGAGTATAATTAGTTTTGACTCTTTTCCTTCTGGTGGAAGCTAAACTGTCTAAAGTGTTTAGGAATGTATAATTAAACTGTTCAACTGTGTCATCTAGCAGTAAGTATTTAAGGAAGGACTAATTAATGTTGTTTAATATATTTATAAAGGCCTGCTGATCAAAGTTGGATAGATTTTGTACCGTCTTGTAGGTATGTTGTCTACATGAATGAGAGATATGTCTAGTTGTGCAGATGGGGTGGTGATCACTGACAGAGGCTGGAAGTGTTTTGGATATAAAGAAATTGCTAGGATGTGAGACCAAAATACAATCAATAATTGAGCCATTTTTGTTTGCAGAACTGGTAAACATTGAGTGAGCAATTAGTTGAGAAAATCCAAATAGGTTTTGCTATCTGTGGGGAATTGTAAGTTAAGTTTCTGCAAGAGCTGATAAACTATTGCCAGGGGAGTATGTATAAAGCTATAATGCAGACTCGTTTACGGTTTAATTTAAGGTAGGTGATCAATAGTTCAGCTTTGTCAAAACAGGGTATGGATTGGTTGTGAAGGATTAAGGAGATAGAATCAGGATATATTACTGCAATACCATTCCCTTTTCTTTTAAGTTGATCAGCTCTGAACATATTAAAGCCAGGAAGAAGTACTTTGGTATCGTTTATGTGCAGTTTAAACCAGGTTTCAGTGATTTCTAGACTGTCAGGAGATTGTACAGTTATCCATGCATGCAGTTCAAGAGATTTTGTTGCACATGCTATGTGTGTTTACTGAGATAAATTTAAGTATATTTCATAAAAGTGGAATATGGGTTGATAGGAAATGAGTGATGTTGGGACCAGGGTTAGAGTGGATGTCACCAGAGAGCTGGAGGAATTTCAAGACTGCATAGCAAAGATAAGATTTAATCTTGGTTAAACTGTTAGCTAAACATGTTTAACATTAAAATTACTGTGTCTGAAACAGTTTAGGTTTAAAGAAGAATATATTATCTGTGTGAAAGAAATGAACAGTGATGGTTAGGCAGTAGTGATTTGTGTTATTGGTGTAAGAGGCAGTGTCTGTAGGAGAGCTTAGCATAGGTCAGATGAGGACTAGATATGATGAAAGTGAAGAGAGGGAGAAGAGCATTAGTGACAGGAGAGGAGGGAGAATCATTTTAGATTAAGGATTATTGTACTATCTTCCAAATATCCATGTAGATAGTTTTAGTCTGTAGAAATTAAGAAAGAGAAGTAGTATGTGGATAGAATGCTAGTGTGACATTAATAGAAACATGTTGAGAGATGGAGTGTATGGATGAGGAGGGTGAAGCTACTGGAGGAAGGGGTGTGGTGTGGATAGGTTTAAATTTAGAGGAATTGGGGGTGGGTAGGGGAATGAAGTCTGCCCAGATGGCGAACGGAGTGGGATGACACCCCAGAGACCGAGAATCTTCAAGTATGTACTCAGATCAGTGAGGGAGCAGCAAATCTATCTAAAACACTTGTTAAGGGGCTAGTTAAGTATTGGGAGCACAGTAGCAAAGTATATAAGGTTATATACACAGCATTAAAGAATATAAGGTTAAGGTCATTCTGTACTCCTTCTTAACTAAGCACAGTGGAATCAGAAACTGCTGCAAGTACAATTTTTAATTGAATTAAGCTGGGAGAGGGATAGCCATACTTGGGGGTGCATACCATATATATTAAAAATGTAAAAAAAAACTTGTAATGTTAAAACAATTATTCAAGCCAAAAAACACTGCATATTGAATTGCAGATTAATAGAAAAGAAACCCCATTTATACATACTTTCTCATTTATAAAGTGTTTTGGCAGCTTTGCACTGAGTTTTAACTGATTTTTTGAATCCCCATGTGTTTAAAATCATTCAGTGGGGTGCCTTGTAGTTTAGAGTTGAGGGGGGAAGCAGAGCTAAAAAAAAAAAAAAAAATACAGAACGGAACAGGTTAGTAAGAGAGAGTCAGGTAATGACCACACTGCGCTCAAGGCATATAATGTGAGATAGATATTCTGTTTAAGTAGGTACACAACCAACACAAATGAAGCTACAATAGATCTCAAGCTAAGACTAAGACTGATCATGCTTTTTTTTTTATTTTTATTTTACATTTGTTAACCGGGAGTGTCTGACTGAGCCGAAAAGGCCCCTTTCCAGCTGAGGCCCAAGGAGAAAAGCTCCACATAGAAAAATTACATTTAGACATGATCAGTATACACACAAATTACAATAGACATGTTTTTACAGTGGTATGCAGCACATCAACAGTTACAGTGGAGAGAACTAACAAGAAAATATTAAATATAAAAATAATGGTAATTAATAGATTTGTTTTGTACAGCTGAAATTTGGAACATAGGTAGAAACATACATAGTACACAGGTACAGTACATACATTGTACCTTAGCCAGTGTTTGTGAGTAAGAGTGAAAACTATTATCAGGTACTCTGTTTAGTATGTGTACGTTATCCGCTTTCACTAGCCTGGGGAGCAGTCATGGCACTGCCAACTTTGCTTGACATGTTGCCTAATGAGGTCTTTAAAGGAGGCTTTGGACAATGTGTTTTGTGTGCTACAAAAATCAGAAAACAGACATTGGGCAACCATATAATCCCAACATCCTATATTTATAAGAAATATATTTCAAGTCAAGCATTAAGAGAGAAGTGGTCTGCTTACCCAGCTGCACAATGTATAGGAAGGGCAAATACCATAACAGAGTCAGGGGGACAGCACTTCTTCACACGAGTTTCTTAACTATTCCTTATTGTTGAAGTATTTTTTCAGTAATGTTACTGAAGTTATCATACTTAACTCCACCTAGATACCTACAAACCCTGCAAGTTTACAACATCCTGCATTCTGATCAGCAATTCATCAAGTCGTCTGAAGGATACCCTAGTACAGAAGGCTGACTATACCAAAGTAAAACTACTACGCCTTGGGGATTCCAGTCACAATATGTCCAACCCTGGAGGCATCCCTATAGAACTATGGCACTAATTAATTAATCACTATATGCAATCAATCAGTTAAACCTGTGATTATGTAATTTATTCAAAACTAGTGCTACTTTCCTTAACTTCATCTTCCTTACCATTTTCTGTTTGGATATTCCCTACTACCTTTATTATACCACATCTTACATTCACTTTTCCTTTTATCTATCTCTTTCACTCTAAAGTTATATTCTCTTAATCTATTTTAACTATACCTATCACTGTATCATATGTATACCTATCAAGGCATGTTTTTATGCCACTATACTGATATTTCAAATCTATTTTTATAGCATGTGCTACTATTATTAACTTGCCTTGGTTGTGTTTCTGTTGTACCTTTTGTAACTAAAGCAATGTTATTTTTTGAATCTTGGAGCTTTTCTCCTAAGGCCTCCACCAAAAAGGGGCTTTTGTGCCCAGTTGGACTATCTTGTTAAACAAATGCAAATAAATAAACACATCCATAAGATCAGTAAGGACAGTCTCATGGGCTGCATTCCCTCCTCTCCACTCTCTAACATTCAGTCCAGTGGCCTACTGTCACAATCTACCAGTGGCTACTGTGTAACCTTTGCTATCAGCTCTTCCTTGACCGGGTTTGCACCAGTCATACCTGTTCCTAAGCTCATCAACACTGACATTATCCAGTCGATTGATTGGCATACCTCCAACCATCTACCCACAAACTGCATTTTGTATAGTGTTCTGTTTATTTAATACTGCATTTTGATACTGTAAGCTAAACTGCGCTGTTTGTACTGCATTTCTCTGCCTTACTGTGCCTGTTAAATCATATTCTGTTGCTGTTTTTGCTGTTTGCAAATCTTTTTGCTATTTTCACTGTTTGCAAAATAATTGTTGCTATTTTTCATTGTTTGCAAAACATCTATTTGGTTTGCTCTGTTTTCCCGCAAAACAGTGTCTTAAATAACTTATCTGTTTGCTTTTTAAAGCATTCTTTAGTGTCTCCTTGCTGTTTTGCTGCTGTTTAAAACATTGCTTAGTGTTTCTCACCTAAATTAGTGTAGCTAGTAGCTGTAACATTGTCCAGATACAGGTTTGCTGCATCTGGGTCTGTTTGTAGTGGCTGTACTTTTCTGACCATATTTTCCAAGCCATCTTTGATTGGGAGGGGTCCTTCTGCACTCTTGTGAGAGAAGTGTGCTGATTGCAACCTGTCTGGTGAAGGATGATTGGTCTAGGTCTTGGAGTAGGTACCCTCATTGTTTTTTTTTTGAGTTTTTTATAGTTTTTTAAATTTTAGCTTTTGGTATCTAAGCTCCACATTTGAGCAGGTTTCTGCTTGTTTGCATGTCACACAGCACTTCACACTACCACGCAATTGTGCTCCATAGCCTGACAGACAATTTTGACAATTTTTCCCTGTAGTACATTAGTGTAGTCCTCATCTTTAGTACATCTCCAATCTAAGTAGTACTGCTAGAGAGCTGTGACTACTAAACCATCAGCCAAAAACCCAGTCAGAAATATCTATCTACAGTGCACCTCCTATATAAATTCTGAAAGCATCACCTTTGTGATAACAGTTCTTCAAACCTAGAATTATGGACAGTTGGATTATCCTTGTTTCTCCTGCCAGCCATGTCGACATGGGTTTCCTGTTTCAGTGTAGCCTCTCATAGGATCATAGAAACACAGGAGGCTACTAGGCTATTGACCTGGAGGTTATTTCAAGCCTAGCCATTTCATCCCAATATAGTACCATAGAAATTCTAGTCAATACCCAGGAATGTATTTAGTAATGATTGCCCATGTCCGGGAGGGTTGTGGATGCTATCCCTTTATTTACAAAAGATAAAATTTAAAAAAAAGTAAAGAAATGGTTAAGTGCTTTCTTCCTTACACATACTGGACTTAATCAGAAATAAAGTTCAGTTAATATGGTTTAAAGTTTCACCTGGTGGCTCAGTGAACTATTTTTTTAAAGTATTTATCAACTATTATAACCTTCACATTATTTTCGCTAAGTATTTGATTCTACATAATACTGGATCCCTTGTGTAGTTCGGCACTATGTGAGCCTATTTCTCTTGCTAAGTCTTTATATGGTGGTTGCATGGTCACACACTGGTTTGCTTGGTCTAAACTAAAAAGTAGAGTTTACAGCTTAATAACCAAACATTAGTGTCCTTTTTCACGTTTTGTACGTGGGGTCAAGGAGTCGTATCAACAGTGATCATCACCAACAAAACCCAACATTAAAATGGCATCTAGAATTTATTTGCTTAGAAGAAACACATTTTTTAGGCTCATAAGGTTGTGAATTTCTGCACAATATGTATATCTCTGACTCAATCCCTTTTCTTTTTCCATTTCCACACCATGGAAGGTTGGGCAAGTCGACACTGTAAAAATCCACTGCCAATCATGAGCGGACAGATGACCCGCTGTGGCGACCCCTAACTGGGAAAAAGCCGAAAGAAGAAGAAGAAGAAGAAGAGAGATATATAGAAAAAGGCAACCTAGCCAAATTGCAATGAATTAGTGTCCTGAACAATGGCAGAGCTGATGAAGAGAGAAGGGAGTGAGTGGCCAATTGTCAACCTGTTCACCTCAATGTGAGGGACATGGACTGACCGGTTGCTTCATTGACTCTTACAGTGGCAGAACGTCAGACAAGGTTGCTGCTGCATGTGATTGGTTATACTAAGCAGTGCTGACCACTGTAGTCAGATTCACAGAATTGTTTATATAACATGGCTGTTATTATGTGGCCTTGCATTGGCAGCATGAACAACAGCCCTCTAAGAGGTGGTAATTAACAAAAAGAAAATGCAGTAAAGCATTGAGGATGTTGCTGTGACACAGACTGAGGACAGTTAGCACCATGCCTACCAGCGCAAACCACAGGAATAGGGCTTGACAAGCAGGGGAGCTCTATGAGGTTGTCTGTTTGTCACAGCAATAAAAAAAAAAACTATGAAAAAGTCACTCTCCTTGTTAAACATCTCATAATTCCCTCACTTCCAGTACCACAATAAAATCTGCAGTGCAGCCTTCCTGCTATAATCATGGCTCATGTGCTTCTTGCAGAAAGTCTGCATGTTGTCTGTTTCACCACCGCTTTTTGCCAGCTACTAATGACTCCAGCCACATCCAAAAGATAGAGTGTAGCTGAAATGTTAATTCTTTACAGTGAATGTACTTGCAGTGTGCATGCCTGTGAGTCTTTGTGTGTGTGTGTGTGTGTGTGTGTGTGTGTGTGTGTGTGTGTGTGTGTGTGTGTGTGTGTGTGTGTGTGCGTGTGCGTGTGTCTTCATGTTGGTAAATATATCTACATTTGATCAAGACAACATCTGACTTTAAGCAGGATAACAAGACAACAACCTCAAGAAAAAAAAGTCGGATACAAACTCTGCACCATACAAAAGTCTTATTCTGGAGAGTCTCTAAGTTTCCCTTTAAATCCTCATAGGAAAAGTCCTCAGGATCTGTTGCCTCTGCATCTTCTGCTTGGATTGCATGTGCTTGAGCATTCACTGCTTAGGCAGCATGGTGACTTAGTGGAAAGATAGCTGCTTTAATGTTCCAGGGACCAAAGTTTATTCCTGAGAACCACTAAACATGTGTATGTTGTCTGCGTATTCTCCATGACTAAGTTTTATTCAGGTACTCTATTTTTCTTTCACATTTTAAAAGCATACTAGTTAAATGTCAAAATAAATATACATAAATATTAAATTAACAATTTTTTGTAGAAATAGCATTGTTTTAACTCTCTATAACGTTAGTCTATGGAGTGGGATCATAATGACAGGGGAAAAAAGAGCACACTAGAGAAATATGTTTTAAAAATTAGATTGCATTTTCATGCTCTAATTTAGTGAGATCTCAAGTCAGTATCTGTAAGTAAGCAGGATTTGACATGGGTGCAGGAAATCTCCCTTCAGTAAAGAAAAAAAAAAAAAAAAGAAAAAATATATATATATATATGTTTTGGACGCTTTTTGGGTGGTGTAGGTGTCACTCTACACTTTTGGAGATGTAACAACATTTTGAGTTAGCACTACTGTGCATTTCACAAGACTGGAACTCTGAACTGCTCATCTGAAGTGGATCCATCCACCTACCCTTGTCATAGCTACTCCAAGTCCATTTCTGCTTGGCCAGACACAACCCAGGACCATGTTATCTAAAAAGTTTTATTTCAAGTAACTTTTTTTAGTCGCATACCAAATTAATGTGGTACACAGGTATCACCATCTGGCTACAACATCTTTATAATGAGTGGAGACTACAAGGGTGGTGGTACATTGGCAATCCTTTACAGGATTCAATCGCAATAAATCTAAAAATTTGTATAGCACAGCTGTTACGGGTGGCAATTCCTTACACCTTCCGTGAAAAGATTAATTTGCATCAGGAATCACTGTGGCTCTCTGAAAAGTCATCCTGTTATGCAGTCCTATGATTTCACCCAAATAAACTCAATCAGAGCCTGAAGTGACAAACCCTCATTTTGGGAAAGCTTCTGGATCCTCAAATTCCTTCCAAAAAGAATGTACTGGCTAGTGTAATGGCTGCAGTCTTCATTAGTCAGCTTTCTATTTTTGTGTAATTGATTCTAAACAGAGCTCCAAGCCATAATGATTGTGACGTTAAGTCTTTTAAGTAAAAGGTTAGATCATAAAGATAGTAAATTAATGTTTTGGCATCATTTTCTTAATGGCAGGAAAATATACTCAGCTAGCAAGACATAGTTTAGAGAAAAATGGTTGGTTGAGTATACAATTATGTAGGGAATATATTGTGACAAAATAAAAGTATCTTTGGGTTACTAATCAAACCCTATTCCAAAAATTTTAGAATTTTTCTTTAGTGTTAATAGTAACTTAATTAACAAGAAGTCATACTTATCTAAAATATATAGAATTATGAGAGCTGAATTTATTATCCCGGATTTGACATTTTGGAACTATTCATCAAAAATTAATAATGAAGTTTTTTCAGATGTTAATAAAAAATATTCTTAAAATGTGCAGGAAAATCTATGTCTTTAATTTATTGGAACATTTATACATGAAAGTACTTACATAGAGTTTTTTCAACTACTCATAAAGCCGCATTAATATATAAATCAGAAAAAAATAACTGCTGGAGATGAAGTGACGTTTATGATGCTGGTTGGGCTCATATGGTAATAGAATGCAAAACAGTATCTTCTTTTTGGATGGAGTTCAGAAACTTTGCTTAAGCATTGTGGTCAGATAATTGTATTATCACTAATACTTTGATTTTATTTACTGCTCTAATCCCAGATTCTATCCCAGCTTCACAAGTGCCTCTTCTTTGGTCTATACTAGCTATAGCTAGGAAAGTTACTACAAAGAATTTGAAATGTAAAACTACCCTTTCCTTTACTGAATTTGTTTATTTAGTTAAGACTGTCTGTAAAAAAGAATTGTTAACTGTAAAATGAGAACTGCAAATGTCACCCATCTATACATATCTTGACAAAACTTAAGCAAGTTAGTTGAAAAGTATTAATGGTTTAGCTTCATATAAGGAATTCTTGTTGTAGACTTTTGTAAATAGCTAAACAATTATCTATTAAAAGTTTTGATTTTTTTTTGTTTTGTTATCTTTAAAATCTAATAAAAAGTTTTTTTAAAAGGCTTGGAGCTCTGTTCTTCAAGTTGAACACTGTTCATCTATTTACAGTGCCCTTTGGATGATGCCATCTCTTATTTCTCTTCAATCCTCCTAAGTATTCTAAAGAAAATTACCTCTTTAAGGAAATATTTTCATTTTTATCCTAACTTGGATTTCAGCAAGAGTCAAAATAGTGCCATACAGCCATGATCACTTACAATCAAGCTACAGCCGAACAAGAACACATGCTGACTACAAGAAATTCAAGAAAGCCTTGAACTTGGTAAAATGTATAATTCTAACAAATATAAAAGCACCACTTCCTCTACCAGCATCATAAGCATGTCTATAATCCTGCAAAAAAAAACTAAATAACATAACATCTGTATTAATAGCTGAGTCACCCTGGTCAACAGCAAAATCCATCTTTATTTCCTCACTGTAAAAACACGATAACAAAAATGTAATTTATCACTTCCATAACTCTGTATATACAGAGCATCAAATGATCTTAAGGCCAGTATTAGCATAGCCAATCCTAGCTGTTCACCCTTTACTCACCTTAAACTCCCAGTGGGTTTGGTGAGTAAGTTCTTACAAAAGCTTAAAACTGGATCAGCACCTCTGTAAAATCTACCCACATTTATTCAAAATGTCAGCAAAAAAAAAAAAAAACGATCTGCTACAGTGTTTCCATAATTAACAGGTCATCAAGAAATGGCATGTCCCACACATTTGAAAACAGATAGCCCTATTACATCTTACTTTCCCTACTTTTAAGAAAATCAGAGAGTCATGTGCACCAGTTAACTATTACAATACTGAATAAATCTGTTTGCTTTGTCTACTTCAATCTTCCAGAATCCCTTGTCTGGATCCAATTCTAAGAAAAATATAGTATTTGGTACCTTAGACAGCACTCCATCAACTGAAAGCAGATCAATACAAATGTAAATATGTTTTTTCTATCCAAACATGACTAGCCATCCTTATGTGTTCTCTTGGTTCCAATTATTTCTTAACGACATCAACAATTTCTATTCTCTTCTACTTCCGTTGTACTTCACTTCTCAACAGCCACCGGTACTTTTCAAGAAGAATGACACACCGACACTGCAGAATGTTTTACTCGTATGTGACATTCCTCTAATAATCTTTATAAGCCTGTGCATAACTCTGTACAGTCTTGCAGGATATGAGTGTTTTTTATGTAAGTTAAATCTGAAAATCTGCCCAGTAATTCTCAGCAATTCTTATCATAGTCAGCCCTGTACTCATGTTAGAGTACCTGATTTAATTTTCTGATTTTCATTTTCATATCTGTTCAAAAACTAGGAAAAGATTCTCAAAGCCTGAATAAAGTGATTTGTTCACATTCACAAGTATATTGCAGCATTAAAGAGTGGTGCAATGCACTTCTGTTACTTTCATTTCTTATTTATTTCAGCAGTTTTTTTTTTTTTTTTTTAAGAAGCTTCATAAACTTTTTCACTAAACTATGTCTCAAATAAATTTAGTGTATCCTTCAGTGATGTCAGCTTAGGAATTACGTGAGGTGTGTCCACAGACTTTAAAAAACACATCTCTGCATGCAAGGAGATGTATCCATTAAAGACTATGAATCATTCTGATAGAAAGCAGAGCTGGTTGAATTACTATCAGGTTACTATATCACCAGCTGGTTACAATGAATTAAACTTTTTCACCATCATATTTCCAAAGGTTCATAGGTTGCTACTAGGCTACTGACCACTAGTGTCCTTACAACCCTAGCCACACACTCAAACGTATTTGAGTCCTGAGTATCATGGAAGTCTGCGGCGGTGGCCTGTTAGTAGGGAGGTAACACAGTGATTTGTAGGGTGGGTGCTTGTTAGGATAATACTTCTATTATTGACAACCTCTGTCCGTAAGAGACATGGGGGTTAAACCAGGAGTAAGTTTACAACTTTCAATACAATTAAGATTTCATTTAAATAGGGTCAGTGAAGTCCTCTGTTTTACATGGACAGGGAGTATATGCCATAGAGTGCAGATCTTTTGGAACACATATCTGTCTCTCCAGTACAGTCTGTTTATGTCACAAGTGAAGTTCAGATCCCTGGATCTACTGTTACTGGTGCTGTTTGTTTTGCACATGTGCAACAGATCAAGGCTGGGATTGAGGAAGCCCTGTAAGGCAGACAAAGATCCCCTCTTAGCAGTCTGTAGGAGACTGAATACAGAGACAGAGCCTTTAGGAGATCAGTGCAGGGCAGAGTATTCATGCTCTGAATTCTCATGGTGGGAAACCTTAGTGGGCATTCCAGCTATTTCAGGTATCTGGTTACGTACACCTGAAAAGGGGCACTGCACCAATGATAAGTCTGATAAGGGCCAAGTAGAGTTACACTATAACTTCATTGGATCTGGATACCATCCCCTTAGCCATAAAATGGGCAACAAAGAATTGTTTTCATACTATCTTAGCTACATATTGGTCAAAGTCCAGACTGCTATCTACATATGTTCTCAGCTCCTTTATTTCTGTGTCAACTCTCAAAAATGTTTTATCTTTGGAGTAATTAACTTGGGTTGGCAGTTTCCCAAAAGGCATTATAATGCATACTTTTGGCATTGAGTTTTAAGCCATTGCTTAGGCAACATTCATCTGTCTTTGTTAACTGCTTTGCAAGATGTTGGTGTCTTGAGGGTAAATCTTTAATAGCCCCAAATTTACATTCGTCTGAAACCTGGTTAGCCAGAAGCCTGGAACTTTAGTCCTGACTTCCAAGAATTAGATGCTAAACAGCAGCAGTCTCAGCACAGAGCCCTGAAGTACTCTGATGGTGACCTGTATCTTGGTGGATGTGGTCACATCAGTCCTGACTTCTTGGGTCCTGTGATCCAGCAAGTTATTTAGGCATTTACCCGTAGCTCAGAGGGCTTGTCAACAATGCATGAGTGGGGTACAGTACTGAATGCCTTGACCAAGTCAAAAAACACAGAATGCGTTGTTTTACCCTTGTCCATTGCTTGCTGACCCTCTCAAAGAAGTCCACCAGTTTAAGTAGGCATGGACTTCCCTTGACAAATCCAAGTTGGGACTGGTTCAGTGTCTGTAGGTTGCCAATGTAATTGTTTATCATTTCCATGATAATTTGTTCCATGGCTTTGCATATTAGGCTTGTTAGACTGATAGGTCTGTAGTTCCTTGAGTTAGTTGATGGTCTGCTTTGTGGCGAGGAACATAGTTGAAGACTTCTTTTTCATTCATTAAATATGGTGCATCTAATCTGAAGGCTATGTCAAACATAGTACATTCCTTTGTTTCTGGGTCATTTAGTGACTTGTGGCTTCATGCTTCATCTTGGTTTGTGACAATCCAGGCAACTCCATTTTACTAAGTTAATCCAGCCCTTATTAACAACATAGGATCATAGGAGGTTACTAGGCCAATGGCCCTGAGGTCCTTACAAGCCTAGCCAAGAGTTTACCCCCCCCCCCAAAAAAAAAGCCTCAGTCAGCACCTGTCACCCCTGTCAATGAGGGACACAGGTGGAACCCCTGGGACAAATTTGGGTTTCCCATCCTCTCATCAAGATTACACTTGAAGAGGGTCAGCGAGGTACTCTGATGTGTAAGGGAAGTCTATTCCAAGATGGGGCGGCCTCTGGAAGACAAACCTGTCTCTCCAGCAGGTTTTGTTGATGTCACATACTAGATTCAGGCCTTTCTAGTGGATAATGTGTGAGGAGCTAGACTTGCAGATATGGAGCAGCTCTAGTAGAGCAGGGTCTGAGATTGCCTTGTAGGAGAGACACAGATCATGTCTGAGCAATCTGTACTAAACCGAGTAGAGTGATAGTGATTTGAACCTGTCCGCATATGACAAGTGTTGGAGGCCATGAATTCTCTTTGTGAGGTATTTCTGTGGCCTTTCAAGTTGGTGCAGATGTTTGAAGAGGTACATACCAAACGGGGTATTATACTCAATTATTGGCCTAATGAAGGATGATTATAGAGAGGTAATAAACTCTTTTTTTCCTGGATGCAATCCCTTTACTTATGACATGAACCAAGTAAAAGGCTTTTCTGACCACTGCTGCTACATGATGGTCGAATGTGAGACTGTTGTCAGAGTACCCAAGTCTCTCACCACAGGTTGTGCGCTTAGGGGGTTGTAGTAGATATGGTAATCAGTAAGGGCCATGTTTTTGCCGAATGGTATGAGGATACATCTTTCTGCATTAACTCGAGACCATGACTTTGGCACCAGTCATTAGTTGCTGAGAGACCCTCTTGTAGTGTGTTATCATTTGGGGAGTCAATGACAGCACCCAACTTACAGTCGCCGCAAACTTGGTCAGCTACAGGCCTTCTAGTGACAGGTCTGCTATTAGTGATGGAGGCACCTATTTTGACCTTGAGGGTCCTGTCAGTGAGCCAGTTGGCCACCCACCTGATGAGACAGGGATTTATGCCAACTTGTATTAGCTTTTCGATTATGCCTGAGTGGAAGACTATGTCAAAGGCCTTGGCCAAGTCAAGATAAGCTGTATGTACTGACTTTCCCTCATTCAGGGCCTTGGTGACATTCTCAAAGAAGTCAACCAGGTTCACCAGGTAAGATCTGTCCTTGGCGAATCCAAAATGGGTGGGGTCAAGTGCTTGGAGATTGCCTATTTCCTTGTTTATGAGATCCATAATAATACACTCCATGGCTTTACTGATCAGACTTGTCAAGCTAATGGGATGATAGTTTCCAGTGTCAGTAGTGGCACCACCTTTGTGCAAGGGGATGACAATGGCAGATCTCCACTCATACTATCCTTCCTTTTTTCAAGGATTTGACTAAGCACACAGATCCTTTGCTACTGTCCTCTGCATCTAAAGAAAACAAATCAGTGCTGATAGCACTACAATTAATGTACCTGTAAAAATGTTTCCTTATGCAAATACTACAATTCCTATGAGATTGACCATGCCCTTTCATCATCACATTACAGCTAAAACGGACTCCTTTAGAGACAGATGAGTTGGTTTATTTCAGTATAATTGTGAAGTTTTAACTCATAAAATGTGCAGAATTGCAAATAGTTTTACTGTTCTTAGTCCAATAATGGTATAAATAATAGTAATTCAAAATGCAGTATATGAAATCTCATTATCCAAGCCCAGTAATTCCAGGAGTCAGCTATGTTATCTTTAATACAGAAATAATCAGCCCTTGGTATTATATTATTTATCAAGTCAGATTTCTTTCAAGTCCCTTTT
The DNA here is from genome assembly GCF_019279795.1 of Protopterus annectens. Lineage (NCBI taxonomy): Eukaryota > Metazoa > Chordata > Ceratodontiformes > Protopteridae > Protopterus > Protopterus annectens. The sequence continues at coordinate 254,404,071 of NC_056739.1, forward strand.
CCAGTTATTTTATCTCAGTTTGAATGTGTTCCCTTAATATTAAGCCTACTGTAAAACTCACCACTGCTTCTCTTTCTAACTTGCACATCATAGTATTGAATAATGATTGTAATACCTTAACTTTTGTTTTATTTATTAACAATTTGCAATCTTTACTGCAGTATTTTTTCAGAGATATAACTGTGTTTAAATAAATAAATATTAACCATGTGTAGCGTTACCCTGTGTTTTTCTTTAGACTATGTTCAGCTAGTCATTTCTACTAAACAAGTGTGTAAATAAATAAATGGTTTTTTTTTGTTCTTTTCCCTCCTGTACCTCCTTGCAGCCACAATAATAAGCATTTTTTTACCAAATAGTATTGTCAGAGGGAGAGTCATTCTTTTTTATAGCTCTTCCACAGACACTTGGAAGCATTCTAGTACTGGAGGAGAATACCTGTCCAGCTACATAAATGTCTGAATAGCCAATCAGTTAAACCCTGTTTACATACCTATATGGTTAACCATTATGAAGTAATAAAGGGAAAATAAACAAGTAACTAAGCAATGGGACCTAGGGGGTTCAACAACCACACATCTAAAATGGTCTCCAGAAGGCTCTGTGAAAGTGATGCATCAACAGGCACTTACTGAATCAGTGTACAGGATTATACAAGCAAGGCCATTGTGTTAGCAAATGCCACATGGGTCTGGTGCACAACATAGGTCTTAATCCTAAATATGAGGACTGTCATGAGTCACGTGGTAACTAAGACAAGTCTAGTAAATACCGGAAGCAAACAAAAGCTTCTTTAAACAGCAGGATCTCAGTCATGTAAGGCTTTAAACACTACCACAAGCACTTTTAGAGTAGCTGAATCCTAGTTAAGGCTCTGATACTGTCCAGTTTATTTACAAGTGTATTCATGGGATGCTGTCTGCCACATATCTTACTAATGTGTGTGTATGCTGGATCACTTGCAAACCTAAGTTCCATTCTCCTGTCAGATACATGCAGTAAGTTTGCTAGAAAAGAGTTATTTGTTTTAAACCACGGGAGCAAATTTAGTTTGCTCATCTGCATTTTGTTTCAGTACTTTTTAGTCCACTGCCCCCTCTCAAATCCAGACAGCAATCTAAAGCTGCTCTCATTAGCAATTACTAGCACTGTATTCTCAGCAACAGTGCTTTCTGCCTAAGTAAGGCAGTTACTAGAGGTTGGGAGTGGCTTAATATCTAACACCAGCAGCAAATGATGTGCAATGCTATGAAATTAAATCACATGCCAATGACTTTACTGCACATGATGGAATACGATAAAGTAATCATAGAATAGTACTGAGCTAACTGCCCTTGCGAGCCATTTTAAGCTTAGCCAGTTATCCCTTGTGAGACTCAAGCCCTGCACCTTGTGTTTGGAAGGCAAACACCTTAACTATTAGGCCACCCTCCCAACCTCTCCAATTTGTAGTATTTGTTGCATATTCGTGTGAGGTCATGACAGCAAAATGTGAGAGAATACGGCACAGTATACCAAGCAAAATAAGGAGTGTGTTCAATATTAGTCAACAGTTCTCCATTATATAGGGTAAACCCATTATGACACATGGCAGAAAAATCCCAAACATATCATAACATACGGAGTCCTCACTTTCTTTTGCTTTATTTCTGACATCCTACCCCATTGAACAAAAAATGCACTTACTAAATTACATTCTTTGGAAACTGTTCTAAAAATACAGCATTTTTTTTGTTAGACAACACTAGCAAGCTTGCATTATACAGCATAATTCCAAACGACACTGTCAGTGCATCTATGTGATGACTCGCAATTAAGTCTGTCACCTAGCTAGTCTCACAGCCCTTTTTAGCTTTGTAAACTCCTTTGGAACTTTGGAATTTCCACCTCAATAATTCAACTAGGCTGAATCTGGTACTGCATGCTTTTACTTTAGTGTACTTACTATGTAATATGTGAAATAAAATACAGTCTTCATTTTGTTTTGCTGATACAGAATAAACAGAAGTGTATATAAGCAGTTGCTGATAACAACACAGTTTCTAGTGTGCGATTCAGATATGCTCGTGCAACGTCCAGAGAATATCTTACCAAAGCAAATAAAAAAGTACAAATGTAATGCAAAACTGAAAATGATTCCTGCAATAAGTTCTATATTAAGTGGTTTGTTGCATCTAGAGAACATTTCAGGACAAACATATTAAAAACTGGGCCACACTATAAACATTTTATATGCAAAATTCTACTCTGCAAAATCAGAATTTAATTTCGAGTAACTTTTCCATATCCTGGATACACGCATTACACAGCACTACAGAAGGATAAGCAAAACCTGGATAAAGAAAATCCTGACCACAAGCAAACACTCAATATTTAAAAAAATTTTCTTTTTGTTTGCTCTTGTTAAACAGAGGTGCCTCCTTGCTTTCTTACCTCTAGTTTCATAATTTATTGTTTCCTTCTCTTCCTGACAGTTGTTTCAGAATGCAGTGTAAATAATGATACACCCTTGGTATCTTGAATGAAAGCAGAGGAGGGGAAAAAAAACAACCTAAGAAAATGAGTTCATTCTGTAACTCCCTTTCAACTCCGTACTGCAGATACTACTTTCAAAGACAAAGCTCTATTTCCTGTCCGTCTGTGAAATGCATCCCTAAATGTATTCATCTTGAATACTGTAACCAGGAAGGGGCCCACTTAAGGGTTTCTGATCAGGGATCTCAGATGCAGGAAAGATTTAAGCATATAGGAAGGCTGACCAAAAATTCTGGTCAGAATATCTACCTCAGAGGCTAGAAAGCTCTTATATTTAGTAACACTTGTCAGAACTCTGCATGGAGTGGTATTTTAGTTACAGAAAGTTGACAAGCTGTTCAGCAAACCACTAGCAAACAGTGTGCGGGTTTTAAAAGATACATTAATTTTTATAAATAGTGTGTGTGTGTGTGTGTGTGTGTGTGTGTGTGTTTGCAATTGCAGTCACCCTAAACATTTTAGTAACTAGACTGAGAATTCCTTATGATTTTAAGCTTTAGGAATTTGTGCTGTGAACCATTACAGAGGAATACATATGATCCACTGAAATAACACAATACTAATTTAACACAGTACTAATTCACATTTTCATATATAAAACTTCAACAAACTAAGAAGTATATTAATAGTCATGCTGAAGTTTAACTTGGTTTTATTCTATTGCACTGATATTTTTGTATCAGTTTGTATCTCTTTTCAGCAATTTTATATGTAGTATATGTACAATTTACATTGTGAGGTATGCCTTGAAGTTCCATTTCACACATGCATGACTAATTTAAATTAGATGTAACAAAGAGCTGCCTATTTTTTCATCTGATGCACAAACAATATGCTTGTTTTGCTTGCATTTAATCATTGAATTGAACTGATACGGGTTGATCCTTTTCAGAAATGACCTTGACTGGTGACAAAAAGCTGGAGATCATGGATATAGTTGATGTTGTTGTTGTGTCTTCCGGCTTTTTCCAGGTTAAAATATAGTAGTGAGTGATGCAACAGAAAATAAAAATCAGTAAATCATATACTATGGTTAGACTTACAAAAAAATAAGTGGCAGCCCTTTTAGTTGGACAACATATATTAAAATAACTTATATAGGGCCATAGCAATTATTTTAATTTTTTTAATTATTATTTTAATTACTATTTTACTTTATATTTGTTAATGGGATAGATCAGTAATTCGCATAGACCTTTCTTATACCAGGGAGAGGTGTCTTGTTAAATGCCTTACTCAGAATCACACAGCAGGCAAATAAAGCTTGTGGGAATCAAACCCTTAAGTATAGGAAGCAGCCTGTTAACAGTTCATAATATCAATCTTCTACACAAACACATCTAGAGTTCTGGGTCAATGATATTTGAACAGATAACATCCAGCAGCTGCAGCCTTGCATTTTTCATATAGTTCAGGATTGGGTTCTGAATTCTTTGAGATTCTCATCACTGTGAACCTGCACTGAGATATTATCCCCTTTAGTAGGGCCAGTGCTAAGAAGGGTAGCTCACATTTCCTGAAGCAGGTGAAAGTTAGATGTAGATAATGGGCCACTAGATCCGTGCTCATAATGTTCCTGTCTGAGACTTTCTTGACAGTAGAAAACTCAACTTAAATAGTAAAGTTCCCAGCAATGGTTCAGCCCTTTCTCTCACAAGGAGCCATTCAGATCTCTTTTTTGAGCCAGAGTTAGACACAGTTAAATGAGACAGCAGACATCATTGCATGTGATTTGAAGAAATTATTGATGCCAAATGCTGTAAGCCTGAACTGTTAGATGACTTACACAGCTTTTCCCTAATCATCATTTGATTGTCAATGAGAAACCATTAAGAATGAAAGCAAATTTTTAGTTGAGTATGGATCTTTCCTTACATTGTTCTAGTATGCAGTGACTAGGAGAGGGTCTGACTACACCAAACTCTTAGGTATTTGAAATGTATGACATTTTGAAGTTCATATATACTCCAGTATCTGATGACTTTGAATACCAAAAATCTTGTTACTGGGGTTATTATATTAGCAGCTAGTGAACTAATTTCTTATTTTCTTCCCTGGTGAATATCTGTATGTACGGGTGCAAATCTGAATTTAACAGGATAATTAAATAGAGTTGTAGTATATCTATGAGATTTCTAACAAGGTGATTTAAAAACAGAATTGGTACCAGGGCTAATTCCTAAGGTGTTCTGAACTTATCAGATGTTAAGAGGCCACAGGATGTGTTATTGTTTCATCCTGTAATTCAGGGTGTGATTCCCTCAACCTCCATCTGCCTAATCTGTAATACTGGGTAAATCATTTTAATCAGACAGTACTCTCAAATTCCACAGAATATGGGCTTGATCTTCTTGTATTTAATGGGTTAACAAATTAGAAAAACATAAAAATTAAATAAATATCCATTGCTAATCTTAATAAGCTGTTTAGACAGGTCTTAAACTAATGATAATAACCACGACCCATCTCAGTTTTCTTCAGCATCTACAGGAATACATGGTGGCAAATAGTTGAATGATGTTCCTTTTTTTTCCTTTCTCACCCTCTTTGCAGCTGACTATCGGCTTTCATCTGCTGCTGGCCCATGGTAAGGTCCATTGAGGAGATAGAAGATGCTGGTGGAGCTTCATACTGCTGTTGGGGACTGCACCCTGACCTCCATCATCCCACAGCAGCCATGCAAGCTCTGCAATAGCTGCCTTCAATTTCTGTAATCCACATATGTATCACTGCCCAGCCAAGCAATATACTGCTTTACAGCATGGAACTTGCTATGTACTTAATACTGATAACAACCCCAGATGGTTGAGCTGGGATCGGCCACTGACTGCCTCCTACTCCACCTAGTCTCTCTAGTGCCAGGGTCTCCAGTCAAACACAGTTTATCTGGGGCACAAGGTTTTATTCCTCTGTGCCACAGGAAGAGGTAATCCAAGCTAATGTTCTTGATACCACAAAGAAAATAGTCTATATCAGCATATTCCTGCCCAAACATGAAAATACAGAATTAGGAAAAAGCCAGCGTGCAAATATGATTTTTTTTTTGTTGATTAACTGGAAAACAGTCCATTCTTATTGGAGTACTTGAAGAACTGCTGTACATCATCACTGTATGGTATATTTGGCACTGGACCATCCATTAATAGAATAATTGCCTGTCCAAGGTGTTTGCCAGTGTTATTGGTACACTTAAAATAAAAACACTCAGATGAAGGGGGTTTGCAGCAGGGTAATCTGAGTGCCAGGGATCCTGAGGTGTGTGTATGAGGAGCAGAATGCTTTTCTAAAAGCAGGTTGGTTAAGTATTCAGTTGAGTGATTTCAGGGAGTGGTTTCCTTTTAAAGACTAATGAAGAGTGGAAATGTAACGTAAAGTCAGATTCAAACACATTGTTACATGGTTGTTATTATCATCAGGAATATATCCGTTTCTCAGTGTGATGCAATGCTTTACAACTTGGGGCAATATCCTTCATGGTTCAAAGCATGCCTGGTTTACTTTTTTTTTTTTTTTTCCTTGTTTTTTGTTTTTGCATTTATTCAGTATGGTCATGCACTATTCTTTGTTACCCATGTATCTTCAGTTGATCCACTTATTCGTTAAAAAGTCACAAATTCCTAAGGCCTTTGACGTCATCCATGAGTTATCTCTGCTGTACAATTTTCATTCTTCAAATTGCTGAAAGAAAGTAATTGTCTTGAAATTTATAATAGAGTTTTAGTGTTTCTGCAATAAAAGTGTAATAATTATCACTTATGTCTGTATACTACTTCCTTTGTGATTGATAAACACACACACTTAAAAAGTCATTCCTGACTCAATTGACCAAGATTACAGCCTACTTAAACTTGTAGTCATCAAAAACAATATTTTTGAAAGAGTGCAAGCCCCCCTTTATCCACACACCTCAGTACTTCTGTATACTGTCTCCATGACCACATAACTGTGCAGAAATTTTAAATACTTCAGTACAGCACATAGTCATCTGGTAAAATTATGTCACCTAATAAAGTTTGCAACAGGACAGACTTCTAGGAATAGCTGCTCAGAGGAAATTTGATAAATAAAACACTATGGAGAGATAAGTTCATTACACAATACTTTCTCCACCTCTGGAATAGAGTCCCACTGCAAATTAATCAGCATAAAACATTATTTTCCATAAGATGGGAATTGCATAATTGCCTGGGAATTTTCAAATTTATCCCTGGCATAACTAGCCTAGTCCTCCTTGAAAAAGGAGCTACGGTCAAAGGGTAGGTAATGGCGAGGTGTAAATGGTCATACGACACAGTTACCTTGTATTCCTATGATCCTATAATTTATGGATTTATAGATTGTTACTAGGCCAACTAACAAAGCCTAGCCAAGTTTTCCTGAAAGAATATTGGTGTCCTGTATCCAAGCAGGACATTGAGGACCAGTCATTTATAAGCTAACTATGAAACTATAACTGTAACTGTATAACTGTAACTATATAAACTAATGTTTATATACTAGCAATGGCTAGCTTGTTTTAAGGAATGTACAGTTGCATGTAATGTGGAAACGGTCAGCTGTAATCTGCACGTAACACGTGGAGTAATTGCAAGCTATCCCACTTGAGAAAGAGCTGTGTTACACCATAACTTAGTGTCTTAGAGGGTTATCTAGCAAATAGTCTCATGGCATTAACTTTGCTGAGTGTTTTTCAAACAGACAAGCCCACTATATGTTTTTCCGTAAACCTCTTAGTGGTAGTAGTGGTCTGTAATTTGACCTCAGGGTACTTGTGACCTTTTCATCGTACTTACACTTACTACAGGTAGTAAGATTATGACTCACACACCCCTCACAAAGTCAGTTAATTGTTTATCACTTTATAGTGGCTTTCAGATGACCTCGGAGCCTATATGAGCATTCGTACTCTACTACGATATCCACAAGTAGTGCGGGTTTTCCTTGCATTCCTCCACTCAGCTAACTAAATACCTGTAAACCTGGGAGGCTCTAATGGCACTGCTCGCATGCTCCCACATAGCTATCTAATTGTTTTTAATCCCTATTATACAACCCCTCTGACTAGATTGAGTAAAACACTCATTAGCTAACAACTGGGGAATCTTTCTGGATTGAGGGTAGCGCTGCTATTTTTACATTGCCCGAGGTAATACGATAACTATAAAAGGCATCGGAGCTACCAGTGACCTAGCGGTGAAGTTATTTTAGATCAGTATGTGGTGAGGACCCTGTGTTTATTAGTATTACCTCTAGCAGCACATCTTTAGAAGTGGTGAAATGCTTGCGGTTGCACAGTCTTGTGTGGGTAGCGATATAGGGTGCTGTCGCTAGCTACTTTTTATGTGCCTCAGACTCCATATGATATTATAAGCAGATAATCCTTGTTTGTAATGTTGGAATACTTCATTTGACCCGTAATTGCTTTGTATATTCCTGTATGTACAGATACCACTAGTAAAGAATTATTTTAAATACATTAGCTGAAAGGATTGCTTCTTCTTAGATCTTTGTTACTAATTTCCTCTGTGTCCAAAGGATTATAGCGTATATGTATTATTAGTAATACATAGCTGTACTTGTAAAGGGCACTCACAGCCAGGATAATTAAGCTACTTGACCCCTGTGTCATGTTTCAGTTAGTGTAATGTGTACCTCTTTACTCTGTTACCGCACTATGGTCTAACCGTTTATCTGAATGCTATGTAATGTATGTTTGAATGTTTCTGAACTAAATACTGTTGATATCTGTTCTTGAACTTAATTACTGTATTCTCTACCCTATTTCTGAGTATATGGCTATATACTTATCCTATCACTGTTTCTCTTTTACCCACCATTCTCAGGTTTATTTTCTACTACCCTGTAATAGTACAGTGGGATCTACTTACCTGGCGAAAGGACCCATGCAAACTATCCTAAACAACAGATTATAAATAGAAAGTCACTTGCCGTCCTGCAAAAGATCCCTGTTACCTAAAGAGGCAAGAAAGTACGTGCGGTCTATACTTAGTGGTAAAACTGAACACTTGCCTAACAACTTGTGTATGCTTTCAAGCATGCTACCTAGCCAGGATACCTCGCAGCCATACCCTCCCTCTACCCCTAAAAGTATTTAGTTATTCCTATCCTATCCCTCTACCCCTTATACCATCGTTTTTGTCCTATCCTTGTACTGTGTCCTGCAACTATTTATAGAGCCTCGCAAACCTTCTCCATCTCTGCTCACCAGTTTCGGCTGCAATACATTATTTCCCCACTAGATGGCACCCTAACCTAGACTGATTCCTAGCACTGTTTTGCCCTAACATTATCTGAAGTAAGGCTCAGACTCTACACTAATAAAAAGAGCCTAAGGAACTTTTCTTTTGTACAGTTCTAGAAGCTCTTTCCTGCCCTGCTATTACCACCCTGAGACTCCCTCCCAATACTTGCACTCCACTGTCCCTTACCTTTCACTTCCACTGTTTCTACCCGCTATACTTACCAGTACCTACTGAACTGTACCTCAGAATTCAGCTGCACACATATAGGTTTTCTGATAGTCCTTAGCCACTTGTTTCCAATCTGCTCCGTTCGCCCTGTGGGCTCACTACACTCCCCTACATTACCTCCAATTCCCACCCACCCCCAGTGGTCCTACATTTATACCTCACAGGACACTCTCCTTCCCCTAATTATCCAACTGGCACATTACCTTTCCCTAAACACTAGATACAGACACACCCTTAATCTCATTCCTCTACTCACTACTTCCCCTACAGCACAATCTCTATCCTTCCTGGCTTTCTTATCTATCCTATTACTACTCTACACCACTCCCCATTCTACCATGCCTTCATCATATCAGCCTAAACATAAAAACGTACTCCTCTTTCTTACTGCAATACACATACTACTCATACCCCTTATGCTTACGTGGTATGAAAACTCACACACCACTGGATCCCTCCATCCTCTAAAACAAACATCACCATTCAATCTACCTACTACCCACAACCATGCAAACATCACCTCTACCTCAACCTACCTCTCCCCAAAGTATCATAGGCTAGCCCACATTAGTCTCCAACAAACCAGAAAATCTCAATATACTCTCTTTAAACTCCTTAATCTCTTACGTACTTTTCAACAACACCCTTTTCTTCATGGGGATATTCACCCCAACCCAGTACCTAACAACAATACCCTACTAAATCCCCACCAGCCCCAGTCTACCACCCCAATTATCCAGACCAAAACTGCTATCTCCTTATTAATAGCCCATCTTTATATACAGAGCTTAAACAATAAAATTACCCAACTGCATACTCTGCTAGACATACACTCCTTTGATGTCCTATGTCTAACAGAAGCCTGACTCAAACCAGGAACAAAAGATAATGAAGTCATCCCACCAGGATACAATATAATAAGGTCAGACTGAACAAAAAAAAAAAAGGTGGAGGCGTAGCAGTTTTGTATAAATCTGATCTAAATGTTTCTCTAGTAGACTTACAAATAGGTTCATAGGTTCATAGGTAGGTACCAGGCTATCTGCCCGAAGGCATTTATAAGCCTAGCCAGAATGTGTTGGCTTTCGCCGCCCCCTTAGATTAGTTCCCTCTGCCTCTATCCAGAAGAGCCACTGAAGTGATTCCCGAGGTAAACTTTCTGTTTCCCATCCACTTGTCAAGATTTCTTTTGAAGAGTGTTAGCGAGGAGCTCTGCCTAATGTAGAGTGGGATCTTGTTCCAAAGCATGGGAAGTCTCTGGGACAGGAATCTATCCCTCCAGCATGTCCTAGTTATTGTTGTGGTGAGGCTTAGATCCCTAGAGTAAGTGGCTCATGAGGATAAGGTTTTCTTTAGGTGGAGCATGTCCATCAATTCTGGGTTGGACATGGCCTTGTATGTCAGGTAGAGATCACCTCTGAGTAGGCGATATGCAACCAAGTACAACTGTAATTTCTTCAGTCGAGCTGCATTGGGCATCTGTTTGAGGCCAGTGATCCTCTTGGTGAAGTACTTCTGTGGTCTTTCCAGCTGTTGCAGGTGTCTTGTAAAGTACATCCCAAATGGGGCGTTGTACTCTATGATGGGTCTGATGAGTGATGAGTAGAGGGGCACAATGACCTCTTTTGATCTGGATGCGAATCCTTTTGTGATTAGGTGGGCCACGTAGAAGGATTTTCTAACCACTTTGGCAATGTGATTATCAAAGGTGAGATTACTATCTACTTGGGTCCCTCCCCAGATCCCTTATTACGTCTTCCGTATTTAGGGGACTACCACCTATGTGGTAGTTTGTAGGTACTTTGTTTTTTCCAAAGGGGGTGACTATGCACTTTTTGGCATTTAGCTTGAGGCCAAAATTTTGACACCAGGTATCCGTCTCAGTGAGACCCTTTTGGAGGATGTCTGTGTCAGATGGAGAGTTAATTATAGCCCCTAGTTTGCAGTCATCTGCGAACTTGGTCAGCCATAGTCCTCCTGTGCTTGCCCGTACCTCTGAGAAGTATATGCTGAACAGGAGGGGTCCTAGGACTGAGCCCTGGGGAAATCCAGTTGTAACCGATTTAGAGTCGGACCTAGCTCCCACAACTCTCACCATGTGGGTTCTGTCTGTGAGCAAGTTGGCAACACATCTTGTGACGTAGGGGTTTATGTTCAGGCTGGTGAGCTGGTCTATAATACCAGAATGAGGAATGGTGTCAAAGGCATTTGCAAGGTCTAGGTAGGCTGTGTGTACCACCTTTCCCTCATCTATAGCCTTGGTAACTGTCTCAAAGAAGTCCACCAGGTTTAGGAGGCATGATCTTCCCTTAACAAAGCTGAACTGGGTAGGGACCAGTGTTTGGAGGTTCCCAATGTCTCTGTTAATGAGTTCCACGATGATGCGCTCCATAGCCTTGCAGACCAAGCTAGTCAGGCTTATAGGGTGATAGTTCCTGGGGTCTGTTGTGGCTCCAACCTTTGTGGAGAGGAATAACTGCTGCTGTGAGTCACTCTATGGGTATGTAGCCTGTTGAGAGGCAGAGTTTGAACAAGTGTTTAGGTGAGGGGTTAGTTTGTCTTTGAGCTCATGTAGGACACAGCCTGGGACACCGTCCAGTCCCATTGATGCCATGTTTTTGGCTTTGGAGAGGGCTGTTTTAACCTGATTGACTGTGATTTCAGGGACTCTACATTCTTCTGGTATGGTTATGGGCCCTCTTGGGGGTGAGAGAAGGGTGAAGTTTGCACTGAACCTGTCTGCCAGGATGTTGGAGATATTGGTTGGTTCAGTGTATTTTGTGCCATTCTGCAGTAACTCCGAGCAGATCTGAGCATTTCCACTTAGATTCCTGACATAGCTAAAGAATGCCTTGTGGTTATCTTTGGAGTCCTTGTCAATTTTTCTTTCAAAGCTTGCTTTGGATGATTTTATGAGGGATCGTAGTTTCTTGCTGATACTGATCAGGGATGTCTTCTGTTGTATAGCTTGTTTATGGCAGGAGTCCACCAGACTGGTTTCCTTTTCTTGGAGGAGTGAGTCTTGGTTTTGCCTGGGATAGCATGATCCATGCATTCTTGTAGGTGCCCGTAGAATGCATTAGTGAAGAATTTTGTAGCTTAGACAGTGTTATCCTTCAGCATGGGGGCTTTGAAACTTTCCACCTCGGTCTTAAGTAACGTGAAGTTTGCTTTTGAAAAGTTTTTCACGGTGATTTTTCTGTCCGGGGTTTGGGGCAGAATGTGGATATCCAAAGTGATTTGTTTATGGTCAGATATAACCAGCAAGGGGTTGACCTCCGGTGTGGAACACCGGTCGCCCATGTTGGTGATGACCAGGTCCAGTATGTTGTCACCTCTGATGGGAGTGTTGACCAGTTGAACCATGGCGTTTGAGTTTATAAATTCTAGGAAATGTTGGGCAAGGGAGTTAGTACTTGAGTAGTTCTCCCAGTTAATGTTTGGATAATTAAAATCACCCAATATTAGGTTGTTTTGTAGGACCTTTATGTTTCCCAATGTTTCTAGAAATGCAGAATGGGGGTCCTGGGACATGGTGGGTGATCTATAGCAAGCTACAATTTGAATTGCAGTTTTGCCCATTGTTAGTTGCAGTTGGATGATCTCTGAAGCATCGTGCTGTGTCACTAACCTGGAGGTGTGGGTATTCTTGATGAATATGGATACGCCCCCGCCTTTTGTATTTTGGTTTGGGTTCTGTGGCCGAAATGTATGTTATGAGTTGTAGCCTGGTAGTGCTGGGGTGCACTCTGGAGCCTTAAACCAGGTTTCTGTTACTGCACATATATTAGTTTTCTCCATACTGAGGAGTGCCTCGAGTGCGTGCATTTTGAGGTTCAGACTTCTGGCATTGAGTAGCACTACCCTCAGTTTTTTGTTACTTGTGCTATTTATGGCGGTAGGTTTGTCTTTTGAGCCTTGCCTAAAAAAGGCACTATGGGGGTGGCAAGAGCCTTGGCCAGTATTTGAAAGCCTAAAGGTGACAGGTGCAAGCCATCTCTAGTGAAGCAGAGTGGCTTGTCGAGCATGTCATCCCAGGCGGACAGACACTGGATCCCCTTTGAATGACACAAGAAACTTAGCCAATTATTGAAATTGAGAATTTTTTTCTTTATACCATGGTATCATTCTTGGTGAGGGCAGGATGCTACTCAGGGTCAGGGTCATACCGGCCTGGGCTACATGATCAGAGATCTCTTCCATGACTCTTTTCATGTAGTCTAGAGAGGTACGACTCAGGTCATTCACACCAACATGGACAATGACAGAGTCATATTTGTACTTGTTCTGTAGTGACCTGAGTGCTTGTGTTATGTGTCGGATCCTTGTGCCCAACAGACAGCTAACAGTAACCTTCTCCTTATTCAGCCTAGTGAGTGGGATGTCAGTGTGCCGGACTATAGAGTCACCTGTTACTAGTATGTTGGGTATGTTATTTTGCCTTAAGGGTTGTGATTGCATGGCACACTGGTTTTGTGAAGTATGTGTTTCATGGTTTGTGTTGGGGGGTGGAGGTTGCTTTGACGTTTGCTTTGGAGGTCTCTGTTGGTTTTGCAGATTTTTATTTAGAGCCTCCGAGTATGTTTTCATGTATTTATGTGGGTTTTTTTCCAGTGCTGCTTTAATGGGTTTATGTGAGACTGGTGGTGTAATGCAAGTATTTCTCTTCTCCTCTTGACTGTCTGATAATTACATAGAAATCCTTGTCTCTAAACTCCAGCTTAATACTAGCAAAGCTATCTATATAATTTGCTCCTACCTACCTCCAGGCAATAACGTCAACACCCTTGAAAATATCCTATGCTGCCTCTCATCTTCCTTCCCTGAAGAAACCATAGTACTTGGAGACTTCAATATAGACTGGAATTGTTGTACTTCCAACAAACCTTCAATCCATATAAACCTGTATGGCTTTTCTCAATTTATCACCACCCCAACCAGAATCCATAAGCCCACTAACAAAGAGAGTACCTTAGATTGGATCCTAGTAAGAAACCGTCCTCTCACTTATATAGCAGACGCCCTTCCTGATGATATTAGCAACCACTTACTCACTTATATAATTAGACATAAAACCTTCTTCCCTAATCAACCTATCATTAAAACTATATGAAACAGAAAACAGTTTAATGCTATAAATTTCCAAAAAGAGCTTGAAGCCTGTGATTGGTCTCCCGTAAAACAACTCTCCCTTGAAGAAGCAGTAACCTATTTTAACTCCAAATTCTTACAAATACTGGAATATCATGCCCTTAGTTGATCCATTAGAACCAGAAGCAAAGTAGCACCTTGGCTCTCTAAAGAGACAAGGCAAAAAATCCTAGTAATTAATAAGATCTGGTCTAAATGGAGATGTACTAAAAGCCCAACCAATCACCAGAACTACAAACACCATAGAAACACCACAAAGAACTAATCTATGGAGGGTTGGGAGGGTGGCTTAAAGGCTAAGGTGTTTGCCTTACAAACACAAAGTGCAGGGTTTGAGTCTCACAAGGGATAACTGGCTAGGCTTAAAATGCCTCACAGGAGCAGTTAGCCTAGCACTAAACTATGAACCTATAAAAAATCGATACTCCTTGATAAAAAAAAAAAAAAATACTACTTTAAACTCCAAAACAAGCATCAAGAAACCCCACAAACATTTTGGACAGCTATTAACAGGCTTTTACACCCAGGACACGCCAAGACTCCAACTCCTTCAGGACTTTCCCTAAGCACACCTAAAGAGATTGCTGACACCTTCAATACCTCCTTTACAGAAACTGTACAATCTCTTGCAAATTCCCTACCTCCTGTCACCCCAACCCTCCCATTCTCCATAACTAGCAACCCCCCTACCTTTCAACTAAACCAGTCCCTACATCTTTCATCTTCACCATACTAACTAAACTTAAACCATGTACCCCATCCCCTTATCTCTTACCAGCTGAATACCTGTAAATTGCAGCTGAAGTTCTTTCCTATCCTATTTCCATACTAATCAATAGAACTATTACTGAAGGTTCTATCCCATCTCTCTGGAAAATCTCACATATAATTCCTCTTCATAACGGTGGTAACTCAACTGAAATATCTAACTATTGCCCCATAGCCCTGCTCTACCCTCTAGCCAAAATAATGGAAAAATGTATCCACCACCAGCTACTTGATCATCTTCTCCAATATAACCTTCTATCAGACTGTCAACATGGTTTTAGGCCTTTCCACAGTACTACTACTGCCCTACTATCCTTCTTTGACTGCATCAATAAGCATAGCAACAGCAATAGGCTCTCTACTGCTCTCTTTATAGACCTATCAAAAGCCTTTGATATGGTGAACCATCAATTACTACTACATATACTAGAACAATACTCACTCAACACAAAGACATTACAGTGGTTTAAGTCCTACCTAGAAAACAGACAGCAAGCTGTTCTCTGGGACAATAACCTTTCTACTTTTCTTCCTATTACTCTTGGGGTCCCACAAGGCTCCATCCTGGGACCTCTCCTCTTCTCTATCTTTATCAATGACTTACAGTTAAATATTCCACAATCTACATGCATACAATATGAAGATGATTCCACACTAGTGTGTTCTGCCACCTCATCTGCCGAACTCCAGGCCATCACCCAGATAGTATTTAACTCAGTTGAAAAATGTTTTTTCAACGTTGCCTCCTACTAAATGCCAAAAAAATAAATAAATTACTGTTTTCTTCCTTACACACAGAAGTACCCCCCAATTGATCTAACTGTCAAATCCAGCAATGGCACTATAATAACACTTGACCCAACCACCAAGCTCTTAGGTGTAACAATAGATTGCAATCTCAACTTTGACACACATATTAACACTATGATTAAAGCTGTTAACAGAAAACTGGGCTCAGTCTATAAGATAAAATCCTTCCTCACTCTTGAAGCCAGAACCACCATTGCCCATACCCACCTGATCTCTACCCTCCTCTATGCTTCATCTATCTATATAAATCTTTCAAAACTAACCTAAACAAACTAGCAACCTCCTTTAACAACATTGCCAGATTTGCTACATGTTCACCATATAGAACCCATCACTGTTTAAATCTCAAACAACTAGGCTGGCTTGAACTCCAAAACCAGCTACTATTTCAGCAACTTACAATTACCCATAAAATTCTCTTTCACACCGATAGGAGTCCTATTCTTAGTAGCATAGTATCTCCTTATATAAATCTTACTACCCTACGCTCAGCAAATAAATTACAAGTAACCATCCAGAAATCCCTTAATAAAGCCGGGCACTCCCTCTTTTCAAATTCCATGGATAAGATTTGGAACAAACTCCCCAGCAACCTAAAATTACTTTCATCCTTACCACTTTTCAAACACCAACTAAAACTACACCTTAAAGCACATTGGTTATGCCCATGTACTAACCCAGATTAACAGTAATCATGTGGCATACTGCCTTTATCCCCCTCTATTACCCACTAGTGTGCAAATACACCCTCCTCTTAAAAAACAAGAAGGTGAGTTCAACAAACCACAGAAGCCGAAGTGAAATCCAAAAAATACCTTTTACTGAAAACTTGTTAGCACTTTCGTGTGATGATATCCAAACACTTCTTCAGACAAGTTTTTTACATTTACAACCACTGTTTAAATATACGTCTCTATTAACACATTTATTCAATTACTTAAAAACAATTAAACCAATTTCTTAATTAGTTAAATCCTGCCCTGATGAAAAGTAATGCTGTATTAGAAACACAGTTTAAAAACAAATGCTATACTACATTAATTTATTAAATTAATTAAATTAAAAACCTAAATCTATATAAATTGATTGATACCATAATATATACCTTAATGTTTAACAATCATATTTACATTTTCTAACCATTGCAAGTCAAAATTATTGTATTACTTTTGTTATTTAAATTCTTATGTACAAAAATTGTTTGTAAAAATGAATAAATAAATAAATGAATGAATGAATAAACAATATCCCAACCTACATATATTAATATAAAACAGTTATTATTTAAAAAAAATATATATATATACATATGTTTATTTTATCTTATAAGGGCTTTTTGCTTTAATAAACATTTGATTGAACATGTTTCATTGATCCCAGGGTGGACATGTGCATTTGTTTTTAGTTGCCAAAGCAACTCGCATTCTTCTAACTTTAAATGCCATGGTCCTCCCCTGGGGTTTGTTCTTATTTTCTGCACAACGTTAAACACAAAACTGTGGTTAATGTTTTCTGAAATATGTTTTGCAAGTGCATTGGACATGGTTCGCCTAGAAATCGCATATGTGTGTTCATAAATACGTTGTTTTAGGTGCCTTTCGGTTTTTCCAAAATAGAATGCAGAACAGGCTGTACATGTAGCCAGGTATACTACTCCTTGAGTAAGACAATTATATTTCTCATTTATGTAGTATTTTACGCCTCTAATGGAAAATGTTGATCCAGTTTTTATATATTTACAGTAACTATAATGACCACACTTGAACATTCCCTTGTTAACTTTATATGTTCTAGTGGGAACTTCTAGTATTGTTTTCAGGGATGGAGCCTTTCTAAAAATTACTATAGGTTTTTGTCCTATGTTAATATTAGGATTTAGGCCTTGTTTTAGGAGTTCCCAGTTGTTATCTAGGATACGTCTAAATTCCACACTTAATTCATTAAATTGTGTGGAAAAACTAATATTGAAGTTCTTTTGTTGTTGTTGTTGTTCTTCTTGAATGATTCTAGAAGTATCATTGACTTCAGTCTCTACTATTCTGTCTAATGGGCTATTGCTATCATGTATTTTTAAAATGGGACCCAATAAACCAATAGACCTCTTTCTTGTTACTTCTTGAATAACTGAGTTTATTAATCTTCGAGGATACCCTCTATTCAGAAACATGGTAGTCAAGAAGTCACACTCTTCTAAAAGAACTTTCTTCTGAACACATCCTAGATGCTCGTACTACCTGGCTCTTAACAACCCCTTTCTTTTGAAAGGAAGGGTGGGAACTCGAAAAATGTAAAAATGAGTTACTGTAATGGGGTTTTCTATAAATGGAAGTAGTATATTTCATCTTTTCCATATCTTTTTTTATGTTGATGTCTAGAAAATTAATTGATGACACATTGAACTGATAAGTAAATTGTAAGAATGAAACAAAAGAGTTCATTTCGTCAATAAGTCTAATAGCGTTGTCTTTATTTGTTTTCAAGATCATTAGTATGTCGTCTTGGTATCGTGTGTACCAGACGACTGAATCTTTGAATATTTTTTGTGGGAACAAATAAGTATGTTCCCAAAACGCCATTACTGAGTTGGCAAAGGACCCCCCGCAAGGGGAGCCCATTGCCACTCCTGTTGACTGAAGATACAATTCATTTTTAAACATGAAAAAGTTATTTTTCAAGACCAATTCTAACAAACTTATAATCAGATCAATGTCTTCACCTGGCAAATGCTTGTTCAATAGAAAATCTCTAACCCATTCTGCACCCATTTCTTGTGGAATTGCTGTATATAGGTCCTTGACATCAGCTGTCAAGAACGCAAAATCAGCTTGAAATGGAATACTGTTTAATTTTTCTAGGACAAACCAAGAGTCCTTGCATATTTGTGACTCATTTTTAAGGACTTGTTTTAGTTTATTATCTACCCACTTAGCACAAGAGTAAGTTATGGACTGGCGTCCATCTATTATAGGCCTAAATGGGGGGTTATGAATGTTCTTATGCAGTTTAGGACCTCCGAAGATGACAGGAATCATAGGAGCTGGCATAGTTAAATACTGATATAATTCTGTGCCTATAGTGCCTTCAATATACAAGTCACTCAAAGAATTTTTTATTTTTTGATAAGACTGATTAAGTTCATTCTTTGAGATTTCTATATAGTTGTCACTTGATAACATTTCTTTTATCTGCTTCTCATAGTCATCTTCGTACATAAGGACAGCCCCCCCCACCTTTATCGGGTTTCATAACCCGGATATTATGTGCCTTTACTAGATCTATCAAATTATGCATTTCTATATTAATATGTTTTTGATGAAAAAACTCTTTATTCAGTGCTCTTAAGTGGATTTCTACTACTCTTTCAAAAACAAGAACACTGTTGTCTAATGGTGGGTTGTATGTGCTTGCCACTCGCTCTGTACTAAACACATTGTCACTATCCCCCAACAAGATTTTTAAGTTGAGCTTGCGAGTGTAAAGCTTAAGGTCACAAAGAACTTTAGCTAAATCTGGCTTATGTGGAAGTGAATAATTAAAGCCTTTTGCAAGCAATTCGACAAATTCAGTTGGAATCTCAAACAGTGTATAATTATGTATTTTAAAGTCATTACTGTCGCTTAGAGTAATAACAGGAAAAAGAACAGAGCCTGTCACCTCTTGCGGCGATTGAATGTTCTCCTGTTGTTGTTCTGATTCTTCTTCTGGGCATTCTTCCACCTGTTGTTGTAAACTACTGGCTGAAAACCCTGGTTAGTATAATCCACTCGGCCATTATTGCCTTGTTGTTGTCTTTGCTGGTTTAAATTTTGGATACGTTCACTTCTCCTATTTTGATTGCCGTCAGGGACCTCGCCATGCAAAACTTCATTGTTATTATTTGACCCAGCATTAGTTGTTATGTTGGCAGGTGTGTTTTCGTTAGTTGTGTCAACGTCGTCCGTTGAGAGGAAATGGAAATCATTGTGGGCTCTGTTGGATGGCGGGTCGGGGTACGCATTGCCATTAGCGTATGCCGTCATGTCCCTATTGATCTTCCGCTTCTTGGTTTCGCCAATTTTTATGAGAAGTGAGTCAATGCTGGAAAAGATTCTTCCGTAATCGTATTGATAACGATTAAAGTCTAAGTTAGCTTTAATTTCTTGCTCTAGGCTTTGTAATTGTTGCTCAAGAATCAGCATTTGTTCCATGTACTCTTTGATTAATATTTCAAGAAAGATGAGCCCTTGCTGATTAAAGAATGCAATGAGTGTCTTGTGGAAATCAGAGTTTCTTTTAACCCCCAAAGGGTATTTCCACTGCCTAAGACCCTTAGTTCAAACAAGAAAATAAAAATGACATCGTTTCAGCTTTAAAACTTTTTGATAACAGTTTATCCAAATATAAAAAATTACAGCTAGAGATCTTATATTTTAAAGAATGCATTGGTTTAAAGATTGTGCCTAAGGGTCTTAGGCAGTGGAAATACCCTTCGGGGGTTAAAAGAAACTCAGATTTCCACAAGACACTCATTGCATTTTTTAATCAGCAAGGGCTCATCTTTCTTGAAATATTAATCAAAGAGTACATGGAACAAATACTGATTCTTGAGCAACAATTACAAAGCCTAGAGCAAGAAATTAAAGCTAACTTAGACTTTAATCATTATCAATACGATTACGGAAGAATCTTTTCCAGCATTGACTTACTTCTCATAAAAATTGGCGAAACCAAGAAGCGGAAGATCAATAGGGACATGACGGCATACGCTAACGGCAATGCGTACCCCGACCCGCCATCCAACAGAGCCCACAATGATTTCCATTTCCTCTCAACGGACGACGTTGACACAACTAACGAAAACACACCTGCCAACATAACAACTAATGCTGGGTCAAATAGTAACAATGAAGTTTTGCATGGCGAGGTCCCTGACGGCAATCAAAATAGGAGAAGTGAACGTATCCAAAGTTTAAACCAGCAAAGACAACAACAAGGCAATAATGGCCGAGTGGATTATACTAACCAGGGTTTTCAGCCAGTAGTTTACAACAACAGGCGGAAGAATGCCCAGAAGAAGAATCAGAACAACAACAGGAGAACATTCAATCGCCGCAAGAGGTAACAGGCTCTGTTCTTTTTCCTGTTATTACTCTAAGCAACAGTAATGACTTTAAAATATATAATTATACACTGTTTGAGATTCCAACTGAATTTGTCGAATTGCTTGCAAAAGGCTTTAATTATTCACTTCCACATAAGCCAGATTTAGCTAAAGTTCTTTGTGACCTTAAGCTTTACACTCGCAAGCTAAACTTAAAAATCTTGTTGGGGGATAGTGACAATGTGTTTAGTACAGAGCGAGTGGCAAGTACATACAACCCACCATTAGACAACAGTGTTCTTGTTTTTGAAAGAGTAGTAGAAATCCACCTAAGAGCACTGAATAAAGAGTTTTTTCATCAAAAACATATTAATGTAGAAATGCATAATTTGATAGATCTAGTAAAGGCACATAATATCCGGGTTATGAAACCCGATAAAGGTGGGGGGGCTGTCCTTATGTACGAAGATGACTATGAGAAGCAGATAAAAGAAATGTTATCAAGTGACAACTATATAGAAATCTCAAAGAATGAACTTAATCAGTCTTATCAAAAAATAAAAAATTCTTTGAGTGACTTGTATATTGAAGGCACTATAGGCACAGAATTATATCAATATTTAACTATGCCAGCTCCTATGATTCCTGTCATCTTTGGAGTTCCTAAACTGCATAAGAACATTCATAACCCCCCATTTAGGCCTATAATAGATGGACGCCAGTCCATAACTTACTCTTGTGCTCAGTGGGTAGATAATAAACAAAAACAAGTCCTTAAAAATGAGTCACAAATATGCAAGGACTCTTGGTTTGTCCTAGAAAAATTAAACAGTATTCCATTTCAAGCTGATTTTGCGTTCTTGACAGCTGATGTCAAGGACCTATATACAGCAATTCCACAAGAAATGGGTGCAGAATGGGTTAGAGATTTTCTATTGAACAAGCATTTGCCAGGTGAAGACATTGATCTGATTATAAGTTTGTTAGAATTGGTCATGAAAAATAACTTTTTCATGTTTAAAAATGAATTGTATCTTCAGTCAACAGGAGTGGCAATGGGCTCCCTTGCGGGGGTCCTTTGCCAACTCAGTAATGGCGTTTTGGGAACATACTTATTTGTTCCCACAAAAAATATTCAAAGATTCAGTCGTCTGGTACACACGATACCAAGACGACATACTAATGATCTTGAAAACAAATAAAGACAACGCTATTAGACTTATTGACGAAATGAACTCTTTTGTTTCATTCTTACAATTTACTTATCAGTTCAATGTGTCATCAATTAATTTTCTAGACATCAGCATAAAAAAAGATATGGAAAAGATGAAATATACTACTTCCATTTATAGAAAACCCCATTACAGTAACTCATTTTTACATTTTTCAAGTTCCCACCCTTCCTTTCAAAAGAAAGGGGTTGTTAAGAGCCAGGTAGTACGAGCATCTAGGATGTGTTCAGAAGAAAGTTCTTTTTTAGAAGAGTGTGACTTCTTGACTACCATGTTTCTGAATAGAGGGTATCCTCGAAGATTAATAAACTCAGTTATTCAAGAAGTAACAAGAAAGAGGTCTATTGGTTTATTGGGTCCCATTTTAAAAATACATGATAGCAATAGCCCATTAGACAGAATAGTAGAGACTGAAGTCAATGATACTTCTAGAATCATTCAAGAAGAACAACAACAACAACAAAAGAACTTCAATATTAGTTTTTCCACACAATTTAATGAATTAAGTGTGGAATTTAGACGTATCTTAGATAACAACTGGGAACTCCTAAAACAAGGCCTAAATCCTAATATTAACATAGGACAAAAACCTATAGTAATTTTTAGAAAGGCTCCATCCCTGAAAACAATACTAGAAGTTCCCACTAGAACAATAAAGTTAACAAGGGAATGTTCAAGTGTGGTCATTGTAGTTACTGTAAATATATAAAAACTGGATCAACATTTTCCATTAGAGGCGTAAAATACTACATAAATGAGAAATGTAATTGTCTTACTCAAGGAGTAGTATACCTGGCTACATGTACAGCCTGTTCTGCATTCTATTTTGGAAAAACCGAAAGGCACCTAAAACAACGTATTTATGAACACACATATGCGATTTCTAGGCGAACCATGTCCAATGCACTTGCAAAACATATTTCAGAAAACATTAACCACAGTTTTGTGTTTAACGTTGTGCAGAAAATAAGAACAAACCCCAGGGGAGGACCATGGCATTTAAAGTTAGAAGAATGCGAGTTGCTTTGGCAACTAAAAACAAATGCACATGTCCACCCTGGGATCAATGAAACATGTTCAATCAAATGTTTATTAAAGCAAAAAGCCCTTATAAGATAAAATAAACATATGTATATATATATTTTTTTTAAATAATAACTGTTTTATATTAATATATGTAGGTTGGGATATTGTTTATTCATTCATTCATTTATTTATTCATTTTTACAAACAATTTTTGTACATAAGAATTTAAATAACAAAAGTAATACAATAATTTTGACTTGCAATGGTTAGAAAATGTAAATATGATTGTTAAACATTAAGGTATATATTATGGTATCAATCAATTTATATAGATTTAGGTTTTTAATTTAATTAATTTAATAAATTAATGTAGTATAACATTTGTTTTTAAACTGTGTTTCTAATACAGCATTACTTTTCATCAGGGCAGGATTTAACTAATTGAGAAATTGGTTTAATTGTTTTTAAGTAATTGAATAAATGTGTTAATAGAGACGTATATTTAAACAGTGGTTGTAAATGTAAAAAACTTGTCTGAAGAAGTGTTTGGATATCATCACACGAAAGCGCTAACAAGTTTTCAGTAAAAGGTATTTTTTGGATTTCACTTTGGCTTCTGTGGTTTGTTGAACTCACCTTCTTGTTTTGTTCGTGGTTTTTAACTCTTTGGAGTTACTTTTGGTGAATACACCCTCCTCTTAGCTAATATTGTAGTTTCTCATTTCCTTCCTACTTCATGAAACTTGCTCTGTACTTGTCTAAAACCCCTCTCCTGCTCCTGACACATTCATTGTCAGTGTTAGTATTAATGACACCTATGACATATTGCGTAAAGTTCTACAGGCATAATAACTAGATAGAAACCTTCATCCCTTCCTCACTCTTTTGTCTAATTATTGTCAAACTATATACCTCTGGTGCATGCTTCTCATATTACTGCTTAGCCAACACACTCACTTGTGCTGCTCTTGTGTTGTTTGTTCCTTCTATGCTATCCTAAAGCTACTTTGAATTTAATCATTCTTTTTAGCGTTTTTGTATCTTTGCTCCTTGAAGCTAGTTTTGACTAAATTATACCTTTTACTGTAATTGCATTTTTTAACATGTATTATTTTTTATGTAATAGTTTACTGTTTTGATTTACTTTGATCTGTATTCCTGCTACATTAGTTTAATTTTGGAGCTTATTTCCCCAGGCCTGTACTGAAAATGGGCATGTATCCAGTTAGACTAGCCCGGTCAACAAATGTAAAATAAAATAAATAAAAATAAATAATAAATAACTATGTACATGATGACTCAGAAGTTAGGACCTAACCTCTCTTCTACTCTCAATTTTAGGAAGGCCCTATGTCATCATTTTATGGGTACTACATTTAAAAGCAAAAAGTAAAGTTCTTGTGCCTATTGTTCATTTGGAGAATAGTTTTGAATCATTTTGTATAACACTAGGAACCAAAATGGGACAGTAGTCATTACCACCTGGATGTCAACAAAGTGATATGTTTGATTCCTTCAAGTCTTTTAATAATAATGAGTTCTACTAGACACTGGCAGCCTGAAGACAAGGTTAATGCAAGCTTGGAGATTAGCCATTTACATAGTCTGCTAGTCATCAAGTAATTTGATGAATTTTGCTTTGTAATTTACTAATAAATATAGTTTAGCTGTCATGTATAAGAAAAAAAAACTTGCAGCTCTAGCAGAATAAATGATAGAAAAACAGATTTTAGCAAACATAGATGGAAAAGTAGTTAAAACAACATAACTATGGTATGATAATCAGAGGTGAAGGCAAACAGTGCTGTACAAAGCTATTGATGCAGGTCTAGCTATTGTACTCTAACAGGTCTGATAGAACTGTATGCAGCCTTTCGCTCTATTAATTGAATGCAGTCTAATAGCACTGCATGTAGGTCTTGGCTCTGTCCAGCTAATGCACTCTAACAGGTCTCTCAGATCTAATGATTTTCTCTTGACTCATTATATATCTTGTTTCCATTATGTAATATTTACAGTCAAGATGGCACAATGGACATTGTCTCCAGTGAACAGGGATGTCGGGAGGCATACGCACTGTACTGATTTCAGTACAACTTCTTTAGAAGAGGGGTTAGCTTTTTTAATTAAAAAAAACACAGCGTTGGCTCCTTTAAGGATGCTAGTCACTCACATCACGTCATGTCCGGCTGGCTGCGAGCGGGAAAGTAGCTCGAATGGAGCAATCAGCAATCGTGAACAGCTGGCTGCAAGCGGGAAAGTAGCTTGAATGGAGCAATCAGATAAGGAAATTAGCTTGACTCGGGTGAATGTGTGTGTGTGTGTGTGTGTGTGTGTGTGTGTGTGTGTGTGTGTGTGTGTGTGTGTGTGTGTGTGTGTGTGTGTGTGTAAATTAGCTTGAATTGAGTGAATGTGTGTGTGTGTGTGTGTGTGTGTGTGGAAATGAGCTTGAATCGGGTGAATGTGTGTGTGTGTGTGTGTGTGTGTGTGTGTGTGTGTGTGTGTGTGTGGAAATAAGCTTGAATCGGGTGAATGTGAGTGGAAATTAGCTTGAATCGGGTGAATGTGTGTGTGTGGAAATTAGCTTGAATCGGGTGAATGTGTGTGTGTGTGTGTGTGGAAATTAGCTTGAATCGGGTGAATGTGTGTGTGTGTGTGTGTGTGTGTGTGTGTGTGTGTGTGTGGAAATTAGCTTGAATCGGGTGAATGTGTGTGGAAATTAGCTTGAATCGGGTGAATGTGTGTGTGTGTAAATTAGCTTGAATCAGGTGAATGTGTGGAAATTAGTGTGTGTGTGTGTGTGTGTGTGTGTGTGTGAAAATGCCTCCCCACGTAATACACCTGCTGGCTACAGGTGTTTAGGCTCACTGGTGAGAACTGAAGTTGTATTCCCCAGCTGTGGTGGGAAGTGAAAACTGAAGTTGTATTTCCCCCATTATTGTTTTTGTTGTTTGTCCAGGTTTTTTGTGCTAAGGTGTGAAGTGAGAACTGAATTTGTATTCCCTCATTATTGGCTTTGTTTGTCCAGGTTTTTTGTGCTAAGAGGTTGAGAGCTATCTAATAGTCATTAAGTTTCAGTCTTCCTATTTTTCAAACTGCTGATTTAGCATAGTGGTATGTTGTACTGACTGTAATGCATATGGTTCGGGGTTCAAGACATGCATGGTGGTAACAAAGCATTTTGTTCTAGCAACTTTCCAAAATTATATAGGCAATGTTGAAAATGTGTCCCTGGTTTTTGGGCTTTTGCCCCCCCCCCCCCATAAATGTTGGCTTTTTCCAGATTTCTTGTGCTGCAAAGTTCAGAGATACAGCTGAGTGTCGAGTACATTTTACAAGGAGTTGAGAGCTGCAGGGGAACTAAAGTTTAGTGCTGCTTATGCTGAGTCTGCTTGTATTGTTAATAGCACAACAGGTAGTGTACTTGCTTTTGATGCAGAAGACTGTGGGTTCTTCTCCCAGAGTACGCAGATGCATTGCTGATAACTGTACTGTGTTGTAAAGGGGGGATGGATGCTGTAGTCCTTTTTGATGAAGATATCTAGTAGCAGCTATGAACCTGTTATCAGTTTGCCATCCATTCTCTATTGCAATATTACTAGAGTATCATTTTTTTAATGCAACATAGGCAATTTATTCCTCAAGGGCAACAGGCACTTTATTTGTAGATGAAACAATGAAATATAAAGTTGTTTGCTAGCAGCAACCTCTTCATTAGTTACAGATTTCTTTAATGTGGAATTGTGTAGATGGCTTTTATAGTTCAGAGATTGTGCATATTTACTGATACTGGTGGACTGTAGAAGTTTGAGTAGACTTTTATGATGGAAATGTTCTGAAGTGGGCTATTTTGTCATTATTGGTGCATGCATTTTGTTTCATTGTTTACTGGAAAAATGTTCAAAACAATACATTTGAAAAGTTCTCTAACAACTATACTGTATTGTACAAGGAATATAATTTAATACAATCAGGAAGGTGTATCAAAGAGCACGTGTATGTTTCATGTGCAAGGGGCCTATTATTTGAAAACAGCCCAAAGTTAATCTTTATCTGCCACTGGCAAAATGTATTTTCTTTGAATGTGGGTTTCAATGCTGTTTCAATGAATGTGAGTTTTAAGGGCAGAGAAGTTTTAATGCTAAGTCCAGTTTCATTGTGAGACTGCATTGCTTTGTTTAGCAGATATTTATTGGTGTTCATGCTGTAAAATGCAAAATAAAACTTTTCTGGCAAATCATTTAGGAATGAAGTCACTAAATAATGACAGACATTAAGTTTCAGACGTCATAGCCTTCAGAAAAATGCATGCTAAAGCAAGACCTGTTATTCTATCAACTGTCTTAAGTTTATACAAGATCAATTTTTAGTACTGTTTGTCTGTTTCCCCAATATATTTGGCCTTGTCCAGATTTCCTGCATTAAGAGGTTGAGAGGTACGTGCAAATAAATCACTTTATAGAATTAGGAATATCCAAACCTCCCAACTGTCCGCAATTTTGGCTCAAAATGTTGCTCTCCCCCTAATAATCCCTCTGCAAAATAGCAATATTGGAAAAAAACGTGGAGGGTTTACAATTATAAATAACTGTAATGATCAGAGTTATACATTACTTTTATTTCAGAAATGCATGTAGATTCTCTAATTTTGTCAGATGCTCAAGTTAACAGTGCTCATATTAAAATGGTGTCCCTTCTTTGACAGGTTCCCAGCTGTATTGTCTGGCAATTTTATATTTTTGCATCACATTTTTGGTCCGTTTTTCATAAAATTGTGTTTTTCTGGCAAATTAGTGGCAAATCGTTAAAGACTGAAGTTAGAAAATAAAGGCAGACATTTGAGTTTCAGATTTCATACCTTTCAGAAAATTTGTACTAATGCAAGACCTACTACTATTCTATTATCTTTATAAGTTTATAAGAGCAATATTTAAAAAATAAGTCTTTATTTTTGGACCTTTGCCTCAGTTTTATTTATGGGTTTGTTGCTCTAAGAGGTTGAGGTATGTGTGTGTGTGTGTGTGTGTGTGTGTGTGAGGTAGGTGGGTAGCATACCTCTCAACTGTCCAAATTGTGCAGAATGCCCAGATTTTTGCCCCATATTTTTTGTCTGTTCCTCATAAATTTTGTGATTTTCTAGAAAATCATTGAAGGCTGAAGTTGCTAAATAATGACAGACATTTGAGTTTCAGACTTCATGTGCTTTAGAAAAATTCATACTAGCACAAATCCTGTTATTCTACCAACTTTCTCATTCTAGCACAAATCCTGTTATTCTAGTAACTTTCTAAGTTCACGAGAACATTATTTAATATCTGTCCTTGTTTATTTTAGGCTTTTTCCATATTTCTTGCACTAAGAGGTAGGTGGGGGTGTGTGTGTGAATGAAACACCCTAGTTAGGGGTAGCAGGTGGTTAGTAATTTACTCAAGCTCAAAGCCTGTACCTTAGCTGCAGAAAACAAAAGCATGAATCCTCTACCCCAACTACCATGCTGCATTTTTCAAAGAACTGACTTTCAGGTTCATTTCGAATTCAAGGATCCGAGTTTTGAGTGAATCTATATTATATTACTGAAGAGGCATTACAGCGAATGCCTCTTCATCGACACTAAAAGAGCGAACCGTGAATTACGAGAATGGCCGTAGCTTGGCTGGGGAGGGGGGTAGCAGTTTGAGAGCTGTGAGTACAAATTTGAAAATCCTAGCTCCACCCCTGCCAGTGAAGTTATCTTTTCAAGCAAAAAACTGTTATCACCTATTTTGCTTACATCATTTGTGGAAAAGTGACTTAGAACATTATATCATGAACCTAAAGTAACAGGTAAGATGCTATATACTTTATAATATTTCTAAATATGGTGCAACACTAAACAACGTAAGTGCACTTATGCCCTCTGGATGGAATAAAAATTAGTTTTGGCTCCTCTAAGTATAAAAATGGTTTCCTAACATTGATTCTTCTCGGGTTTTGCACTGTCTGATGTTCCCAGTTCTTCTCTTAGCATCCTCCCTGCACAAAAGACACAAGCCACAAGCAATGGTGTTTGCATCATCCTGCTATAAAACAAAATGTTAGCCTTCTTTGTTTGGCTCTACAGATCCTCCCGCAGTACCATCAAGTTCATTCGTACAAGGATACTAAACCTGCCATCCCACATCATTCTTAAAACTTTCAGCAGCAGGCCAAAGAGGAAAGAAATCATGCACTTCTGTGACAGGCAGCATGATGAAGAAGGTGACTGCTATTTTTTTAATAATTTAAGAATTTGTTTATTGTTCCTACTTGGGGTATCAGACTTTCTGTGGCAGTGAGGGAGAAAGTACTGGGTTTCAGGGTGGCTTGATTTTAATCAATAGCTCTGATGAAGTCCGATTGAAATGGATGAAAAATGTGGTGATCAAGTTAAGTCTTTGTGCTTTGATTTTTTGCTCTGGTTCTTCAATAAACGGGTTTATTATTATGGAATAGATATTCCTTGTCGGATTTACTTTTACTGCATTCCCATAGTATAATTTATTGGTTTTGGAGGCTGGTGACTTGTTCATTTACTGATGGTTGTTTCCATTAAGGATTGTTGATTTTAACACTCTCTGGTCAGCTGATGGAGTAATGCTTCTGTGGATGTCACTGTTACTACATGAGTATGAAATGTTGAGGGTCTTCAGAACTAATTTAAAGAGCTATCACACTTAACAGGAATTCTATTTTCGCTAGCGCTCCATTCCTCATGCATGAGGCATTTATGCAGTTGTTAACATGCTCTAGTTTGCCTTTCCATGTTTTGTTTCTCTACTACAGAACTGAGAAGAACAATGCTTTTAGGAAAATTGTGCTCAGGACCGTAAAAAGATAGGGAGTCTGGACTTTTAGTTGTGAATCCAAATGTGTTCCTGTATGTCAGTTGAAATGTAAGAAATCCACCTTTCCATCAGACTTTCATTCTAATAAATCCTTATTTATGTAAATGAGTCTAGAGAATGAGATCTCTGCCCATGGTAGGAGGGCAGTGCATGACCTGAAAAGTTCCTATTAGCTTATATATATGAATTATACATTGAAAATAATCTAAGACACATGACGATGTCAGTACTTCTGTAAAGTCAGGTTTCATTTAAATGTAGTTTGTTAGATGAAAATACTGTATTCTCTTTGCATAAGTCTAGAAATGCAGCCATATTAAACCTGGACTCTACGTTTTGTATGCAGTGTCAGTGAATGCACTTTCAGTCAGTGAACATAACCTTTAATCAAGAATAAAATGTGCTAAGAGAATGTATAATACACTGAGTACAAACATATCATGTTTAGATGGTATGAGGCTTGGGAACCAAGGTTAAAGAGGTGTGTAAAAATTTACAGGGTTTTGGTATTACTAGAAGATACTGCAAACACAGTTCATTTGGAATGATATGTAGAAAATCTTTGTAGTGCAGTCCTCAGACATTTGGTAGAGACACTCAGGAGTGAGTGCAGAAGTCAGGTCAAATATCCAGAATTAAATAATATTAATTATATTATTCAGGAGGAAAGGAATATGAGTGCAGAATCTATGGGCATAGTTATCAGCACTGTTAATGGAGACAGTAAGATTTGGCATTCTGAGTACAGAATTTACCACTGTTAATGGAGACAGTAAGATCTGGCATTCTGAGTACAGAATTTACCACTGTTAATGGAGACAGTAAGATCTGACATTCTGAGTACAGAATTTACCACTGTTAATGGAGACAGTAAGATTTGGCATTCTGAGTACAGAATTTACCACTGTTAATGGAGACAGTAAGATTTGGCATTCTGAGTACAGAATTTACCACTGTTAATGGAGACAGTAAGATCTGACATTCTGAGTACAGAATTTACCACTGTTAATGGAGACAGTAAGATTTGGCATTCTGAGTACAGAATTTACCACTGTTAATGGAGACAGTAAGATCTGACATTCTGAGTACAGAATTTACCACTGTTAATGGAGACAGTAAGATTTGGCATTCTGATTACAGAATTTACCACTGTTAATGGAGACAGTAAGATTTGGCATTCTGAATTTTTACCAATTTACCAACAGTATAATGAGTGCAGAAGCTACAGACATTAACACTGGATTCAGTTATTGTTGATGTCGACCTCTACTGTACATAATAAAACATTCTTAACTGAACTACAGTGTATTCTGAAAGGTACAAGAAGATTTACCACATAAAGGAGAGACTGGCACCTGTTCAGCACTGGGTAATTAAAAGATAAGGACATTAATTCCAGCCTCATTCCAGTTTCTTTCAGTTGTTAAAAGTTCATTCCAGTATTCTACAGTCCTATTAATTCTTACAACTTTATTTATTATTATTATTATTACACACACACACACACACACACACACACACACACACACACACACACACACACACACACACACACACACACACACACACACCCCCCCCCCCACACCCATGCA
Source organism: Protopterus annectens (assembly GCF_019279795.1). NCBI lineage: Eukaryota > Metazoa > Chordata > Ceratodontiformes > Protopteridae > Protopterus > Protopterus annectens. The sequence continues at coordinate 254,435,619 of NC_056739.1, forward strand.
TGCACGTACACATGCACACACATCTATACTTGATATACTTTCTCTGCTGTTGCAGTTCATGTTTTTATTTAATAACCTGGAAACTTATATGGTGGCAATCATGACAGCATTTTTGAATGATGTGTTTTTAAGTCAAAGATTACTCTTACAAGCAAGATTCAAGTAGTAATCATCAGGAAACTGGCTCTGCATGTGTAGTATGCCTTTACTGTACTATTTAGCAAAATGGTCTTTATGACTGAACTACCTTTATCCTGAATTTATACATACATTAAACCAGGAGTAGGGGATTTATTAGGCAATGTGGCCTGCCCAGATATTGAAGTTAGCAATAATAAAAACAACTAAGCAACATCCAGATATTAAATGTATTTAAATAAATCAATATCAGCACATTTATTCCTTCTCTAGCACTGAAGACAGATCTTCAAAAGAACTGCAATAAGAATACAACAAATACGTCAGTTAAATAAAACTACAGGTAAAAAAGCACCCAATTATATAAGAACATTAAAAATGCAACCAATAAAAGTTGCACTAGCTAACTAAATATCTCCAATAACCTGTATTATTATATCCTCTAGGGTAAACAACATGTTTTAATAAATACATTCTTCTTCTTCTTCTTTCATAATATATATTTACTCTTGTATGCCCACTATTGTTACTTACAGATTTCTCCAAAACTCTAGAATGAAGTCACTTATTTAAATTGAATGTTTTTTCCAGAAATGTATACAGCAATGCTACTTTTTATACACCTTTTTTCATATCTTTGACAAACCCAAAGTTGAACTTTGTTCTCTGGAGCATACTGCATACACACATACATGCATACATACATAATGTGATCAATATTTACTAATGCAAATTGTTAAAACAGCCCCAGCAGTAAGAAGCAATGAAAGTAAAATCACAATCAATGCATGGATGTCTTAAACAAGAACACCGCATTTCATGTAAAATATCAGCAAGTCACAGCTGGAAGCAAAGCAGAAGGCAGGAAATTTAGGGTCACAGCCTCTCAAATTCAGTGTTTAGTGTTGCAGCACTGTGATAGGGCTTACTGCCTTTCTGCAGCCAGTCTCACATCAAAGATAAACTCTTGCAACTTCTCAATATCAGACTTTCTCCACTAGGAATTTTCATACCTTGATGACCTTCTTGTTCACCTTATAACCTATGAGGACCTTGTAGCTGCCTATGATGCTCAGCCTTGTCACCGTACCCGATACTAACAGCATCTGGTCACTGTCTATTTGATCACTCCTCCCAGGTCCTGTGGTATTGTCTTTACTCTCTCTGGGTCCTCAACTCATGAGGCTTTACCATTACTCTTGTTCTAGTATTGTCAATAAAGCTTACAACTACACTCTGTACTAGCACTGATTCATAGGTAAATTTCTCCAGTTCCTCTTTAGAACATTCAGGGGACAAAGGTATATTTACTGGTGTGCCCACCGAGTCTGTACTCTTTATATTAACTTGCCAATACATATGGTCATCATTTCTGCAAGATTTCACACTTCTATTTCCTGCCCCCCCCCCCCCCCCCACAAAAAAAAAAAAGCCATGCTGGGAAGAAATAGCTCTTTCACTCTTTCAGAGGCTTTGAAACTCATTAAGAAGAGTATATTTTTCTTGCAGGGATTTCAATTTTCTTCTTCTTCTACTGTACCACTTTCACAAGTGAAGCTGGATATATTACTCATGATGTTATGTACAATTCCTTTTGCTCACAGCTAATGCAAAGGAATGCCATCCTTCTCTGGAAATCCTTACAAAAGCCCTGGCACACTCAGATTTCTTCACTCTTTACTTGAATACTGTGTACTGGGTATGTATTATTTAACAACCAATCATTTGAAGAATAGGAATGAAGCTTACAAATGACTCACCTTCAGTTATAGCAATTTGGATATAATTGGCCTACCCAACATATTTGATGAATTTCCCAATAAAGTGTAAAGGGGGTCTTTATAGCCAGAAGCAATTCAGACTGAAAAAATTGTGCATCTCTTCAGGAGTCTCTTGTATACCAGGAAGTCAAATATTCCCTCTTTATGCCCTAACCCACCAACCTTAATTTTCTATTTTATCCAGACTCTTTCTAGCTCATTTATTCTTTTATCATGAATGTCTGTTGGTGAGAGTTTCACCATTAGCTGTAAATGATCACCTATTCCAAGGAGCACATATCTTCCTGCTGTCTATGAACCACCACTGAAGGCTACTTGTTTTCTCTATCACTATCTCAAGCATTGTATTAGTGTTCTGCATCATTTCCTTGTCAGACAGTTTGTCCAGGGAGACATCATCCTGTTTTTCACAGTTTCAGCTCTGCTATTTAATTATCAGTGCTTCTATACCCAGCAAATGATCAATTAAACACAGAAAATGGATGAAGCAAATGCTGGGTCTCACTGAAAGTCACCCCGCTATATATATATATATATATATATATATATATATATGGATCATAGGAAGTTACTAGGCTATTAGCCCTGAGGCCCTTACAAGCTTAGGCAAGAATTTAGCCCATGTTCCAACAAGTCAACACCCTATGCCACTGTCCAGCAGGGACACAGGTGGAATCCCAGCGGTATATTTTCTGTTCCCCCAACCAGTTATCCAGGTTGGTCTTAAAAAGGTTTAATCAGATACTCTGCTTTACATGGAGAGGGCATCTATTCCACAAAAGGGAGAGTCTCTGGGACACATATCTGTCCTGCCAAAAAGACCTAATGATGTCACAGACCAGAATGAGGTTACATGCTTGGGTTACTCCAGTGTAGCTTGACTTGTGGATATGCAGCAGTGCCATCAGGTGGGGTCTGATATTTCTCTGTATGCCAGACAGAGGCCACCTCTGAGGAGTCTGTTGGAGACTGAGTAGAGGGACAAGGCTTTTTGCCTAGCTGTGTATGGTAGATGTTTGAGACCCTGGATTCTATGGCTGAGGAACCTCTGTGGTCTCTCCAGCTGCTGCATGTGCTTTGTGAGGTACATGCTGTAAGGGGCATTGTACTCAATAATGGGTGTTATAAGAGAACAATACAGGGCTGTTATGACCATCATGTCCATAAATGAAATACCCTTACTAATTAAGTGAGCTATGTAGAAAGATTTCTGTACAACTGAGGCAATATGGTGGTCAAAAGTCAGTTTGCTATCAACCTGGGTGTCCAGGTCCCTCATGACTGATTGCGTGCTTAGTACCTTATTATCAATCTGATAATTTGTGGGGATGTCACTCTCCCCAAAAGGGATAAGGATGCATTTTTTGGTATTCAGTTTGAGGCCATGTATCTGGCACCAGTCATTTGTTTGGGTGAGACTCTCTTGGAGGATGTGCACATCACTAGGGGAATTG